>NW_026683193.1:1687342-2024811 GCF_027579445.1 Ammospiza nelsoni
GGCTGGAAGTGCTGCTCCACCCGGCCCGGCCACCAGCTCAGACCCAGCACAGGGACAGGGGACACAGGGGGCACCGGGGGAAAAGCAAGAGGTGAAATGGCAGCCGAGGGGGGAAAGAGGTAAAAATGCAGCCTAGGCTTACACAGCTCGATCTATGCATCTAAACTTCCACATACCTCTAACTAAATAACTATGCATATTTCTAGATCTATATCTAAGCATCTAAATTTAGGTATCTAAATGTAGGCATCTAAATGTAGACCTCTAAATGTAACTCCATTAATGTATAAATGTAAATCTCAAAATCTAGAAATGTAACTAATTCTATCCCATCTATAACAACATAGATCAGTTTTACTATATAGATGTATATATATGCACATATAAACACACCTCTGTAAATCTATAAATACAACTATATGGATATAGAATTAGAATTGTGGAAATCTATAAATCTATGTGTACACGAAGGGATTCCAGTTGTCTCATGCTCACAGGGCTCTCCCTCTGATCCTTCTTCCCATGCAGGGCAGCCCTCCTGGCAAGGCAGATCAGCTGGAAGTCTGGGAAGCAAAGGGAACACTGGGTCAATATTGGCCTTTGTGCATCATTTGTCCTTTTGGAAGTAACTGTCCTTCTATCAAAGTCTGTAAAAGATGGGCCGAAAGGCAAAATCTCACTTGGCAATTTGAAGCCTGCTTTTCAAAGAGCCAGACTCCTTCCAAGAGTTTATAACTTCTGAAGTTTTGAAGTATCCCAATACACTGAAAGCCCTTGCAGTGCAGAGGGCCCCCATGAGAGCTTGAAACACAGACAGTGCCAGCTGCCACAAAGAAGCCCAGCCTGGTTCTTTCTCTGTGCTGACAGAGAGATCTCAGTCATCCCTGAAATGGCTGAAGCTGAAGGTGCTGGGAGCTGAGTTATGAACTAGCACCGTTCCCTGCCATCTGCAACCTGCCCTCTGCAGTGAGCCACAGCTCCTCCAAAACAACCACTAGCTCTGGGATGAACAGCTCTGTGACAAATGACCAGGTAATATTGATTTGGAATTTAGGTATTAGCTTATGGACGTTGTTAGTGATTATAAGTATTTAGAAATAACATCAGTTAGAACTCTTTTAGCTGCTTGTAATAGAACAGAATCCATCAGCTTAAGCTTGCACTGTGTTGCTCATAGAAACATTAGTGTAATGAATATATCATCTATGGATCACTTATGGAAACAATTGTGTGATGAATGGATTGTGTTACAGAGCGTAGCAAAACATAAGGGGAAAAAAGGCTTGTGTGTAACTAAAAACAGTGTAAGGCTGTCCACTGACCAACCTGTCCAAGTGATAAAATAACCCTGACACAAACCAGAGCACCAGAGGACAATTAGAGAATACCATGTGAAATTTAGGGAGAACATACTAATGCCTTATCAGAGGATGTGAAACAGCAGGAAAGAGAATCAAGAAGAAGTAAAATATGTTGACCTGACAAACAGGATGTCATGCAGTAAACCTGAGTGTGCAGAAGTCAAACAAAGGAGTTGCCAAAACATCGGAAAATTCCCAAGAATGCTTGAATAATTCATGAAACACATGAATATGCTTGCATCTCAGCAACGTAACACCATAAAAATAACACTGTGGCTACACACCAGGTGTTGTTTGGGTGTTAGCCCCGAGCACCACAGTGCTGCAAATATTGTCTTTTCTTATCCTATTAGTATTAAACTTTTAACAATTCTAAGAAGTGAGTTCTGTTTTTCACAGCTGCGAAGGAAAGAGCTCCCTAACAGGACTGCAGGCAGCACCAGCTTTGCTCAAGGATGCAGACCCAAAGTGCTCTCTCTCTACTTTAGTTCTCACTAATTTAAAGGGGTAATTTCAGTTTTTCCTTGAGCTCCTGGATTTGTGACTAATGATTTCCTTGGCCTCAGAGCTTCTCCTGCTTGTATTTTTAATGTATCTCACTACAGCTAACAGCAGAGTGGCATTACATTGATTTAATGCTTGGAGACAAAAAGCTCAGATTTCTACACTGACCTTTTTCTGGGCTTTTCCTCTCTTGCTTCAAGAGTCACTCAGCGTTGCCTCCAGAGCACTGACATCCTGCAGCAAACTTATCCACGGACATAAGCACAAAACTGGGACACCTGGCTTGGTGACACAACTGCCACAAGGTCAGGTTTACTCCCTGCTCTCTTGCCCCAGCACAGGACTCAGTGTCAGAGCCTCTGGAGAAGCGTGGAGGGCAGGGCTCAGGCAGGTTGTGCCCGTGCAGGATTTGAACTCAAGGCAGCAGGAAGCACCAAGCCTGCAGACAGGAACTCAACCCTTCTCATCTCCCTTCCTGCCAGAGGCAGGCTCAGAGCAGCCATCTCACCCCTCTCTAAACCAGTGGGGCCTCTGTCCTTACCAAGCTCCTTGGGCTCCTGGGAATTGTTGCTGCAGCTCTCCGTGCTAGGCAAAGCTCCCTCTGCTGCAGCTCTGTCCACAGGCTCCCCTCCTAAAGACTCAGGGGCAACATTAATACTCCCCTTGAAAGAGAAACAGAAATGAAGAAACCCTTCTCACCACCTACAAAAAACACCTGGTCCACCAACTCCATGGCTCAGACACTTAATCCCTTCTTCCTAACAACAACTCGGGGCCCCAAAGCCATTCAACAGTCAGAAAAATTGACTTCTCAAACACAGTCCAAAAGCTGTCAGAGCTGACAGTTGAACATGGGGCTGACACTGAACACGTGGAATGGCTGCTAAGAAGGAGTCCTGCCAGCTCCTGGCACAGGGATGTGCTCCTTCCTCCACAGCCCTGAGCACAGCAGTCTCGTCCAGGCTGCAGCTTGGGAGGGACAGCATGGGAACACACATCTCTTCCCACAGAGATGCCCAAGAGCAACAGGAATGAGCTCTGCAACATGGACAGCAAAACTGGCCAGTTTGCCCAGCTGAGGATTTCCCAGATGGAAACTGGACTGCAGGCAGTAGCTTACTGAGAGGACAAGAAAGCTGCAGCTGCAGCCCAGCCCCAGCCACGGCTCTGGGAGCGCCTACACACACGACAGGGCTCACACAGCAGCAGCAGCTGCAGCCCAGCCCTTGCTTTGCCTTGGCCTTCCCACCCAAAAGAGGCACAGCCCACATCTGCTGCAGCTGCAACAGAGGCACCTCTGGCATGCCCCTCCCCGCATGGGACACTTGGCCTTCAGTGCCACTTCTCCAAACACTCTTCTCTTCTTTCCCATCAAACAAAGCCTCTTAGAACCTACAAAGCTTCCAATTCCTCACCACAAATGCTCCTGCATCAGGGGTTCTTCCCATGAAAAGGAGCACCCAAACCTGGCCAACACAAGCTCACACCTTTTCATCCTTAGTCCAGGATGACATTTTCATTCCCTCTTCTTTAGGAAGTCATGCTTTACCAGGCAAAACCTGCCTCGTCCATTCACAGCTGAACTCCAGAAGCCTTTCCTTCTCAGCCATGCAACAGCATTCACAAGTTCTCAGTCCAGCCCCTTTCTTCCCAGTCCAATGCAGTTGCCCAAGCAGAGGGAGAAAACATCTCCAGTGTCTCAAGCACCATGTCCAGATCCGGCGGTGGCAATTCCTCTTTCCCAGGAGTATTCCACAGCCAGCTGTGGCTGTCCATGCTGCAGAACCTGCACTGGCAGCTGGAGTGCTGGGGGCTGAAGTGTCTGGCCTGGCTGCAAGAATCCAAACACATTGGTCAGGCTCCACAATGTGTCTTTGGGACACAGAGCTCTAGTGCTGCCTTGGATCAAACATCACAGGAAGCTCACAGCAACCTCCGTTCCAGAAATGTGTTCAGACTTCCAAGGGGATTGAAGGAGTGAGTTCTTCCTCTTAAAAATATTTATCCAAATTGACATGTACATAGATTAAAGCATGGACTGGAAATCTGATATAGACACACACAGAGACACAGACACACACAAAGACCCTATAATCACAGTTTTTTGCATCTTCCCAGCAGCTTTGGGATTTGGCTACATTTGGTTTCTCATCACAAAAGACCACAGAAAATGGATTCACCCAGGAAGAGCCCAGATCTGTAGACATGCATGCTAAACTTGTACTTTGAGTTTATCCTAGAAACAGCCTTGAGGGTGAGGCCATATTCTTCAGCTGCAGCTGTTGTGGGGCACACGGAGCTCATTTCAATGGCATGGCTTGATTTGCAGGGCAGGCAGTCTTAAACATCTGCAATGTCCTGTCAGAGTCCCAGTTTGGCTTCATTCAAAGAAAGAGGAGAGTGCACCTAACACTGGCCACTTGTTAGGCAATATCTTTCACAGTGCCCTTGTACCCTTACAGAGAGTCAGTCTACAAAATGCCCAGAACACCCTCCAAATCTGCAGCGAGGACAGGAAAATGAGGCAGAGAATCTTTCTGTTTTCAAGGTCCCCCTTCCTAGATGACTTGACACTTTCTACCTGCTTCTCACTTTAGATCTACCCATGATAGAGCACTGCAGGAAAACTCTTGAAAAGGGTCATTAACCAGGAGCTGCTTGGAAAGCAAGGGTAGAAGCTCTTTCCCTCCCTAATGGGCTGCGGGCTGGCAACTGCTGCTCTGAAGATGTGCAGCTGCTCCTCTCTCTCAAGGCCATGGAAGGGTTGTGATGGTCTATGGGTACCCGAGGAACGATGAGCTCAGGTTGGCATTTAAGCTCCATGGGAACAAGCAGAATGAAGAGCTCACAGTGGAGATGAAATTTGCCTGTTCTCGGCTCCTCTGGTGAAACGCCAAGAAGTCCAGATGAAGCAAACACCTTCTCCCAAGAAGCTAGGAAAACCTCCGAATCCTGAGCACCTGCACTTAGCCTGGAATGGCGTGGAGGCAGCTCTAAATGCTCAGGTGAGGCAGCACTGAGGTCCTGGTATGAGAGCTGTGTAGCAGTGAGGGAAGGAAAAGGGAAGCAAAGGGAAGGCTGGGTCACTATTGGTCTTTGGGTGTGCTTCCCTTGGCGGCAACTGTACTTCTGTCAGGGAAAACAAAAGCTCCCTGAATTGTTAAAACTGAAAATCACGGACAAAGACTCTCTAACTAGTCAAAGTTAGAAAGTGGTATGTTCATTACGCTGACGGCTGGCACAGGGGAGGGTCATTCCTGAAATGTGTGACCGCTGGCCGGGCTCGGCTCGGCACGGCACAGCACAGCAGGTTCCAGCAGGACAGGGAAGGGCAAGGCCAGCAGGGAAGGGCAGGGCAGGGCACTGGGAGCAGTGACAGGCTCTGTCCCCATGCTGCATCCCATGCCTGGGTAACCATCGGGGACAGAGAGGAAGGACATTGCTCTGGCTTGGCTAGGAAAGGATGAAAAGCGGGACTTGGAAAACATTAATGTGGACTCCTTTTTAGCGGACTAGCTGGTTTTATCTCAGCATGTCCTCCTGGCAGAGTTGGCGCATTTCTCGTGATTTGGAGTCAGCTAGAGCAGCAGGAAGGGGCAGCAATTTTGTCAGCATGGATATCAAAGTCAAAGTGCTGCCCTGTGGATGGATGTTGCTTTCCTCAAAGCATTTCTGGCCTAGAGTTGTAGTGAACTCACACTGGTGTCTTCCCAAACAGCGTTGCTATTTTCTTTCCTCAGGAATCACCTTTTCCTTTTCTTCCCCCCATCTGGGGAGATCTCCAATGCAAATGCCTCCTGCAGCCAACTCCTGTCACTGTAGACTGACAAAGGAGATCTTGCAATGGAGAGAGACTCCCTAGAGCTGCTGTGGAGAGCTGAAGGGGGAAACTTTGTCCGTTAGTCTTGAAGTCGTGTTGGGGAGCTGCTTGTGCTCTGGGGGACGGACACCAATGATGTTTATCCAAGCCTTGCAGTTCATTCCAGAGTTTCTTGACACACCACAGAGACTTTGGGGTTGTCATATTGGCAAACCAATTTCAGTCTGGGCACTTCTTGAAATGCTTCAATTATCCTTTTTTTCACTTTTCTGCAGAAATATTGTCATCATCTATTCCTTCCAGAGAATCTCTTTCTACTTTTTGGAGAATTCCTTTTTCTGCCCTCCCAGATAAGCCCAATTCCCAGGGCTCCTTCCCAAAGTGAGGTGTAGCCCGTGGCCTCCACTCTCCAGCCGGAACAGAAAGAAAGCACAGAGTTTGCTGTTGTGGGAGAGGAGCTTCTCGTTCCTGCCTGCTTTCCCTTTGGGACAGGTTGGTGTGTGCTCATTTGATAAAGGCAGGTTTAAACTCTGAAGCAGTTGTGTTTCGAACTGCTCCCTTCTCGAGCTCTTCTGTGGGTATCGTTGGACAAAAGGCCTCTTGGTGGGAGCTCCCTGTGGCAGCTTAAGGAAGGAGGTTGATATTTCAGGGTTGTGCCTGCTGAAAGCAGCTGGTTTTTAGAGGTGTCCAGAATTAGGAGTGGCTCCTTTTCTCACCTGCCTGCAGAAAAGGAAGTTGCAAAGTGGGAATTTCATTTGTGGAGATGGCCACCAGGGGTGTTTACCAAGAGATGGGCTGGCAGAGAGGCAGGTCTCCTGCTAAACTGGCTGTGTGTTTGTTTTGATGGTGGGGAGGGTCAGAGATGCAGACATAGACACCAGCTGAAGGAACGGTGTAATTTACTGTAATGCAAAAGTGCAAAAAAGATTCAGAAAAGGATAAGCTAAGCAATGAACCTCAGCATTATTACAAAAGGGTGTCTCTGGTTATTAAGGAAGATACATCGCCAGGTACCCCAATGCTTTTCCCTTCATCCAGTGCTGCACATCAGCTGGGGGAAGCTGTCCCAGCCAAGCCCTGCAGAGCCACGGCCGGGAACCGGGAAATCCTGTGGTGCCTCCACCTTTGCTGGCCATGAGGCTCCCAAGTGCACTGTGAGAGTAGCCCGGCTCTGATAGTGCTGGACGAGCAATGTGCCAGAGCTTCTGCTGGGGGCACAGCTGGTTTCATTCTCCTCTTGCTCCTCGAGCCTGCCCAGGGCTCGAGAAGCAACCAAGGCCAGGTGTGGCCATGTCCGTTTTCCTCATGCAGAAAGATGCAGACGTATTTCACCAGTGAATGGCTGCAACAATATTTTTGACAGTAATACTTGGTTAAGGAGCAGATACATAGAACATTGGGTTGGAAAGATCATCTAGAGGGCAGCTTTGGCTCAGGTCCTGTTGTTGAGGCTTCAGTCAGGGTCTGTTGTTCAGGCCTTAGTCCTTTGGTATTTTGTGGTGCAAATCAAAGCTGTGCAGAGCTGGAAACAAACAAGTCTGTCTTTAGCACATTTGAGACAGGGAACAGGATTAGCCCTTCAAGGCCAGGCTAGGGCCAAGAGCAGAAGACCAGCACCCTGCTTTTGCCCAGAGGCAGCCCTGCAGAGCAAGCAGCCACTCCTGCCCAGGGCCTGAGGTGCCCGAAGCTGCCTCCCCGCTGTGCAGCTCTGCAGAGCCCGTGGGGCGCAGGGTCCTGGGCAGCCAGGGCAGCCCGGCTGCCTTGGAGCACAAGGAGTGGCCCAGAGAGAAGCTGCTGCCCTTTGCTTTGGAACTGTTCCTCAGAGTCTTGTCAATAATCCACAGTGTCTGATGTGTTTTCTTTTCCTCTCCCAACTTTACTAGAGCTTTTTGAGAAAATTGACTGAAGTAGCTTCTGCTGCTGCTGGTGGTGCTTTTGCCTGCAGGTGAGGGCAGGAGATTTGAACCAAGGACGGAGCCCATTGTTAACACCCCAGCTTTGCCAAGTCAAGAAAACCATTCACAATTGGGCAGCCAGTGCTGGGCAATTTTCCTAGATTTTGGAAAGCTCCCACCTTAAGAAATCCAAGAGATTTTCCTCCATGAGGATACCAGCAGTACCATGATGCCAATGTTTTCCACCCCGTTGTCTGTGTCTTTGGTTCTTTTGAGATTTCCTCAGTTCCCAGCAGGAATGAAATTACCTGTGATCATGTGATTTGAGAGCTCTGTGTTGTTTGTTGCCCCATGAGTGTTCATGACAAGCTGGACACCCCAGTCGTGCCTCTGTTGAGTTAAATTCATCCCAATTCTGTGCAAACAGCAGCCCCGAGATGCTGAGAAGAGCAAGCACAGTGGGTGGGTGTGCATGCACATGCCCAGGGGCTGATTGCTGTGCGGGCAGAAGGTTTTGCACTGTTGTAATTCTTCACTCTCCCAAGCTGGAGGAAGAAACCAAATCTATATGAAATGAAAATATATAAATCTATATGAAATGAAAAAATATCAAAATGAATGAAATAATACCTATTAATTTCTCATAGATGTAATTTAACATCTATATACTATTGCCGGCTGGGGGTCTCTGTACGAATCACGAACGGGACGGGACTGCTGAGGAGCGCGCCTTGAGCTGTTTGTTTTCCAGCATCAGTCTCATGACTTGGGTATGACTATGGGAAGATACCAGCAGCTCACATCTGTGGCAGCAGGCAAAGAACTTAATGGTACAGCTTCCTTGAAAAGTTTTTTGACCAATCACACAAAGCAGAAGCATATTGACAGTAGTTCTATCCAACCACTATACGCACACGTACCTTTTGTTAAAACAGTGCTTGCTTCTTTTGAATAAAATACCTGCTTGTAAGCCTTAAAACACAATGCACTGAGCTCCAGTATTAAGCTGAGAAGTTCCTAATATCTTGCTAGAGATACTTTTTTGAAGGTTAGGGAGTTGTCCTAACCAAGCATTAATACACAGACCATTGTTCTTTTTGTCCTTACTTTTCTACTTCTTCTATAACTTTTCTGCTGACAAATCTTATGGCTGCTGCTTAGCTCTAATTGCAGGTCTGCTGTTTCTGAGGTCTGCCTTTTGCAGCTTTCCCAAAACTCTCTGATTTGAAGGATTCCCACAATTCCCCCTCACGGTACAACTAAAAAGAAACCTTTGTATCCGTGTAGTTTATTAACTACCTTGCATTTCATAGCTTTACTATAGTATACCTGCTTATTACTTGCTTCAAGCATCCTTTTTGCTCGCATTAAGCCTTGCTATATTCCAACACAGCAATTTTAATGCTGTGAAAGTCCAGTCAGTTCAAAGGGCAAAAGTCATGTCTGATAACAATTACAAGTCATTGTTCCAAAAAAGTCTCGTCTGTTCCAAGGTCTTATTCAAAACCTTCCTCCATGTCTATACCTTCCTTCACCATCTGTGTGAGATTTCAAGAACTCCCTGTGAAACCATTTCCTACCTCTCTCTCTTGTGTGAGAGAAACTTCTTTGATAGTTTTGCCCATCATTTGTCACACACACCAATGTATGCAAGGTATTACTACTAGTACCACTACCAAAACACCCAATCCATAGAGACCTATGCTACAAGGTCCCCTTAGCCAAGATGCAAAGCTCCATCCTTGGAACAAATCATCTAACCATGACCCACCATCTTCTTTAATTGGAGCTGTCAAATCTTTCAGCTTTTGTATGCTTTTGAGGATGGATTCAGAGTGATCAGACAGGTTCATGCAACGCAGTCCTTCAAATTCCTCACAACCATGTCCTTGTGCCAGTAAAAGAAAATCAAGTGCTGCTCTGTTCCGTAAGGTTGCATGTCTGACAACACTAACATCATTCATCATGTCACTAATTGCAATGCAAGTAGCACTGTCTTCTTTCTTCAGCCAACACCCCAATCGCTATAATGGTTTCAGTGCCTCACCCGAGGCAAGTGGATGCAGAAATAAATTTGATGTAACTCATTTTGCAGGGCCCTAGGGTCTGAAATTGCTATAACACTTTTCTTTGTAATGATGGACAAATCTTTTTTCTCTGTGTTTTCTCTTGATGGCTTTTTTAACGATAGGTGCTTTCACAGTGAGTTGTCTGATGCTACATGGGCCACCTTTAATTTTTGAGGAATTCAGGCTCTACCTCCACAAATGAGCCAATATTCTGTTACTAATTGTTGTGGGGACTCATCTAGGTCATCTGCTTGTCAGCAGTTTCACCCTTAGGGGACACTGGGGTAGTACAATTGCACCACAAACTTGAGTATCTGTCCACAGGATGATGGGGAGTAACATTTAACTGTGGATCTCCCTGGTACTGAAAGGCAGCACAGAATTCCATTAGAAATGAACCAAGAATTCCAATTCTTGAGGTTCAGAAGGTGCTCTAAGAAGATCAGGGGCTCAATGATGCCAGCTGCTTATGGGATTGGTCTCGTTGGCAGCCTCACACCAATATTTGTCACGATTGGGTATTGGCCATTCCTTGGCTGGCACTGGCACACCGACCAAACAGGTCACAAAGGGTTTGTCTGGCCTCAAATTGGTCAAACATATGGTGTCTGAGCCTGGTGACTTGGCTAAAGCAAGGTAAACGTTCATTTTTGGTTGATCTACAGGCATATATGCACTGCAAAAGCAAGCAAGCAAAACCAACAAATGCCAGTATATCATTTGATCAAGCTCCATGTTCCTGTGCAGCTGCTTTTTGGCAAAAGCTTCCCCATCTCTTTCAGTTCTCAAGCAAATCTTTTAGCACTTGTTCAGGGACTGGCCAACTATAGGGCACTAAACTGTCCCTCTGAACTCCAATTTTTACAAATGTGGATATCTTAGAATTCTTTTGAACAAAATGGGCACCATGCTTTTGCTGAAAGAGCTCTATGATACAAACAATTTTCACAGTCCAAGAATCAACAATCAGACTCAAGATTTGTAGCTTTCACAGGTTGAACAGGGAAGGTCTGGCATGAACTATAGTTTCTCGGTGCGGCTCACGTCTGCGTGCTCAGTTCCCTGCTGGTGGAATTGTCGGTGCGCTCTTGTGTATGAGACGGTTTCATGTCCTTCGCAGGGACCCACTTAGGTCTGGCACCTGTGCAAATAAATACAAGCATACCCTTTGCCCCAAGTGATTAGTGCAAATGGTCCTTCAATTTGTCCTAACTCAAGGTTTCTGATCAAAATTTTCTTACAATTTTGCCTGTGTGCTGTTTGAAAAGTGCCTAAAAATTGGAGGATTATGTCCTGCAAATGAGCTATTCAAAGCATAAAGACATCTAAAGCTATGCTCAACACCTTATCAGAGGTGTTGCTTGGATCCCCCTTTTGTTGACCTAGAAAGGGTTTTAGAGTGTGGTGCGTCCTTTCAACAATTGCCTGACCTGTGTGGGAATAGGGAATTCCAAAAGTGTGGCAAACACTCCAGTCCATCAGAAATGTTGCCAATTTTTGAGCTCTGCATGTGGGGCCATTTGTCAGTTTTTGCCTCGTGGGGGATCAGTTTGGCGAGCTCTGGACTCCAGTGACACTGACAAGGACAAAAGCAAAAGACGAGAGGCGGTCTTTCTTCTCGGGAC
This sequence comes from Ammospiza nelsoni, assembly GCF_027579445.1. Lineage (NCBI taxonomy): Eukaryota > Metazoa > Chordata > Aves > Passeriformes > Passerellidae > Ammospiza > Ammospiza nelsoni. Next base: position 1,698,617 of record NW_026683193.1, read on the forward strand.
CAAAGTCCCACTGCTTTAATGGAGAACAACTCCAGGAGAGAAAGGGGAGAAAGGGAGCATCTAGGAGAGGAAAGAGGATGTCCAGGAGAGGAAAGAGAGCGTCCACCTGGTGGCAGGAGATTTTTAACCCTGGAGGAGGGGGGGTGGTAGAAAGGAACTACCATAGGTCAACATACGTAAATCACCACACTGTAGTTTTCTGCATAAATTGCTGCACTTGTTGCAAACAAAATCCTAAAATCTCCCCAAATACAACCATTCAGTCCCAAATGCTCACAATGAGGGAGAAAAACCACTCAACCCCCCTGTATACCCAGGCACCCGGTGTCACAGGGAGTACCAACCCCTGCAACTACAAAGTCCATACACACAAGCTCACCGGGAAAGGAGTATCTCTTTATGAGGGGACAGAGTGCTCGCTTTTCTCAACACAACACACACCATAAATCACAACAGCATCCACCCACATCATCTTCCTCAAACATTCACACACTGAAAACACAACCACAATTACAACACACAGGAAAAATTGCAGCAATAAAACAGGATTTGCTCAATTCACCCCCAGAATTGCTAGCAGGTCCTTATTGACACAGCAAATCCTTTCTGCTGGCGGCCAGACCCAAACCCAAACTGTACAGGCGTACGTTGTGCGCAGGACATCTCTGTGTGACTTAGGAACAGCCCTTCCCCTGCGTTCGCCGTACGGGTTACTTTATACAGAGTTAAACATTCCCTTTCTCCACAGTCCCAGCAGTCTTGTCTGTCCTCCATGAGGGACAGCCAAGAGCGGAGGTGCCTCCAGGAAAGGAATGTCCTGGCAGTGCCCAGAGACGTCCACAGCGCGGCTGTTCTCGCTGGAGCAGAGAAGCGTTCCTGGCGCGGTCACCAAATGAGGTGTGGAATAGAACTCACCACAGCTGAAGTTAGAAGGTGGTGTGTTTATTACAGCACCAGGCACAGGAGGAGTTGTCTCCTAAAGACATGTGTGAAGAATCACTGGCTCTCTACTTATCTAAAATATCTTACACATTCATATAATTCCCAAAAAACCCAACACATATTCATTAGGTAACACTGCCTACCCTCCTTTGTATTAAAATGTATTATAATTGAGTCCAAAGTTCCTTCACATTTCTGCAGTCTTTCACTTCAAATGGGTTGGTGGGTTTTAAAGTGGGGAATGGTGTCCTTCTGATGAAGGCCAAGACGTCTTCCTCAATTTGACCTCTTTCCTTATGACCTGTTGGCAGGCTTTTGCACTTCTTGGCTATAGCTGAAGTTTCGGGGCCCAGGTGCAGGCTCTGGTCCTCTTCTTTGTCACAAAGAAATCCGCATCCCATCCTGCTTCTTTAAACATAGTAAAGACAGGCAAGGGATATATTACCCTAGCCTTAACTACCTTACCTGCAAAACATTAACTATCCCTTATTATTTCTACTCTTCTTGCTATACTCCTTCCCCCTAACTAAATCTTGCTGAAATTTTAACTCTTCCAGTTCTTTTAAATCCTTGATTCATTGGCCTCATCTCGCCAGCCATGTGTGAGCCAATGACGTAACTGGGAAATTCCACTCCTGAGCAGGAGATATAGGGCCCGGTTCTGAGCTGGAAGGGTGAGAAGGATGAGATGCACACCATTTTCATCCAGGGGATGTCCTGAAAGTGCACTGCCTACCTTCCCCTGCAGCCGAGCACCATGCTCCACCTCCTTCTCCTGCTCCGCAGATTTTTAGGAATCTAGGGGTTGCTGTGTATTATTTGCTATTGCAACTAATAGAATGAATTTGCTTTGCAAGCCCTGTTTTGTCCTGGGCTCTTTTGTGCATGGGGCTCCTCCTGAACCTGTGACAAAGGCCAGCAGGGACCTACAGGACACTCCTATACTCATGTCAGGAAATTCTGAGAAGTGCTTTAAGTATCAATAAGTCAAAAGGGTACATGGGTACAAACAAGTAAGTGAGATTGCTGGATGTGCACGTATCAGGGAAGTGATTCCCCACACACCCAGTGCTGAGATCAAGTATTGCCTCTCTTCTAACCCTGAGCTGGCAGCAGGGATCAGGCCCTGCTTGGTAACATTCATTTTGAAGACTTCTGTTGAGCAGGTAAGAATGGTCCAAATTAAATCTTTTCCAGCTGTTTCCCTTTGGTTCACCTGTTTGAGGGTTAAAATTCTGTGCTGCAGGTGTCCTGGGTGTGTGCAGAGCAGAGCAGCCCCAGAAACCCCTTGGCTTGCCCACCAGTTGTCATGCCTTGCTGCCAGGTGTGCCCAGCTGTGGCAGGAGAAGGAGCCCGCAGCACAGTGGGCACCGTGCCCTGCCCAGCCGGGGCTCTCTGGCACAGAGCAGCAGCAGCGCCAGCACCGTTCAACCCGCTCCTGCCTTGGCTTCCCCTGGCACACAGAAGCCTCTGGAAATCAGCACCGCCAGCAGCGTTCCCAGCTTGGAGCAGCTGCTGCTGGCGGGCAGATGCTGCCGGTTCGACTGCTGCCAAAGGGCAAGAAAGGCAGAGATGTACATGCACCAGAGCTCTGGGCATGTCCAAGAAAGGTGCAAATATTTGGAGAGATTTGTTAGGAAGGATTTCAGTTGTGATGCCAACAGTGCCTTCTCTCCTGGTTCTGTGTGTTCTAGACAAGTAATGCAATGGTTGGCTCTGACAATTAAGAAGCAACTGTTATGTGGATGTTCAAATGTGTAGTGATGATATTGTTATATATCCTCCCATAGTCCTCTTTCTCCTCCCCTTTGTAATAGCCTTGGTAGTCAGGGCATTTGGGGAGGGCTGGCTTGTGACCAGCAGGCAGGGGGAAACAACATCTGTCCTGCAGTCAAGGTGCAAGAAAGTAATCTCCACCAATGGACAGCAGAGAAAAAGTTGACTGACAAAACTTTTGGAGGGGCTAAGGGTATAAAAGGCAGAGCATCCTCTTTGTAGATGAGCACATGTCTGCTAGTCATGGAGGCTCTCAATGCTGCAATCATTCCTTATTCATTCCTTTGTTAATGTTTAATATACCTTTAAAATGTTAAAAGTGAGAGTCATTTCTCACACTTGCAATGCTGTGGGCCATTGTCTTGGTCTGATTTCCTTTGCTTGGGTGCCATCTGAGTGCTCAGTTGGGGTACAGACTGTACGTGCTTGGGGCACTCCTGGAGTTCCTCTTGGATCCCTTGAAAGACAGGGTTTGGCCCATGAGGGGAATTTGTGCTGCTTTGTGACAGAGGAGAACTTCCCAGGCTCTTTTGTGTTTGCTGTAGGGAAGGTTGGGTATTGCTTTGCATAAACTCACAGACCAACACAGAGCTGTTCCTTTGTGATGTCAGGGCATGGTTGCCACGTCGTCATAGTGACATCAGAAGGTTGCCTTGGTGCACAGAAGGCCTGAGTGTCAGAGCAGCCCTAGGCCTGCTCAGATCAGGAGAACCTTCCTGGTCAAAGCATGTGTCAGTAGGCAGCTGCCTACTGACAAGAGGCTTGTTTATTTAGCTTTTAGAAAAGTTGCAGAAATGCCAATAATGAACCATCTCGCCACTGCAGCTTTTGCTGCATATGGCATTGCTTATTCCATTTATTATTTTACGAATTTCGCACGTAAGTAGAGGTTTCCCTTCCGTTTAGGTTATGGTGTAACCTAACCTGGGTTTTCTATGTCTTCCTTCTCTTACTTAGTGACTGAGTGTCTGATTTTGAAACAGAAAGAGCATTAGGGTGCCACTGCTTTGGTAAAGCTCCTGTCAAGGCATTCATCTAAAAAGGGAGTGTCTGTAGCCACAGGGGCAGCATTTGCAAGGGAACCTGCAGGGCTTCCATTCCCTCCACAGGAGAGTCTGTGGCAGCAGAGTCTGTCATTTCCTCAGTTTGCTGGGACAAGCAAGACACCTTGGAAAATGTAGACTGGCAGACCTTCTTGGAATGCCTTTTAAAATCTCTGCAGTTGTTCCCAGAATTCAGAGAAAGCTTCTTTCTTTTAAAATTTTGTCATGAAAGGATTTGACTAACTTGACCTTTTACTGAGTGCTAAAATAGTTGTTCCCTTGGAAAGCAAGTGCAAACTCTAAAGCAGTGAGTGTCTGCTCCTGAACCTCAGAGGTGCTGCTGTGCTCTTCCACAATAGAACTGACATAGCTCAGGGGGATTTTGGGGAACCTTTTCTGGGACACTGTTTCCTGAAAGTTAATCAGAATTAGTGCATGACACTGATTGAAAAAAGAAGGAGTACCTGAAAGAGAGGATTTCAGAAGCTGTCTTATGTGTTTGGTAGAACAGGAGCATTGAGTGTTAAAGATCAATTTGCATTTTCTAGATCAAAGTTATATTCATTTACTGGCTAAACTGGCTGCAGTGTAGGCACAAGCAAGAAGATTGTCCTGATCTCTTGCTGGCTGTGTGAATGAAATGTGTCTCCTGGAGGGATGTTGTGAAACGGGAAATCATCTCTGTTTGGGTTGACTTGCTCTGTGGGATTCAGCAGCCCAGGCAGTTTTATGAGAGCATCTGGTTCATTTTCCCTTCCAAATACAGGACACCTGAAGCGTGTATTCAGCAGTGCTGAAGATCCGGAGGTGAGTGAGAAAGGAGCATTTCATGTTCCTGGTGATTAAGAATTGTAGAGGAAGATGTGAGCTTGGCCAGTAGCAGTAGAGTGTAGAGGGCCAGCTAGGAAGGCTGAAAGAAAATACATATTAATGCCTACAACAAAAATAACAAAGGCATGAGTGGATATTTTAAAATTTCCATCTCAGAGCTTGGAAGAACTACAAATCTAGTTTTGCAGAGAGAACCTTGCTTGCTGACGGCAGATAGGGTGGAATATTTACTTAAGAGCAAATTCCTGTACAGTTGAATTAGACCATTTTGAATTAGTCAGAGTGCCTTACAATTCTATTCTTATCAAACTTTATGATATCTACTTAGAAGATGTCGTTGTAGAAAAGGAAGGACATCTTGCAATGGTGCCTGCTGTATCTGAAGTGAAATGGGCACCATTGTGTCTGGGGACCTGCGTGGCCCAAAAGGACGCAGGGCTGGTGGTCTTGAGTAGCTGAAGATGAGGCAGCGTGTGGCCAGGTGGCCAAGAAGGCCAAGGGCATGGTGGCCTGTGTCAGCAGCAGTGGGGCAGCAGGAGCAGGCCAGTGAGCGTGGCCCTGTGCTGGGCAGCGCCGCGGCCACAGCTGGAGTGCTGTGTGCACTGTGGGCCCCTGGAAAACAGAGAGTCATTGAGGGGCTGCAGCGTGTGCACAGAGGGACAGGGGAGCTGGGCAAGGGGGTGGAGCACAAGGCCCGTGAGGAGGTGCTGAGGGAGCTTCAGCCTGGACAATGGGAGGCTCTTGAGGCACCTCCAGGCAGACTTCCATCAATCCCTGCATGACAGTGCTCAGCACAAGGGCTGTTTCAGTGCCAAACATGCCATCACTGAATCCAAGGGCTTTAGACACTGGAGTGGGCGACACTTCCATCTGGTAGTTTGTTGGCTCCTTGGTTTGCAAGCACGAGATAGGCTGTTCATTTTCCTGTTTATCCAGCAAGCCAAGATGCTTCTGCACAGCGTTTTCTGCTTTTTCCTGCCCTGGATGGGATTCTGATCCAGTTTTAGGTTTCCACATCTGCAGCAGCAGTAGCAAAGGCATTGCTGTTGCTTTCCTTGTTTACCATTTCAGTGCTTTCAAGAACTAAAAGCTCTGTTTTTCTGAGATAACCTTGCTTGCTGATAGCAGCCAGGCAGGAGAATCAACTTCATATCCATCTAGAGTGCTGTTGAATTGTCTCTTTTTAATTTGGTGGCTGTGACTTAGAACCCCTCTGTCGCTATGAAATGTTACGACTTTTTCCTTAGAAGATGTGGTGGTAGCTGTTAAAAGAAATGAGGTTCTACATGATAGGTACCGGGCTGTCCCTCATGTTTCTCTCTTGCCACAGATGACAGAAGCAAGAGCCGTCTCTCCCCTGGCTCCCGCTGCTCCTGGAGAAGAAGCCAAAGAGGAGCAAAATGAGGTGGATGACAACAACCCTCCAACGTTGTTCTCACCGCCCTATTCCAGACCTGTAAGTGCCAGTTGTGTGTGGTGCTGTCTTTAGTGCAAGGCAGAGCTGCAAGTTTTGGAGCAGCCAGCACTTTGCTGTTGCAGGCTGAGGATGCTGGGCGCTGGAGTCCTGCCAGGAGCTAGGGATTTCCTCCAGGCAGCCACCACACAACTTGGCCTTTGACCTGTCATGTTGAGACCGCAAAGGGCTGGTGCCTCTGGGAGAGCATCTGGCTGCTTGGCTCAGGGAAGCTCTATGTCTTGGCTTCTGCAGTGCTATGGCCAAGAGCAAAGGAGGAGGTGCTGGTGGTGCCAGGGCTTGGTTTGTTTGTTTTCCCTTTTTGGCAAGGTGTGTTTGGCTTGTGAAAGTGGTCTGCACTTTCCTTGAGCAGTTCTTCACTGGTAGAGTCTAATTTGGGCACACTGTCTTTTGGCTTTTGATAAGCTGCAAAGGGAGGATTGTGTTGTCCATGCAGCTGTGGGGGGCCATTCTTGTCCCATGTGGAAAAGGAACAAAGTGCGGATTTGCGACGCCTCCTTGTCAGGCCAAAAGCAGAAGCGGCCAGTTTCTGTTGGGGCATATTTTGGTGTAGTCCGCAGCTTTAGCAAGTGCCTTGGAGCCATGAGTGCGGGTTAAGCTGCAAGTCCTTGCCTGCTGTCTTGTGTTTCTCAGAAGAAGTAGACCATCTTGCAATGGTGCCTGCTGTATCTGAAGTGAAATGGGCACCATTGTGTCTGGGGAGCTGCGTGGCCCAAAAGGACGCAGGGCTGGTAGTCATGAGTAGCTGAAGATGAGGCAGCGTGTGGCCAGGTGGCCAAGAAGGCCAAGGGCATGGTGGCCTGTGTCAGCAGCAGTGGGGCAGCAGGAGCAGGGCAGTGAGCGTGGCCCTGTGCTGGGCAGCGCCGCGGCCACAGCTGGAGTGCTGTGTGCACTTGTGGGTCCCTTGGAAGCAGAGAGTCATGGAGGGGCTGCAGCGTGTGCACAGAAGGACAGGGGAGCTGGGCAAGGGGGTGGAGCACAAGGCCCGTGAGGAGGTGCTGAGAGAGCTTCAGCCTGGACAATGGGAGGCTCTTGAGGCACCTCCAGGCAGACTTCCATCAATCCCTGCATGACAGTGCTCAGCACAAGGGCTGTTTCAGTGCCAAACATGCCATCACTGCATCCAAGGGCTTTAGACACTGGAGTGGGTGACACTTCCATCTTGTGGTTTGTTGGCTCCTAGGTTTGCAAGCACGAGATAGGCTGTTCATTTTCCTGTTTATCCAGCAAGCCAAGATGCTTCTGCACAGCGTTTTCTGCTTTTTCCTGCCCTGGATGGGATTCTGATCCAGTTTTAGGTTTCCACATCTGCAGCAGCAGTAGCAAAGGCATTGCTGTTGCTTTCCTTGTTTACCATTTCAGTGCTTTCAAGAACTAAAAGCTCTGTTTTTCTGAGATAACCTTGCTTGCTGATAGCAGCCAGGCAGGAGAATCAACTTCATATCCATCTAGAGTGCTGTTGAATTGTCTCTTTTTAATTTGGTGGCTGTGACTTAGAACCCCTCTGTCGCTATGAAATGTTACGACTTTTTCCTTAGAAGATGTGGTGGTAGCTGTTAAAAGAAATGAGGTTCTACATGATAGGTACCGGGCTGTCCCTCATGCTTCTCTCTTGCCACAGATGACAGAAGCAAGAGCCGTCTCTCCCCTGGCTCCCGCTGCTCCTGGAGAAGAAGCCAAAGAGGAGCAAAATGAGGTGGATGACAACAACCCTCCAACGTTGTTCTCACCGCCCTATTCCAGACCTGTAAGTGCCAGTTGTGTGTGGAGCTGTCTTTAGTGCAAGGCAGAGCTGCAAGTTTTGGAGCAGCCAGCACTTTGCTGTTGCAGGCTGAGGATGCTGGGTGCTGGAGTCCTGCCAGGAGCTAGGGATTTCCACCAGGCAGCCACCGCACAACTTGGCCTTTGACCTGTCATGTTGAGGCCGCAAAGGGCTGGTGCCTCTGGGAGAGCATGTGGCTGCTTGGCTCAGGGAAGCTCTATGTCTTGGCTTCTGCAGTGCTATGGCCAAGAGCAAAGGAGGAGGTGCTGGAGGTGCCAGGGCTTGGTTTGTTTGTTTTCCCTTTTTGGCAAGGTGTGTTTGGCTTGTGAAAGTGGTCTGCACTTTCCTTGAGCAGTTCTTCACTGGTAGAGTCTAATTTGGGCACACTGTCTTTTGGCTTTTGATAAGCTGCAAAGGGAGGATTGTGTTGTCCATGCAGCTGTGGGGGGCCATTCTTGACCCATGTGGAAAAGGAACAAAGTGCGGATTTGCGACGCCTCCTTGTGAGGCCAAAAGCAGAAGCGGCCAGTTTCTGTTGGGGCATATTTTGGTGTAGTCCGCAGCTTTAGCAAGTGCCTTGGAGCCATGAGTGCGGGTTAAGCTGCAAGTCCTTGCCTGCTGTCTTGTGTTTCTCAGAAGAGGTAGACCATCTTGCAGTGGAGCCTGCTGTATCTGTAGTGAAATGGGCACCATTGTGTCTGGGGAGCTGCGTGGCCCAAAAGGATGCAGGGCTGGTGGCCTTGAGTAGCTGAAGATGAGGCAGTGTGTGGCCAGGTGGCCAAGAAGGCCAAGGGCATGGTGGCCTGTGTCAGCAGCAGTGGGGCAGCAGGAGCAGGCCAGTGAGCGTGGCCCTGTGCTGGGCCACAGCGCCGCGGCCACAGCTGGAGTGCTGTGTGCACTGTGGGCCCGTGGGAAGCAGAGAGTCATGGAGGGGCTGCAGCGTGTGCACAGAAGGACAGGGGAGCTGGGCAAGGGGGTGGAGCACAAGGCCAGTGAGGAGGTGCTGAGGGAGCTTCAGCCTGGACAATGGGAGGCTCTTGAGGCACCTCCAGGCAGACTTCCATCAATCCCTGCATGACAGTGCTCAGCACAAGGGCTGTTTCAGTGCCAAACATGCCATCACTGCATCCAAGGGCTTTAGACACTGGAGTGGGTGCCACTTCCATCTTGTGGTTTGTTGGCTCCTAGGTTTGCAAGCACGAGATAGGCTGTTCATTTTCCTGTTTATCCAGCAAGCCAAGATGCTTCTACACAGCATTTTCTGCTTTTTCCTGCCCTGGATGGGATTCTGATCCAGTTTTAGGTTTCCACATCTGCAGCAGCAGTAGCAAAGGCATTGCTGTTGCTTTCCTTGTTTACCATTTCAGTGCTTTCAAGAACTAAAAGCTCTGTTTTTCTGAGATAACCTTGCTTGCTGATAGCAGCCAGGCAGGAGAATCAACTTCATATCCATCTAGAGTGCTGTTGAATTGTCTCTTTTTAATTTGGTGGCTGTGACTTAGAACCCCTCTGTCGCTATGAAATGTTACGACTTTTTCCTTAGAAGATGTGGTGGTAGCTGTTAAAAGAAATGAGGTTCTACATGATAGGTACCGGGCTGTCCCTCATGCTTCTCTCTTGCCACAGATGACAGAAGCAAGAGCCGTCTCTCCCCTGGCTCCCGCTGCTCCTGGAGAAGAAGCCAAAGAGGAGCAAAATGAGGTGGATGACAACAGCCCTCCAACGTTGTTCTCACCGCCCTATTCCAGACCTGTAAGTGCCAGTTGTGTGTGGTGCTGTCTTTAGTGCAAGGCAGAGCTGCAAGTTTTGGAGCAGCCAGCACTTTGCTGTTGCAGGCTGAGGATGCTGGGTGCTGGAGTCCTGCCAGGAGCTAGGGATTTCCTCCAGGCAGCCACCGCACAACTTGGCCTTTGACCTGTCATGTTGAGGCCGCAAAGGGCTGGTGCCTCTGGGAGAGCATGTGGCTGCTTGGCTCAGGGAAGCTCTATGTCTTGGCTTCTGCAGTGCTATGGCCAAGAGCAAAGGAGGAGGTGCTGGAGGTGCCAGGGCTTGGTTTGTTTGTTTTCCCTTTTTGGCAAGGTGTGTTTGGCTTGTGAAAGTGGTCTGCACTTTCCTTGAGCAGTTCTTCACTGGTAGAGTCTAATTTGGGCACACTGTCTTTTGGCTTTTGATAAGCTGCAAAGGGAGGATTGTGTTGTCCATGCAGCTGTGGGGGGCCATTCTTGTCCCATGTGGAAAAGGAACAAAGTGCAAAGTTGCGACGCCTCCTTGTGAGGCCAAAAGCAGAAGCGGCCAGTTTCTGTTGGGGCATATTTTGGTGTAGTCCGCAGCTTTAGCAAGTGCCTTGGAGCCATGAGTGCGGGTTAAGCTGCAAGTCCTTGCCTGCTGTCTTGTGTTTCTCGGAAGAGGTAGACCATCTTGCAATGGTGCCTGCTGTATCTGAAGTGAAATGGGCACCATTGTGTCTGGGGAGCTGCGTTGCCCAAAAGGACGCAGAGCTGGTGACCTTGAGTAGCTGAAGATGAGGCAGCGTGTGGCCAGGTGGCCAAGAAGGCCAAGGGCATGGTGGCCTGTGTCAGCAGCAGTGGGGCAGCAGGAGCAGGGCAGTGAGCGTGGCCCTGTGCTGGGCAGCGCCGCGGCCACAGCTGGAGTGCTGTGTGCACTGTGGGCCCGTGGGAAGCAGAGAGTCATGGAGGGGCTGCAGCGTGTGCACAGAAGGACAGGGGAGCTGGGCAAGGGGGTGGAGCACAAGGCCAGTGAGGAGGTGCTGAGGGAGCTTCAGCCTGGACAATGGGAGGCTCTTGAGGCACCTCCAGGCAGACTTCCATCAATCCCTGCATGACCGTGCTCAGCACAAGGGCCGTTTCAGTGCCAAACATGCCATCACTGCATCCAAGGGCTTTAGACTCTGGAGTGGGTGCCACTTCCATCTTGTGGTTTGTGAGTTTCCTAGGAGGAGAAGCCCTATACATTTTCTCTTTTTCCAGCAAGTAGGGATGCTTCCGCAAAAACTTTCCTGTCCTTATAGGCACTGGAAGGGATTCTGAGCCCTTTTTACTTTTCCATATCTGCTAAGCAGTTGCAAAGACCTTGCTGGCTCTTTCCTACTTTTCCATTTCAGAGCTTTCAAGAACCAAAAGCTGCCTTTTGTAGAGATAAATTTTCCTGCAAATAGCCAGGGAGGAATATCGAAGTCATAGCCATGTGCTGTTTTTTTGAATGTGCCCATTTTAATCTGGTTGGAGTGACTTAGAATGCCATTGCTAACAAAGTTGATGATTTCTCCTTAGAAGAGGTGGCGGTGGGTATGAGGAGAAACAAGGTTATAGGCATCAGGTAACGTCGTGTCCTTATGATTCTCTCTTGCCACAGGTGAGGAAAGCAAGAGCCGTCTTCCCCCTGGCTCTCTCTGCTATTGAAGAAGAAGCCAGAGAGAAGGATAATGAGAAAGACGACCACTGCCTTTGTCCAGCCATGGTCAGACCACGGCCTGCTCATCATTTCAAGAGAGTAAGTGCCCGTTGTGGGGGGCGCTGTCTTTAGTGCAAGGCAGAGCAGCAAGTTTCTGAGCAGCCAGCACTTGCTGTTTCTGGCCGAGAATGCTGAGTACCGGAGTCCTGCAGGACGTAGCCATTTCCTGCAGGGAGTGACAGCGAGAAATTGGCCTTTGACCTGTCCTGTTGGGGCAGTGCAGAGTTGGGGGCTTCAGCTGTGCTTCTGTCTGCTTGGTTCAGGGAAGCTCCATCTCTGGGCTTCTGCGATGTCATGGCCAAGGGCACACATGGTAGTGCTGGAGGTCAAAAGGCTTTGTTTGCTTCTTTTCCCTTTTTGGAAAGGTGTCTTTGGCTTGTGGGAGTGTTCTGCAGTTTTCTTGAGTCATTCTTCACTTGCAGAGACACTGTTGGCCCAGCTGTGTTTTGGCTTTTGGGAAGGTTCAAACACCAGATGGGGAAACTTTCGGCTGATCTGTTTAGTGGTGAAGAATGAAGCTTTGGCAAGTGCATTGGAGCCAAGAGTGGGGGTGATGCTGCAAGTCTTTGACTGCTGTCTTGTGTTGCTCAGAACAGGAAGGCCAACCTGCAGTTGTTCCTGCTGTATCTGAGGTGAAATGGGCACCTTTGTGGCTGCGGAGCTGCATGGGCCTAAAGGACGCAGGCTTGCTGCCGGCCTTGAGTAGCTGCAGATGAGTCAGCGTGTGGCCAGGTGGCCAAGAAGGCCAAGGGCATGGTGGCCTGTGTCAGCAGCAGTGGGGCAGCAGGAGCAGGGCAGTGAGCGTGGCCCTGTGCTGGGCAGCGCCGCGGCCACAGCTGGAGTGCTGTGTGCAGTTGTGGGCCCCTGGGAAGCAGAGAGTCATTGAGGGGCTGCAGCGTGTGCACAGGACAGGGGAGCTGGGCAAGGGGGTGGAGCACAAGGCCCGTGAGGAGGTGCTGAGGGAGCTTCAGCCTGGACAATGGGAGGCTCTTGAGGCACCTCCAGGCAGACTTCCATCAATCCCTGCATGACCGTGCTCAGCACAAGGGCTGTTTCAGTGCCAAACTTGCCATCACTGCATCCAAGGGCTTAAGATATGGAGTGGTTGACACTTCCATCTTGTGGTTTGTGGGTTTCCTAGGAGGAAAAGCCCTGTTCATTTTCTCTTTTTCCAGCAAGCAAGGATGCTGCTGCACCATCTTTTCTGCCCTTATCAAGCTCTGGAAGGCATTTCGCACCCTTTTTTTACCTTGATGCAGATGGAGCATTTGTGTTTCCAAGCCTTCATGCATGGCCTTAAAGATCACTTTGGGTTTAACACTGTCTCTGTTTTTCAACAGCCCTGAGAATCACTGTGTGACGTGTTTGCAAATTTAGCCCGAGGTCAATGTCCTTGCATTCCATCTGCTCCTCAGAGATCACAGAAACTGGAAGGGGCTGGGCTGCATTTCTATTCCAGCCACTTTAGCACTGTCAGTGTGGTTGAGTCCAAGAGAACTTGCCCGAGCACAGATGCACAAAGAGTGCAGTTCCCACTGCAATGCTCTGGGTCTGACTCCTTTCCATAAGGACCTACAATCTCCACATTCCCCAAGAATGTGCTTTTGTGAGGAACAGGAGAACAATTTCAGGATTGCTGCTGATCGGCACACTGGCTACCAGGTTTGATGTGTGCAGCAACAGAGAGGGCAGTAACTGGAGATTATAGTAGTGAGATCTATCTGTCTATCTTCCTACCTATCTATCTATGTAACATTTACATAACTGAATCTTCCTGGCTCTGGCCCAAGGCAGTTGGGGATGCAAAGATCACCAAAAGCATCCCTTCTGGAGAGGATTAGAGACATGTTCCCTCGACCAATTCTGAGCAGGCAGAGATGTTTCCCCCTCCAGATATGATGGTTTTTCCATTCAGAATTGTTTTCCTCCTTAGGCTTTTTGTGTCCTGATGTCTCCTGTTAATTCTTTCAATTTCTGCCTGTCCTAGAGAGGTGCAACAATTCCATGTTTAGGTGGTGTTTGGTGACTCTGGTCATACATGCCATGCATTACATGACACATGGTTTCCTTCACTGGCTTCCTCAGGGCTGTGTAAGTGCATTCGTTCATGGGACCTTAGGAGAGTGTCTTTTTCTGCTGGTCAGAATTCTCAGTTGACAGAAGAGGGACTTTGGTCTTCCTCCATGTACTCAGGTGGCCATAGAGGCTCTGTGACCTCCATCAGAGATCTTTGCATGCATCCTCATCTCCTGAATGACCAGGTTTTCTAGCAAGAGAGTGGATGTCAGAAAGGCAGAAATGCTGGTGCAGGCCTGAAGAGAACATGAACTCCAGGAGTGTCTCTCACAAGGGCTGAGCTCACCCAGGATGCCACCTGCAGAGCCAGGATGGAGCTGTGGGACATGGTGGGGTGTCAGTCACTACTGAAAGACAAACAGGACATGGCAGAAGCAGAGGGAGGCCCTCACCAGACCCTTGAGAAATGCCACACCTTCCCTGTCAGCTGCCTGAGAGGCTGTTTAAGCTTCAATCCCAGATGGCCCCTGATTATAAGGCCAGGGTCACTTTGGAATCTGTGCCTCCTCTCGGGCAGAGAATGACCCAGCAGAGCAGCAGCACAGTGCTTTTGGAACGTGTGAGCCCAGCAGTCTTTGAGTCTTGACCCACAAAGATCATGTGGGAAGTTGAAACCCATCTTCTCTTGCTTTCTGTGCAGGTGCTTCTAGAGAAAGAGCAGGAGCAGAGTGCTTCATCAGAGATGCCATGCCAGACTCAGGGAGAGCTGTTCCCAGCCCGAGAGCAGGAAGAGCAGATCAGGCAGCAGGTGGAAGAGCCACAGGAGAATGGCCAGGTGAGCCTGACTGGCCAGGAGACAGAGGGAAGGGCAGGAAGAGGGGCATAAACCAGAGCTCTTGGGACTGGGGAGGCCAGGAAGTCCCACAGGCACTGAAAGCACAGGGCCTTGGAATTTGCAGAGATCAGCCCTGGGACAGGAGGTTTGCAATGGAAGCAGATGTGGGGAGGGAAGCAGAAAGAAGTGGCTGAATAAATGTGATTTTGAGGCTGCAAGAGGAAAAAGCTGAGCTTGATGGCAGCTCCCAGTCACTTGCTCTGCATTTGTGTGCACAGAAGATCAAGGCAGAGCCACAAGCAGAGCTGCCCGAAGCTCAGAGTGCCATCATGGATGTGAAGAGAAAGAACAGGGAAGACATGGGAAGAATTCAAGAGGAGAATCTCCATCAGCACAGGAGCCATCAACAAAACCAGGTGAGTGAAAGAGTGGCAGCCACTCCACTCATGAAGTGTCCTTTCCCTTCTCCTTTACAGTCTATCAAAGGACATGTGCAGGCAGAGCTGCAGGACTCTGAGGCTAGCAACAGGGCAAGGGAGAAGAGGCTGGAGGAAGAAATGAAAATTGTCAGAGAGAAACTTAATCGCCTCCCTCAGGCTCTAGAATGAGTGAAAGTGGGATGCAGTCACTGCAGTCACCAAACTGGTGGTTTCTGCCCTTCTTGCCTTTCCACTCAGAGCAGCAGGGAGTGGGGCCATGCCTCTGAGTGCGATCCTGCTCTAGTGTGTATCACAGTCACTCTGAAGGACATTTCCTGGTGTGCTCAATCTCCACTGCTGCTCTGTTCTTCTGGCCTATTCCTGCTGTCCTTATTCCTTCAAGTGTTTGTACAGTGGAACGTGGTGACCCAGATGGAGGACTGAAACAAGCTGTCTGTATCCCTTGTCAATCTCTTCTTTGCCTTTCCTCACAGTCAACGACTCCTGGCTGACAGGGACAAGCTGTAGTGTCTGACTGCTTTGTTCTGTTTGACTTGAGGTGCAAGTGTTGACATCTCACCGGGCAGCCTGCAAAGAATTCCAGCCAATGTCTGGCAATGAAGGGCCCCAAGTTTGGAGTGAGGCACAGGAACAGTGCCCACCAGAAGTGCTCCAGGTCCAGCACATCATGGGCTCTGATCCTGCTGCCGCAGCAGCATCATCCCAAGGAAGCCTTTCTGTCGAAGCTCGGAGCTCAAGCTCGGGCAGTTACTTCATCTCCCTGAAAGAGGAGACTGAGAAGAAGCACCTGGAGATGCTGGGTACGTCTGGGGTGTTTCTTGTCTGAGGGACAGTGTGTTGTGGGCAGGTGTCAGCAGAGCTGTACCAAATGCTCCTCCTGAGTTTGGTGTCACAGGGCCATTTAGGACTCCCCAGAGGAAGTGCTGTGCTCCGAGGCAGCGAGAGAGAGCTCTGGGTGTTCCTGCTGCCTCTGAGGGCACCTTGGACTGGCTTGGGTTTGCCTGAGCTTCTCTCTCTGCTAAAGGTTGAAGCAGGGGATGTTCTGGGATCAACAGAAGGCTGTGACCTTGCAAATGATCTAGACAAGTCTCGTGTGCTAGTGCCAAACTGAACAGAATTTTTACTTTCCTAAATTCTCCTTAGACTCCTGACTTCGAACCAGTAATCAGAGCAAAAAACTTCACAGAAATGGACTGGTTTTGGAGTTTTGTCTTTTTGGTTGGGGACTTTTTTTTTGGGAGTGGGGCCATGTTTTTGTGTTATTTTTTGTGGAGGCCTTTTTTTTTTTTCTGTGGCGGGTTTTTTTTGTGTTTTGGGTTTTTTCGGTTTATGGTTTGTGGGGCTTTTTTAGTGGAGTTGGTTTTTCTCCATCCTGAAAGCACCCTTCTGCCCCATGTCTTACTGATGGCATTTTTATGACTGCTACTGTTACCACTACTACATCTGCAGTTTATTTTGACAAGAATGCTATCTTTTTGTCAATAAGAACTATTTTGGAAGGACAACAGGTTACAGGACAAATAGAGAGCAAGAGATGTTTTCCATGTGCCCCCAAAGAAAAAAGCGATACTTTTGTAGCAACCTTTATTTAATCTTCTAGTTTTATGCTTATCAAGATGAGTCCAAGAGACGCATCCAAGTGGCATGATCAGATAAAACTGTACTACAGGCATTTCTCAGGAGAGAGCCTCCAGCCCAGCCATGGTATATTCCTCAGATCCATGGCACTTTTCCATACCCAATTCCCACTCTTTCCCATGACTGTTAGAATCCTACCCATTGGCCCAAGCCCTGCTCAGATCAGTCTCCAGGAAAACACATCAAGTCCTTTGTGATTCTGCAGCACAACCCAATGAATCTGCTTCTTGCCTGTAACAGCTGCCAGTGCTGTGCTCTCAGATAAGACCTGGTGGGGCTGAGACCAGAGCCCAGTGGATTCTGTGTCTGCCATCACCTGTTGGGACAAAAAGGGCACTTTTTGCCCACACACACCCTCGGTGTGGCTGATCTCAAAGCCCATCCTGTCGTGTCCTCAATGGGGGCAACAGCTTGTAAGAGGCTCAGGCTTGCTGTGGCTTCTTCCCACTGCTTGCCAGTGCTCATGCTTGGGCTTTGCCAGCCTTGATGTGCTAGCTGCCCTGCCCCTGAGGGCTGGAGGGACTGCAGAGGCTGCAGCCTTCCTTAGCTGGGAGAGGGGCATCTTTGAGCTCAGCCTGCTCATAAACAGGTCAGGCTCCTGATGCTGAAAGCCCCTTTGGGATCAGTTACAGCATGAGCTGCTCTGGTTTACAAATGGAAATAAATTCCTTTGGCCAACTGCTGAAAGGGTGGGGAAGATATCCTTCTCTCCTGGGAATGCATCTCCCCATGCTTTGTTTCCTGTCAAGAGAACTCTTCAAAGGACTGTACAAAATCAGTCTCTGTGCCAGCCATCTGCACTGCAGGGCTGCCTGTCCTGTTGCTGTTGTGGTTGTGGTTGTTGTTACCCAGCTGACCACAAAGGGCTCAGAGCCCCAGACAGTGGGGCTGCCTTTTGTATCTCCTGGAAGCTGGGATCTCTGCTTTAAAGTCACCATCCCGCATTTTGTTTCCCTCAGAGAGAATGGTGAACCAGGAAAATCCCTTTAGGATATACACCGAAATGGAACACATTGGCAGCGGGTGAGTCCAACCACAGTTACTCCTGCACAGCCATGGCCCAGGTGTTTTTCTGGTGGAATGTCTATCCAGTGTGAAGTCAGGCCAGCTGCAAACATGTTCACACACTGGGGATAAGATGACCCCATCTCTCAGTGCTGCTCAGAATTTGTGAGTGTGCTCAGAAGGCATTGTCAGAGACATCTCCGTGCTGCCAAGGTCTTGCCTGCATCAAGGAACAGGACGTGGAAGATCTCCTTGTGTCTCAAGTGTGGGACAGCTCTGTGTTAATTTCCTTAGCATTTTTGTATGTCTCCAAATCATACTGCCCCATTAATGAGAAAAGAAGAAACTTGCTTGCCTGAAAGAGCAACCTAGCCTCTATCAAAGCTGTGTGAGATAACAGTTCCCAAGAACATTTCTTTCCCCTGCTTTGCAGAAGGAAATACTCTGTGGTCAGGATAGGAACCACACAGTTTAGAAAGTGAAACCCAAGAGGAATGACTAAACTCACTTTAGAAGTTGAACCCCAGTGCTTCAGAAACAGGCCCAGTGCCCATGCACTGGAGGAGAGGAAAATGCATCATCTGCCTTCCGGCAGAGCCCTCCTGCCTCCCGCAGGTTTTTGACACTTCCAGCAGACATCTCCTGTGTGGGCTGGCTTTCACTCTAGGAGCTGAACAGCTTCTCCTTTCTCTGCTTCTGTTTTGTTTCTAGGGGTTTTGGACAAGTGGTCAGAGCACTCAACAATGCCACAGGAGGAGAGGTAAATGTCAACAAGCCCCACAGACTCTGCTGCACATGAGGGCTTTCCCCTCTGGTGTGAGCTGTGGTTGGAGCTCTGGGCAGAGCTGTGCTGAAAAGGCACAAGAAGCACAGACTGGTGCCAGCCTGCACAATACATTTGGGACTTTGTCCTCCTCAGCTGCCAGAAGGAAGGCACGGAGGCAGCGGTTCCTTTCACAGAAGGACGTGCTCACTCACTCTCCATTGCTAAAACAAAGGTGGTGCCTTAGAGCACCTCACTGCTCTTTGGGGCTACAGCTTCAGAGTCCTGAATTCTTATTTCTGGCTGCCAGCAAATCCATCTGAAAGCTACTGGTAGTTCCTTAGCCACCTGCAGTGCTTCACTTGGGAACTGCACGTAGGGAGAGATCTGCAAGGTGTCCCTAAAAGCCCTAAGCCATGCCCATAGCCCAAGATGTATGCACAGAGTATTAAGGCATGGATTACTTCTTCTGAATCCCAAACAAAGCAGCAGAGAGTGTGGTCAGAGGTTTGTGGGTGATAGCTGAGACACCACTGTTACCAAGTGGACAAGGCAAAACGTCAGTGGCCCCACATGTCCTGTAACTGTCCCCCAAGGGAGCAGAGAAATGGGCTGTTGGAATGTCAGTTCCTAATTACTGCAGTGCCTAATCACAAGGCAGTTTGGCACAGCTCAGCTGTGTCATTGCAAAATCACTTGCTCCATGTGCGTTGTCGTCTCGTGCCACCAACTTCTCGAGTTACTGATTTTTAATGTCATTTTAGGTGGCCATAAAGAAAATACATCTTCAAGGACTGAGAACGAAGGAACTAACTGTTAATGAAATCATGATCATGAAGAAGTGTAGGAGTCCCAGTGTTGTGAATTATTTAGACAGGTGAGAGGTCATGGTCTTATCCCATCAAGGGGCATTTACATACAGCAAACATGAGAGGTTAAAAATCCACTTTGGTCAGTGGCAGAAAGTAGACCTGTTAATTTTTATTTATTCATATTTCTTTACTCATCTCCAATGGATGTGAGGAGAGTGCATCTTGTCTGCATGAGTTTTCCCTGCCACTTGTCGTTTGAAAATTATTCCAAAATTACTGAAACCTGGGTCAGCTGTATCTTACTAAGTCAACACCCTCAGAGTACATTGCCTCCACATTTTTTCGGGATTGATTTTTTAAAGTTTCTTAAATGCTGATGAACCATCCTAAAGTGGATTTCTCTTAGATCGTTGCCCCTCTTTGTCATTGCTGGGCATGCCAGGAAGACTTGGTGCTTATTTCCAGAACCACCATGCCTGACAGGTTTTTACCTGGGCTGTTACTAAACTGCATTTTTCACCTGCTGGCCATCTAAGACATCTCTAAGACATCTCCTTTTTCACTGCTGTGCCTTTCTCCTCCAGACTGCACAGACTGCAGATTGTCTATTCCTTTGATTCTGTCCTAGTCACAAAGGCACCTGGAAACAAGAAACTCGGAAGCAAAACATCAAGGTAGTCATGCATGTTTATCTCCCCGGCCTTGTTTCCTTCTTTCAGCTACCTTCTGGGTGAGGAACTCTGGCTGGTAATGGAGTACATGGATGGAGGCACCCTGAGTGATGTCATCCGCAAGACCTTCCTGTCTGAAGACCACATTGCAGCCATCAGTCGGGAGGTCAGCAATCCCATCTGTGCTTCTGAGGCCTTGGGCAGGATTGTCTGGGAACAGGGGCTCAGAACAGGAGTGATTTCATGTGCCAAGCTTTGTTTCTGTGTGGCTGGTATGCTATGGGCAAGTAAAAGCATCTCAAGTGAAAGGCCTGCCAGTGGCCCTGCACTCACTGTACTCAGTGCCAGTACTCTTATCTCCTACTGTTGTACTCTCGCTCCGCCTCTTGTATTTGCTGTTCCCCATCTTGCCTCGCTAAACTTTTTTCTGTCCTCACTGCATTCCTTGCCTGTTAAAGCAAAGGTGCTGGTGGCAGGATTTGAAACAAACAGCAAAGAAAAAAGTTAGACTCGATTCTCTCAGTCCTTAGCTAAGAAGGATAGAAGTGCAGCCAAAATGCTCTTTGCTTCTGAGCACATCCACTGCAGCAGGAGTCATCCTGGCTGGTTTGCAGGGGAAAGTCTAAAAGAGCAGGTGCTGTTGCTCTTTCCAAAGCTGACATGCCTTTCCTCAGAAAGGTCCTGCTCGGCAAGTGTTGGAGCAGCAAGCTCTTCCTCTCAGTGGCACTGTGTTCTGCCATTACTCCCCATTCCCCTGGAGCGGGAATCTTTTAGATTCTTTGTTTCTTTCTCGTGTGATGAAATCACATCACTCATTTTTGCCCTCCTCTTTCTCTTTCCTCTCGCAGTGCCTGCAAGGACTGGATTTTCTTCATTCAAACAATGTGATCCATCGAGATGTGAAGAGTGACAACATCCTTCTCAGAACCGATGGCTCTGTCAAGCTGAGTCAGTAGATTCTTGGTCAGGTGCAGCGTTCCAGGGATGTGGGTGTGGGGCTGCTTGGAGTGACAGCCAGCTCCCCAAAAATGGTGCTGGTGGCAGCGCAGGGACACCCACTGTGAGCTGAGGGCGCAGTTGCCACGTGCACAGAGATAGGACAAGGAACAAGAAGTCAAGAGTAGTGTTATCCTGTGTGTGTCCAGGAAGAGGGAGGGAGCTACAAGTCTAAAGTTTCCAAAGAACAAAAGCCACTGCTGGAGGCAGTGTAAAAAATCAGGGGATTTTTTAAGTTGCCATTGTCAGGAGATTCAACAGCACATTTTCAAACCTCTACTGGGGAATTCTTTTGCTTGCTTTCCCAATTGCACAGAATTAAAATAAAACCAGTATTTTTCTTTCTCCTCAGCTGATTTTGGCCTCTCTACTCAGCTCAACTCTGAGCAGAGCAGACCGTGCTTGGTAGCCGGGACTCCTTGGTGGATGGCGCCTGAAGTGGCGACAGGTCAACCATATGGCCCCAAAGTGGACATATGGTCTTTTGGAATTGTGGGGATTGAAATGTTAGAAAAAGAACCTCCTTACTGGGACCAAAGTCATGCCTCGGTAAGCAGCAAATACTCACCGATCCCACTGTCTTTCTCACCTCTCCCATTCCCTGCATGCCATTGGACAAAATCCCATTGCCATCTGCTGGAACTACTTCCACCAAGGTCCCCTCTAAAAATGTCCCTGCAACACATCAGCATCTGCTGTAGATTTGGATACATCAGTGGTCGAACTCAAGCCTTACCACATGCAAACAAACTCCATTCTCAGGAAACACTTTCCTTTGGGTTATAAGTGGTTCCAGTTCTTTTGTCTGTGGAGATGGCCCCAGAAAAAGGAAACAAGCATCTTAGAACTTCTGTTATCTTTCCATAAATGAAGGAAGGAAACCCAAACCCAACAAAGTTTCTAAAACTGTAGTCTTTAGAGGGGAACCTAACCCAGTGTGCAGTTTCTTCTCACTGGGAAACATGCCTGCAACCTGGGCATGAGTGTGTAAAGGCCACTGAGTCTCTTCTGCTTCTTGTGCAGTGCTGCTGTACTGCATTTAGTGACCATGTTTTTTCACAGCCCAAGGCACGTTCTCTGTGTCACCAAGCCAGAGCCTGGTGATGTGGAGAGCCTGCCAAAACCTCCCGTTTGTTTCCTGGCACTTTCTGAGATGGGCCTACCACTAATGCATTGACTTGAGTAGCCAAATGAGCAGAGGGTGACCATAGGGATGGCACCTCTCCTTCTTCTGACCATGACAATTTTGTCTTTTGCTGCAAAATGGGAAGCTGCAATTTTCAGACTGCTGAGAGACAGAGCTGCAGGTGGCACCTGTGTGCCCAAGCAAGCATTTCCATCCCAATACACCGCAGCAGGCATCTTAATGTGGCTGTGTTGAAGATGAGTTTGTAAATCTTTATTTCCTTACCTGGGGATTACCTGATGGATTTTCTTTCTTTTCTTCCAATTCCCATTGTTTTCAAGAACAGCACAAAAAGCTTGATGAGTTTTGTTCTAAGGCACGTGTGCTTAAAGGACCAACAAGCAGTGCAGAGATGCCTTTCATGAACTAACCCTTGAAATTAGTTAGTATAGCACAGTCCCTCTTCCATAAAGCCTCTAAAACTGGTATGAATCCTCAGAGAAGTAAACATGCTTTTGCTGATGTAGTTCCCACTAACTAGGTCAGTCAATGAAATCAGCTGCCAAGGCAAGATCTGTGGGATGGTGGAAAAGCTGTGGCCGCATCAGGGTTTGGATTTTTGGTTGGGAAAGGAAAGTCATCTCTGGGTCTCTGTCAGGGCAGTAACTGCCACTGAGGAACAGAGGCTAAACAAAGGGATCTGGGAGAGCCTTAGAGATGTGAAAGCAGCAGGTGGAGCCTCATGGGTTTTTTTCTCCAGGCTCGACGCCTGATAGCCAAAGTAGGGACCCCAAAACTGCAGCATCCCAAGCTCCTCTCAGCTTTGCTGCGTGACTTCCTGAGCTGCTGCCTGCAGAGAGATGAGGAGCAGCGCTGGTCTGCCAAGGAGCTCCTGCAGGTAAAATGTGAAGGGGCTGCAGGTGAAACAGGCTCTGAGGGATGGGCTCCTCCTCCACTCAAGTCCAAGACATCAGATGAGCCCTCTTCTTCCTCACTTCCACTCTTGGGGCTCTTCAAATGAAAATGGTGAGGAATCCTAGACTGGGCTGGGCTGGCAGGGCCCTCTAAAGGTCCTCTGGTGCAAGTGTCCTGCAATGAGCAGGGACATCTTGAAAGAGATCAGGTAGCTCAGAGCCCTTTCCCACCTGACTTGAAATGGTTGCAGGGACGGGGCACCTACAAGCTCTTGGGGCAACCTGTGCCAGGGTGGCACCATGCTCCGAGTAAACAAGTTCTTCCTTAGACCTACTCTGACTTGATCCCCATTTTGTTTAAAAATATTCACCCACATCCTATTGTAATTGGCCTAGTTAAAAAAGATGTCCCCCACGTTCTTCAAAGCCACTCTGAAGTCTTGGAAAGTGGCAATAAAGTCTCCCTGGGGCCTGTTCTTCACAAAGCTGAATAACTCCACCTCTCTCTACATTTCCTGAGAGGAGAGGTGCTCTGTTTTCTGTTTCTGTCACGCTCTTAGTTTTTTAATTTGGTGCTGTGTTCAGTTTTACCTAATGTCAAAAGAATTGAAGTAGAGCAATGCAGGGTACAGAGACATGAAATGGAGGTGCAGGAACCCAAGGAAGCCAGTCCCAGCTGAGCAGTCAGAGATTTGGCTGTGGGCAGGAGGGGCTGTGGGGGTTCACTCTGAGCCTCTGAGGGGCCCTGGTTTGTGCCCCCCAGCCCACCCTTAGAGGTTTCTGCCACAAACAGAGACAGCCAGGAGGGACTTGTCCCAGCCCCATCTGCTGCCTGGCACCCTCAAGCAGACGGGAACTGTGCCAGGGTTGCTGCCAGGTTGTGTGGCAGAGTGGGAACTGCAGGGCCCAGTGCCCCTGGGCTGGCCCTGCTGGGAAGGAAGGTGCCGACCAGCACACAAGGGGCAGGGCATGGAAAGGTAGACACTGCTCTGTCTCCCTGCGGAAATCAGCACAGTGCCTGTCTTACAAAGAGAGGGACCAATGAGAGGCTTTGGAGTTTCCTGAAAAGAAGAAACTCCAAGGACAGAAAGCACCATTTCTAGAGCACTGGCAGGGCTAAAATCTCAGCAAGATGAAGACACCTGTATAAATGGGTGAGTGAGATTCTGGGCCAGGTTTGCCTGTGATGGCAAAATCCTGCACATCAAGATGGAGGTGTAGACGGTCCCATTGTTCCTCTTCCTGCATCCTTCTAGGGGCAGGAGCAATCCTGTGAAGCACTGAGCTTGGAAAGTCATGGTTCATTGTATTTTGTTGATTTGGTTTTTTTCCCTTTGGGCAGCATCCATTTGTAAGATATGCTGAGCCTGCGTCCAGCCTGGTGCCACTGATTGTTGCAGTGAAGAGGAAGGAGACAAAAATGTGACAATCACATCAGGACCATTTATTTATTCCTTAACAGGTTTAGAGTAGGATTGTAGGTTAGGACTAGGATTAGGATTAGGATAAGAATAAGGATAAGGATAAGGATAAGGATAAGGATAAGGATAAGGATAAGGATAAGGATAAGGATAAGGATAAGGATAAGGATAAGGATAAGCATAAGGATAAGGATAAGCATAAGGATAAGGATAAGCATAGGCATAAGGATAAACATAAGGATAAACATATGGATAAGGATAAGGATAAGGATAAGCATAGGCATAAGGATAAGAATAAGCATAGGCATAAGGATAAACATAAGGATAAACATATGGATAAACATATAGATAAGGATAAGGATAAGGATAAGGATAAGGATAAGGATAAGGATAAGGATAAGGATAAGGATAAGGATAAGGATTAGGGTTAAGGTAAGGGTTAGGGTTAAGGTAAGGGTTAGGGTTAGAGTAGGATTGTCTAATAGGACTGCAGAATAGGATTGAAAATCAATAAAGTTTCTGAAACCACAACTCACCTTGAAGATCCCCTTCCTTCTCACTCTGCGAATGAACTCCAGAATTCCATCTGAATTGTCTGTTGTTTCTTAAAGGAGGAAAGTGAAACGGTGTCTTTGGTATGGTGTCAAAGTGGGGAAGGATCTTCTTCAGTCATCCTCTCCAGACCAGACTGCCTTTGGAATATGGCCCACTGGTCAGTTTTTGGCCATCTTTGGTACTTCTATTTGAGGCAGAAAGGACAATGGCATTTGCAGGCAAAAGCAAAGGAAGAATGGGGCAGCCCAAACATCTTATGCAGATGCAGGCCTTCAGCTGTGACTGGAGAGCATTGGGGCTCCTGCCACTTGGACTTGGATCCCTAAATGCAATAATCTCTTTGGCTGGAGGAAAGCCTTGATCAAGTGAGAAAGCAGAAAGATCAGAGAGGGTGCTCGGGAAGGTCTCCTGTGGTGCAGAGCTGTCAGCGCCTGTGAGGTGAGAGCGGGCCCGGCCTTGCCCGGGCTGGAGCCCCAGCTGAGCCGCGGCCGAGACAGGGTGGAAAGAGGCCCTTGGAGCTGCAAGAGGCAGCAGCCGGGCCCTGGGTGCCTCTTCCTGGGAGCAGGCGAATCCTCTGCCCTCAGAGCCCAGGTGGCAGCTGGCTGCTGCCAAGGGGAAGCGCAGCCGTGCTGGGCACAGCCCAGCCTGGAGGCATTGGCCATCTGCAGTGTGCCCAGGAGCAGAGAAAGGCCAAGGGCAGCCAAGGGCCGCTGGGCTGGCGGAGGATTCCTCCTCTTCTGTTGGCTGCCCTGCAACTCCTGGCAAAGGCCAGCAGTGTGTGCAGCACTCTGGGCACCAGGGCAGGGAGCCGGGCTGCTCGGCAGGCTGGAGCACAGGGCAGCCTCCTTCAGGCCCGGCACTTGTGCCAGGGGAAGCGAGACCAGCGTGAGGCAGGGACAGCTTGGCAGGGCCCATCTGCAGGAGCCAGCGCCTCACGCAGCTCTGGGAGGAAGCACCTGCAACCCTGCAGTTCTGCACTGAGCCAGAGCAAAGGTGTGACATGCAGAGTGTTTGGCAGAAATATGCAGGCCCACCAGGCCAGCCTGCTTTGTGCTCTCTGGCGCACAGCAAGGGCTGTGCAATGCAGCTCTGAGCTCCTGGGAGAGAGGCACATCAGGGATTTGCCTGAGGCTTGTGCTTGAGGAGTGAACTGATTTGGCAGGGGGCAGAAGGGTTTCAGTAGGCAATTTGTGTTTTCTTCATTAATTTCTGAAAGAAAGTCATAATGTGCTGCACACAGGTAGGGTTATTAGAAAAGAAAGACCTTATAAAATCAGGCCTTCCTATTGCTATGTTTGCTCAGTTATCCCATCATAAAAAAACCCCAAACAATATTAAAAGTAGTAGCAATTTTAATTTATTATTTAAAATAAAAAAATTAAAAATTGGTTATATTATATTTGATTAAAATAAGGGAGAATTTGGTTCCAATAATAGCACATAAGCAAAAGATAACCACGGGGTGTGGAGTGCAGGGCTCTGGGACCCTTGCCAAATCACGTACGAGCTTGCCAAGTGAAGATTCTTCCTTATATGCCATCTGTCAATGCCATCTCCTCCCATTTTCGATTCAGCACACTTCTACCTCCGTCCTCATTATCATCTTTACCACGCATGTGCCACCACTCGGTTTGGTGGTCGCACAAGTCTTTGGGGGTCATCTGAGGAAGATTTTGTAGTCTTCCTCTTTGTCCTTTAATTCAGCTTTGCGTTACACATGCCCACCAAGCCAATACAATGTAAGCCAAAACTAACAAAATTACTGCATTTAGGCATCAAGGCAATAAATCCCTTATAATTAGCATTTTCCTGGGACACAACCAGAGTGTCCCTTCTTTGTTAGTTTTTAGCAACCATTATCTCTTGCTTTCCTCCTGTTCCTGAACATCTGCGGGGAGGGGGGGGAAGGTAGAGCCCCGCCTCTCCCTTTTTCTTTGGCATTACAACTTTTTACTGTTTTAATATTTCTAAATATTAATTACTGTATCAATATTGATTCTTGTTTCAATTTTTATCAGCATGAATCATACCTATTTACCACACTATGGTAAATTCCCAACTGTCCTGTTGCATCTTCTACATGCAGCCAGCTAACTTCCCATGGGAATAGTCATGAGTGCAGTTAGCACAACAAGCTATTGTGCTGACAAAACTGTTTGCATCTGTAATAAACAAGAAACCTGTCCATGAGCGTGCACGAAAAAAAATGTAATCACCCGAGTAAGAGTGAGTCTTAGAAAGTGTGAGTCTTAGCATGTACACACTAATACACCTTCTAAGCAATAAATTGTGTGGCAAGGAAACTACCAGCCAGTTGGAGTTGAACACGAGGTCTGTGAAAACAGTATAAAAATGAGTTATTTGACTAAAGAATTGGCTTTCCCTGCATGAAGAAACTGAGTCCTGGCTGCTTTATTGACACAGCAATGTGGCTTCACTCAGCAAGAGCACTTGCAGGGTGTATTGATGAAACACTTGTGTTTGATTCCCAGAATAGGATGGAGAGGCATGAAGTCTAACAAACAGGGCATAGTCTTTTCAATTCCTTTAGCTTTAACAGGAGTGCTGAACCACGTATTCCCCCACTGCAGTGCTTACTGTGTGCAAGTGGCTATCTTGGCCTTGAGAATAAGGAGAGTGGTCCTGCTAAGAAGGTAGCTGGAATGCATTCAGGGGGAAGAAAGTGTTTTTAGGAGGCTCTTGACCACCAAAGGAGAATTTGAGGAATGGGAATATTTCCCAAAGGACTGTGTCAGGAACTGGAGTTGTGCCCCAGGCCCTGCCATATTTGATCCATGTTTGAGCAGGTTGACAAGACAATGAAGAAAAGTGTCTTGTTTAAGAGCTGGGACCTTGAGCCTTGAAAGAGAAACAATGGATTGGTCAATGGGTGGGCAGTCAAGCTTTGAAAGGAGAGCAATGCACAATAGAGCCCTTGGTGGCAGGGAGTCATGGAGTCATCCTGAGCCATCATCTCACACGCCAGGCATGTGTGAGCTGATGCTGTAACTGGGGAAATTCCGCTCCTGAGCAGGAGATACAAGACCTAGTTCTGGGCTGGAGATTTGAGAAGGACGAGACGCATAGCGTTTTGATCAAGGGGATGTCCTGCAAGTGCACTGCCTACCTGCCCCTGCTGCTGAGCACCAAGCTCCAACTCCTTCTCCAGTTGATTTTTGGGAATCCAGAGGTCAGTATGTATTATATGCTATTGCAAGTAATGGAATGAATTTGCTTTGCAAGCCCAGTTTTGTCCTGGGTTATTTTGTGCATGGGTCACCTGAACCTGTGACAATGACCAGCAGGGATCTACAGGGCACTCCTACTCTGATGTCAGTAAATTCTGAGAAGTGATTGAAATATGTCAATAAATTGGAGGTAATGTTTAGCCTGTGAGTTTCAGCAAAGTATTGAATATGTCTTAGTTCCATGGATACAAACTACTAGGTGAGATTGCTGGGTGTGCTTGACTTAGGGAAGTTACTCCCTGTGCACCCAGCAATGAAATCAAGTAATGCCTCCTTTCTAACCCTGAGCTGGCAGCAGGGATCAGGCCCTGCTTGGTCACTTTCATTTTGACAACTTCTGTTAGCAGGGAAGAAAGGTCCAAATGAAACCTTCTCCAGCTGTTTTCCTCTGGTTGATCTTTTTAGGCACCAAAGCTCTGTGCCACGGGGGGCCTGGGTGTGTGCAGAGCAATGCAGCCCCCACAAAGCCCTTGGTTTCCCCACAAGTTGCCAGGTTGACTGCTTCCAAAGGGCAAGAAAGGCAGAGATGTACATCCACAGGAGTCCTGGCCATGTCCAATAAAGGTGCAAATATGTGGGGAGATTTGTTAGCAATGATTTCAGCTGTTATGCCAACCCAGTGCCTTCTTTCTTGCTTCTGTGCATTATAGGTGAGTAATGTAATAGTTGGCTCTCACAATTAAGAGATAGATATTATGTGGATAAATATTCTGTTCAAATGTAAAGTGCTGCTATTGTAATATGTCCTCTCATAGTCCTCTTTCTTTTCCCCCTTGTAATAGCCTTGGTAGTCAGGGCAGTTGGGGAGGGCTGGTTTGTGACCAGCAGGCGGGGTGTAACAACACCTGACCTCCAATCAAGATGCAAGAAAGTAATCTCCACCACTGAACGGCAGAGAAAGAGTTGACTGAAAAAACATTGGGAGGGGTTAAGGGTATGAAAAGCAGAGCATCCCTTTTGGAGATGAGCATGTGGCTGCTAATCATGGAGACTTTCCAGTGCTCCAATCTTTCCTTATACAGCCTTTTCTTAAGGTTTAATAAACCTTTAAAAAGTTAAAAGGAGGGTAATTTCTCAGATGGGCAATGCTTTGGGCCATTTTCTTGGGCTCGTTTCCTTTGCTTGGGTGCCATCTGAGTGCTCAGTTGGGGTACAGGCTGTAGGTGCTTTGTGCACTCCTGGAGTTCCTGTTGGATCCCTTGAAAGACAGGGTTTGGCCCGCAAGGGGAATTTGTGCTGCTTTGTGACAGAGGAGAACTTCCCAGGCTATTTTGTGTTTCCTGTAGGGAAGGTTGGTTATTGCTTGGCATAAATTTACAGACCAACATGGAGCGTTTGCTTTGTGATGTCAGGGCATGTTTGCCACCTTGTCGTAGCAACATCAGAAGGTTACCCTGGTGCATGGAAGGCCTGAGTGTCAGAGCAGTCCTAGCACTTGCTCAGTTCAGGAGAATCCTCCTGATTGAGGAAATTGTCAGTGGGCTGTTGCACACCGACAGGAGCCTTGCTTTTTCCAGTGTGTGAGCACAGCCTGCAAACTTGCAGGACAGTGTTAAAATGATTGAGGGAATTGCTCCTTTGCTTTTCACTGCCTATGGAATTACCTATGGTGCCTATTTTGTAGCATATTTCACACGTAAGTAGATGTTTCCCCTCTGCTTAGGTTAGGGTGTATCCTAACCTGGCTTTTGTATGTCTTCCTTCTCTTTCTTAGTGACTGAGTTTCTGGTTTTGAAACAGAAAGAGCATTAGGATACCACTGTTTTGGTAAAGCTCCTGTCAAGGCGTTCATCTTAAAAATGGGTGTCTGCAGCCACAGGGGCAGCATTTGCAGGGGAACCTGCAGGGCTTCCGATGGCTCCATGGGAGAGTCTGTGGCAGCAGAGTCTGTCATTTCCTCAGTTTGCTGGGACAAGCAAGACATCTTTGAAAATGCAGACTGGCAGACCTTCAGGAAAGGCTGAATAGTTGGACTAGGACTACTGTTGTAATGTAGCTTAGGATTTTGCGCTCTGCTAGTGTAAGGAAGGCTACTGCGATTAAGTTTGGGAGGGCATAGGAGTGGGCTATGATGAGGTTAATAATGAGGGTGGTTTGGGTTAAGCTAGGAAGAGGATCGGAACCTCTGAGTTAAAGGACTGAAGTCTTTTGCATTTTCCAAGCTCTGCCACGCTAGCTGGTCCTTTTCTTGGACGTGGTGGGGTGTAATAGCCTTTTGTAATTTAGTTGTTTTCATTACTTAAGGCGAAGGCTTGCTTGTGGTATTGGCCTCACTTTTCCTATCCTTTCGTACTGGGAAGAGTTCATCATAGATAGAAACCGACCTGGATTGTGCCAGAACTCAGATCACGTAGGACTGTTAATCGTTGAACAAACAAACCCTTAGTAGCAGCTGCACCACTACGATGTCCTGATCCAACATCGAGGTCGTAAACCTCCTCGTCGATACAGACTCTCGGAGGACATTGTGCTGTTATCCCCGGGGTAGCTTGGTCCATCGATCAATTGTATTGGGTCTGGATGCTATTAGCATGTTGAGGGGTTGCTCTTAGTCTAGAGGTGTGATCTAATTTTTGGAGGTTTTGTTTTGCTCCAAGGTCGCCTCAACCGAAAAACGCAGACCAGAAGCTTATGTGTCAGTGAAGCCAGTAGGTGAGTATGTGTTTTAAGGTGGTTGCTGGTTTTGAAATTCCACAGGGTCTTCTTGTCTTACAGGTTTGTCCCTGCTTTTGTACAGGGAGATCAATTTCACTGATTACTGGTAAGAGACAGTTAAGACCTCGTTTAGCCATTCATACTAGTCTCGATTTGTGGGACAATTGATTCCACTACCTTTGCACGGTAAGGATACCACGGCCGTTGAACGTGAGTCACCGGACAGGCATCACCTTCAAAACTTGTTTTGCATTTGCTGAAGGCTATGCTTTTGGTAAACAGTCGGGCCTTGATGGGTTTGCCTAGTTCCTTTTACAGGTTTTAATCTTTCTTAATGGACGCTCCTCTGTCAGGTTAACAAGATACTTAATACTGTGCTTGTTTGATTTGACGTATATTGGTGGTTTGTTCATAATGTACAGATGTAAGCTTGTGTCATAGAGGGAGGACCCTGGTTACTCATTCTAGCATTATTTCTCCTATTTGAATATAGGTTAGCCTGTTAATGGGGAGGGAGTCATAAGGTTCTTATATTTTTGTAATGTAGAGCTTTAACGCACTCTTTGTTGATGGCTGCTTGAGGGCCCACAATGCAGTTGGAAAACCCAGTATTTATCTGCTCAGAGAGATTGTATTCTTTTTTAAAGGAGCTGTACCTCCTTTAAATGGCCCTTAATTCGCTTCATTAGGGTTTGTAGGTTTTCCTTGGAGAAGAATTAAGAGTGAACTTAGATTCGTTTCACAGGCAACTAGCTATCACCCAGCTCAATTGGCTTTTCACCTCTACTGACAAGTCATCCCACTCTTTTGCCACAGAGACGGGTTCGCTCAATAATAGCTGCTCGTAAGTAGCTCACTTGGGTTTCGGGGTAGCAAACTTAAATTCATTTTGTATTATTTTTCTTGCTAGACCATGATGCAAAAGGTACAAGGGTTGATCTTTGCTGTTTATAGCTTAGTTTTCATTATTATTTCATCTTTCCCTTACGGTACGTGGTCTCTATCGCGCCAATGGTGTCTTTTCTATCACCTATACTGGGAATAGTGAATGCTTTAGTTGGGTGCGGGGGAGTAGCTTTGTTATTCCAGATCATGTCGATTGGGCTAGAGTTTGGCATCAAGACAATCTGGTGTTAGCAGACATTTTTCAGGCGTAAGTTCAATGCTTTTGCTGAAGCTACGTCTTGGTAGCCTAAGTGCACCTTCTGGTACACTGACCTTGTTACAACTTACATCATCTTTGGCTAAGTAGCTTATTAGTTCATTGGGGGGGGCGCCTGCGAGGAGGGTGACGGGCAGTATGTAGGTGCCCCAGGGCCAGCTTAAAGAGGGCTCCATTGTCCCACTCTACTGCTAAATCCACCTTCCAGGGGTTATTTCATACCCCTTTGCCGCTATGTTCTAACATAGAAAATGTAACACATTGCTACCTTTCCATAGGCTATACCTTGACCTGTCTTGTTAGCGTGGTGGGGCTATTGAACTCACTGTTGAGCTTTCAGGGGAGGTGGGCTGGTGACAGCAGTATGTAGGCTGTTTTGGCAAGGAATGGTCAGACATATCGTGGATCATTGATTACAGAACAGGCTCCTCTAGGTGGCTTTGGGGCACCGCCAAGTCCTTAGAGTTTTACGCGTTGGTGCTTAAAGCATCAGGAGGATGCTTTAGTAGGTGTAAGCATCAAGATTTAGGGCCAGGCATAGTGGGGTATCTAATCCCAGTTTGGGCCCTGGCTTTCGTGGAGTTCAATTAATCATTGTTCTAAGATCTTCTTTGATGGGGAGGCCTTTTTGGCATCTTGGGCTTGTGACAACTCAGTTGCTTTTTAACCTTTGCTACTTGGATAGCATGTGACCACTCTTTATGCCGTTATAAAGTTAATTTGGGTCTCCTGTATGACTGCGGTGGCTGGCCCAGGATTTACCAACCCTGGATATGCTATGGCTAAGTCAAGTTTACACTCATTGCATAATATTAACTACTGCTGATTACCCGTGGGGGTGAGGCAATTGCAAGGTATCTTGGGCTACGGTTGTGGTGAGCCTGATGCCCGCTCCTATCTCCCTGATTGAGGTGTTCAGGGCATCTACACTGGAGCGCGGATACTTGCATGTATATACCTAGCAAAAACTAACAGTAAGGTTAGGACTAAGTCTTTTGTCCTTGGGTGCGTGTGGCAGCCATCTTGACATCTTCAGTGTCATGCTTTCTATAAGCTACAAGGACGTGAAATTTGGTGGGTAGCTGGTTGATGGTTTGTCATCATGACTTGTGGTTTGTTTCGGTTTTTGGAGAGGGGCTAGCTTTGGGATTAATATTATGTTTGTTTGGGGGTGGTTAGGGGAGTGTTGATGGTGGCTGGTTATTATTTTTGACAGTAGGGAATATAGAGGAAAGTTAATTGAAAGTGTATTGATGGTAAGTAGTTTGGACAATGTAGGGATATGTGGCTTAGTTATTTGAAAAAAAAAAGTCTAGATAAAAAAACAGATGCATAAAACGGAATTTAAATGTTAATTCCTAGTGAATGATAAAATAATTACTATGTCTGGCAACCATTACACTATCTGTTGTCTAGAGGTAGGTAGCGCGCCCTCCATGAATGGGGTCAAAGTGCATCAGTGCCAAGTTTGCGACAACCTTATCCGTTAGATCATGACATTCTGGGTGTTAGGGGATTCATATGCTTGGCGGTCATGTCATGGACATGTCAAGAGGAAGATAACACCTGCTCTGCACTTGAGGGGCTTATTGAAGAGACGCTAAAAGAAAACAAGTGCAAGAGGTCGGGATGCCGAGGTAATGAAGTTAGGGAGGAGTATTCAACCGACCACTTGTATCTGTGAAGGGCAAGGAGGAAGGAATGAAGCAAGTTATGATCCTGAAGTTACAACCAATAGCGCAAAAGAGCAAGTATAGGAGAGGTATGTGCTTGACGGCAATAAACTAAAGCACATATGATGTTGATAGCTCAGTTCTCGTGAGAAATGCGATCAAAAGATAACCATGTCTGGCTTGGGAGTGCTTGAAGGCTTTTGGCTGAGAATATTACCTAGGAGGTGGGCGAATCCTGTAGACTAGGGGAATTCAAAGGTGTACTGGGACATTCCTCGTTCTCTAGGTTGGGTGTTGCGTACATTAGGTAAGATCCTGGGTCTTTGGGTGACACTTGCGGCTTGGACTTGGGTAGAAATACTTGGGTTGTATGGTACCTGAAGCAAGAATGTGCCTGGTAGGTAGGCTGGACGAATACCATCCGTTTGGGTTTTTGGTGGAAGAGCTTGACGTGTAATGTGGATTATCCTACATTTCATGAACTGTCTGATGGGGCAGAGAGTGCGATGCATTATTATACATACCCTGAAAGCAAGAAGAAAACGTGCTGGGTAGGGGGGGAAGGGGGGGGGGGTAAGGGGATGGGGGAGGGAATGAAGGACGTATTTAGGTGTTCTTATAGTTAAATTTTGTAACGACTGCTTTTCAGGCCGTAAATCTCAGAGAGAGGCCAAGTGGGAATTTATGATAGAATCTGTTCTGTTTTTCGGGCTGAGTTTTGTTCTAGGGGGGTTGGCGGTTGCATTAACCTGTCTCCTTACTATGGGGTGTTGGGGCTGGTCGTAGCAGCGGTTGCAAGGTGCAGATGACTAGTGAGTTTGGGGGTCCCTTTTGTTTCTTTGGTACTTGTTATGGTTTATTTAGGGGGAATGTTGGTAGTGTTTGTGTATTCAGTGTCGCTGGCAGCGGATCCTTATCCGGAGGCTTGGGGTTGCTGGGGTGTTGTTGGTTATGGTTTTGGGATGGGGTTGGTTGTCATGGTGGAGCTTGTTATAGGGGGTGTGTTGGGGTTGTTGATGGACGAGGGGATGGTGAATAGTGGGGATTTGTTGTCGGTCCGGTTGGATTTCAGTGGGGTAGCTGTGTTGTATTCAGAGGGGGTGGGATTGCTTTTGATTGGGGGGTGAAGGTTGTTGTTGACTTTGTTTAGGATGTTGGAGCTTGTGCAGGGGTTGTCTCGGGGGGCGATTCGAGCTCTTTAGCAGTAGGGTCAGGAAGTAGTTTAGTGAAAAATGCCAGGTTTGGGAATTGGAGCAGAGGGTTTGAGTCCTTTCTTCCTGAGGTGTGTGGTGGGGTAACTCTAAAGAAGGGGTTTAGTCTTCAATCTTTGGCTTACAAGACCAATGTTTTTATAAACTATTAGAGTTAATTAAAGTTTAAGTAGCTTGTTTTCTAGGGCGGCCACAAGGGGGAACAGAACTAGAATGATTGTGAAGTATGTGAATGAGGCTAGTTGGCCTACTGGCTGGCTGCCTACTCAGGTTAGGATGAGGACATTGGCGACTAGGGTTCAGAATAGGGTTTGTGATAGGGGACGGAAGGGTATTGATCATAGTTTTGATGTATGTAGTAGTGGGGTGAGGAACAGGATGAGGATTGAGGCAGCTAGAGCTACTACGCCTCCTAGTTTGTTTGGGATGGATCGGAGGATGGCGTAAGCAAATAGGAAAGATCACTCGGGTTTGATGTGAGGAGGGGTGACTAGTGGGTTGGCTGGGGTGAAGTTTTCTGGGTCACCTAGGAGGCTGAGGGAGAATAGGGCTAGTGAGACAAGTAGGGAGAGCATTAGTACGAATCCTAGGATGTCTTTGATGGTGTAGTATGGGTGGAAGGGGATCTTGTCACAGTCTGAGGGAATGCCTAGCAGGTTGTTTGAGCCTGTTTTGTGGAGGAAGGTGAGATGGACAAGAGTAAGGCCTACGATGACGAAGGCAAGGAGGAAGTGGAGAGAAAGAATCGGGTCAGTGCAGGGTTGTCAACAGAGAACCCGCCTCAGGCTCACTTGACTAGTGTTTGCCCGATGTAAGGGATGGCAGAGAATAGGTTTGTGATTACTGCAGCTCCTAAGAATGATATTTGGCCTCACGGTAGGACATATCCTACAAAAGCAGTTGCTATGAGGGTTAGGAGGAGGATGACTCCAATGTTTCAGGTTTCTTTGTTTAGGTATGTGTCGACGGAAGGAGACCAGGACATCAATTAGATCATCACAGGCCCGATTTTATTGATTAGTACAGCAGGGTAAATACAGTTCATAATGAGCTTCATACATATTGCAAAAGTTGAGCTCAGGATTGGTTAGTTACATATCAGCAACTACGCCTACTTCTGCATTCTTATGGTTATACTTTTGATACTTTCTACATATTCTCAGGAAGAATCTCTCTTCCCTATCCTCATGTTGCAGCAAGGGCAGTCTTTCCTTGCCTGTCATTGGTCACCGACTGCTGACTTCTCCTTTCAGCTTACTGACTGCTTACTTCCCTCTCTCAGCTTAACCAGCGGCATTATGTCAGCATGGCCTTTCTCAGATAACCAACTATTAATAATATTCTCCACAGGTATAAGCCTTAGTAGAGTCCTTGGCCGATGCGTAGGTAGATGCAGATGAAGAAGAAGGAGGCTCCGTTTGTGTGGAGGTTGCGGATGAGTCAGCCAAATTGTACGTCTCGGCATATGTGAGCGACAGAGGAGAAGGCTAGATTGGTTATTAATAATATCCTCCACATTTCCCCCGTTTTCTTCTTGAGCAAGAAGACTAGTGTGCCAGGTTTTTGCTATTGTA
Source organism: Ammospiza nelsoni (assembly GCF_027579445.1). Classification (NCBI taxonomy): domain Eukaryota; kingdom Metazoa; phylum Chordata; class Aves; order Passeriformes; family Passerellidae; genus Ammospiza; species Ammospiza nelsoni. Next base: position 1,734,631 of record NW_026683193.1, read on the forward strand.
CGGCTGACCATGTTTTGAATACAGTTAAAGATACAAGGCAAAATAAGCAAAAACAGTAAAATTACACCCCGAAGTCCTATGGCATAGATCACAATGTTCCTCAGCCATGGCCCAAGTCCTAAGCTTTTAAGCCATTCACCAATTCCTAATCCTTCTTCTTCCTTGAGACTGTGAAGTCCCTGTTGCAGTTCTTTTATCTTAGTGGGAATGGACACCGAATGATCAGACAAATTCATGCAACACATTCCCTCTAACTCTTCACATCCATGCCCTTGTGCTAAGAGCAAAAAATCTACAGCAGCTTTATTCTGCAAAACAGCATGGTTAACACTCTGCACATCTGCGGTTAGCATGTCTAGAATTTGTGATGTCTTGTTTAGCTCATCCTTTGCCCAGCACCCTAATTGCTTTGCTAAATTCATAGCTTTATTGGCAGATCCTCCTGGCAAGATAGTTGAAACTACCACTTGTTTGAATGTACCCCAAAACTGTGGATCTCCTATCTGGCTGCAGTCTAAGTCATGTATGCTACGTCTCTTCCTGTTTGAATTTAGACTCAGCTGCATTAGCAAGGATACGTTAGGGTGAAACAATGACAATTTCCCCAAATGACAGGATCCACCCTGTGGTTTGGCTGGTATACCATTCCACGCCCTGTCTCCACAAATCAAAAATATTCCTATGGGTAATTTCATTGGTGCCGTGATATTTGTGCCGTTACATTGACTGTAATGCTGCGGAGAGAATTTACTCACATTCAGGGATCAATCTAGGGTGGCCCATGTTTCTTTAGGTTGGTTTAAATTCTGAGCATCCGAAAATTTGAAGCTAAACCATCCGCCAGCTGTCGTGTTAGACATACTGGCGTTTGTACTTCCAAAAAGATCCAGTTCCTCAGGAGGAGAATGCAAAGAAGTGTTAAGTGATTGGATTAGTAAGCATTGGCGATAACCATCACTCTGACTTGCAGTATACCCTTGTTGTACTGGCAGTGTGATGTTTGACATGTTAGACATACATAAGGTTTGATTGTTTATCAAACTGCAAAATTCTCCAGGAGACCACACCGGAAGTCCCACCAGGCATGTTCGAAATGGGTTAGTGACTCCTCCAAGACTAAGACAAAGCGATGATTGGTTAGTTTGATTAGCAAGTGTCACCCATAAATTTTCTCTTGTTTGACTAAAGTGTGTTATTCCTACTGCTTCACTTGCTACAGCATTGAGCAGTATAACAAGAACAAACCTCATTTTTCTTTCTGCTTGCTTTGTTTTTCCTTTCTTCGTTGTCTTTTCCCTGGTTTGCTAGATTGTCTATTGTAAGGCTGAGTCAGTTTTTGAATATACTAACTCTAAATCAGCATCCTTGCTTACAGGTATAGCATGAGGTAAGTTTGAAGGCTCACTGATATCCTTACTCAGATGAAATTGTTCCCTTTTTTGCCTTCCTTTTCTTATCTATCTTCAATCTTGCTGCTCCTAATTTTACTGGTCCTGCCACTTGCAAACTCAATTTTTGCAACTTTTCAATGCAGCAATCTAGTGCTCTATCAGGATTCCTCTTGAAGGGTCCTACAATTGAATGCTGTGTTAAAGGTACTAATTTCCTACACCTTATAGAAACTATGCGTGATTTACTTTGAACCTTAATTCTATTCACAATACATTGTACCTCCCATCGATAATAAGCAAGAATTTTCTGTTCAGGAGACTCATAAAGATTTAAAGCTATATATGCATTTTGCCCTGTTTGTCTCCTTAATTCATCTTGCCAGCTTTTACCCCACGTGTACTCGTGCTCACAAGTGTGACACCACAAATCCCACAATAATGATTGTTCTATCCAAAAAGTTCTATCACAACCCCCACAACGTAGGGCTATCCAAGCAGCACAAAGTGGATTGTGACAGTCAAGGCAATGTTCTTTCGCTGGATTTGTTAAACGAAAGGTTGATAATGAGTCAATAAAACCAATCAGCTCCTGGGCTGTCCGGTAGTGATGTGTCAGTGCTCTGTCCACCGCTTTCGAGTACCCCTTCAATTGTAACAGTAGTGGTTGTAGGACTAGAAGCAGTTTTTTCCCCAGTCGCTCCTTGTCCTCCTCTGTAAGGCGATCCACCAGAGGCTGCATCAAAAACAGGTTTAGTCCACTTAGCAGGCACCCACAAAGGCCCTGTAGGTGAGGAAACACAAAGATACCCCCGACCCCAATATAATACTTTTGGCAGGTTTTTCCCATAATCCTGTACTCGGGTTCTTATACTTGACCCAGACCTCTGTTTCCTTAGTAGTTTCCTGACTTGACCTCGGGTGATGTTTAATTGCAGGGGGGGGTATCGTCTTCCCCAAAAATACATAAATGGTTAATCACATACAGAACCTTAGCCAAACATGCTTGTGGATCTCTCAAATCTTGATGTTTTTCAATATACTGCTTAAGGGTGCCGTTTGCTCTTTCCACTATTGCCTGTCCAGTAAGGGAGTATGGAATACCTGTCACATGCTTAACAGACCACTGATTCAAAAATTTCTAGCACTTACTAGGACTCTAGCACTTACATAAGCTGGACCATTATCCATTTTGATACTCTTTGGTACTCCCATAACAGCGACGCAACTTAACAGGTGTCTGGTAACGTATAAAGCTTTCTCTCCTGCCTGAGCCGTAGCCCATATGTAATGACTATATGTATCTATAGTGACGTGCACATACTTGACTTTACCAAATCTAGCTATGTGTGTAACATCCATTTGCCATTTCTCATTTATTTCTAAACCTCGAGGATTAACCCCGATGCCTAGACCTATTCCACCATTATGATAACTACATGTTGGACATGCTCTAACAATGGCCTTGGCTTCTGACAAACTCAGCTCAAAGTGTTTTGCTAATCCTCTTGCATTTTGATGATACCTACTATGTGCTTCTCTGGCCAATGTATGCTTATCAATAGGACAAGAATTATCAATGGGTAGGGTAACCAATTTATCTGCACGTTCATTCCCTTCTCCTAAACCTTCAGACCATTTATGACTCCTAATATGAATCACAGAATACGCTGCTTTTCTCTCCCGTAAAGCTTTCCTTAACTGTATCAGTAACTCATACAATCATTTATTATTCACTTCCTTAATTGTCGCTTCCTCTATCCGTCTGACTACTCCTGTGACATACATAGAGTCTGTGACCACATTTAAAGGTTCCTGTAAGTTGGACACTGCCCATACTACTGCTAACAATTCCAGAGTTTGTAAGCTATCTGCAAGGTCTGCTGTGAGGAGTTGATGCTTCCATTGTCCTTTTTCTTGCCAGGTGACAGCAGCACGCCTTGATTTCTTTCCTGCATCTGTAAAAGCTGTAATAGCTCCTTCTATGGGGTATTTTTCTCTCAAAGGTCGAGTGATCCAGTTCCATTCTGTCATCCATTGCAAAACTCTAGGCACTAATTTGCTAGTCTCTACTTTAGCAAATGATGTCAATAATGCTTCCTGTAAATCCTTCGAATTAATCAAGTACCAGTCCAAGGTTTCTTCTTCCATAGGCAATCTAATAGTAGCAGGTTCTCTACCATCCACTTCAAGAATTCTGAGACGCCCCTTTTTAATTAATGCAGCCAATTGTTCAATTTTTGAAGATATTGTTTTCTTATGCTGTAGTGGTGGTGACAACCATTCCAACACCCGTATCTCCCCCGTTTTCTTTTGTAGTTGAGAGAGAGCACCAGGCAAATGGCAAGGGCTATTCCAAATAGTAAGGTCAATGGGATGATCAAGTTGTCGACGAGACACATACCCTTGCTGTACACAATTACTAATTTGCTGCAAAGCAAGATGATGCTCCTTTGTCAGGTGTACAGGAGTAGTAGGGTCAACGCCCTTTAACAAAGGCCAAAGGGTTTCTAATAAATGATTTGGTATTCCCACAATGGGCTTCAGCCACTGTAAGTCTCCCAGCAACTTCTGTGCATCGTGTAGAGTCTTAATGTCCAATTGTAATTCAAATTTTTGAGGTATTACTATCTGATCCGTCAAAGTCCATCCCAAATATTTCCAGGGCCTTGTAGTTTGAATTTTCTCTGTAGCAATAACAAGTGAATATGCAGCAAGAGTATTTTTAATGCTGTTAATCTGTAAAGAGGAGAATGGCTGTTGCTGTGCAAACAAAATATCGTCCATGTAATGATATATTATAGTTGCTGGCCATTTGCGACGTAGTGGCTATAATGCAGCATCAACATAAAGCTGATATAAAGTGGGGAAGTTGCGCATGCCTTGCGGAAGAGACGTCCATTCAAATCTTTTATCCGGTTCTCCACAATTTATTGCTGGTAAAGTAAAAGCAAACCTCTTCATATCATCAGGATGCAGCCCAATAGTGAAAAAACAATTCTTTAGGTCAATAATTAAAAGTGGCCAGTGTTCTGGAATCATAGCTGGATTTGGAAGACCAGGCTGTAAGGCCCCCATTGGTTCCATCTGGTCATTTACAGCCCTCAAATCATGTATCAAACGATATTTCCCTGATTTCTTTTTGATTACAAAAATAGGTGTATTCCAAGGGCTCGTGGATAGTCGTAGGTGTCCCTTTGTATATTGTTCCTTTACCAATTCATGGGCATGCATAAGACTCTCCCCTTTTAATGGCCATTGCTTAACCATCACCGGTGTATCCGTTTTCCAGGTGAGTGGAATGGGGAAAGTCCAAGCAATGGCAATTACCCCAAAGGGTGCTGATTAGTTAACACCACTCCCAATTGTGTTAAAATGTCCCTTCCAATTAAACAGGAAACTGTAGGAGGCAGTTGAACAATTGAAAACACAGCAGATACTTGTCGATTCTCAATGCACACAGACAAAAGCGGCGATCTGCTTGCCAATGTAAATCCTCCTACTCCTGTGAGCATGTTTGATGATGGAAATAGAGGCCAATGTTGTGGCCACGCTTCTGGAGAAATGATGCTGGTATCTGCTCCTGTATCCAAAAATCCATAAAGGGTTATGCTTTGATGCCCATAAGTAATTAAAACCTTTTGCTTTGATCTATTTTGTAAATCCACAGTCAAAAGTGTAACGCCAGAAGAGCCAAAACCTTTTTCATTCCGTGTTTGCCCAGTAAATGATTGTAATCCCGATGTCATTTGTGATAGTGGTACCAATTGTGTGATGCGTTGTCCTTTTGTAATTTTAATCGGAGGATAAAGGGTGTAAACCAGGTGAGATGGACGAGAGTAAGGCCTACGATGACGAAGGCAAGGAGGAAGTGGAGAGAAAGAATCGGGTCAGTGCAGGGTTGTCAACAGAGAACCCGCCTCAGGCTCACTTGACTAGTGTTTGCCCGATGTAAGGGATGGCAGAGAATAGGTTTGTGATTACTGCAGCTCCTAAGAATGATATTTGGCCTCACGGTAGGACATATCCTACAAAAGCAGTTGCTATGAGGGTTAGGAGGAGGATGACTCCAATGTTTCAGGTTTCTTTGTTTAGGTATGTGTCGACGGAAGGAGACCAGGACATCAATTAGATCATCACAGGCCCGATTTTATTGATTAGTACAGCAGGGTAAATACAGTTCATAATGAGCTTCATACATATTGCAAAAGTTGAGCTCAGGATTGGTTAGTTACATATCAGCAACTACGCCTACTTCTGCATTCTTATGGTTATACTTTTGATACTTTCTACATATTCTCAGGAAGAATCTCTCTTCCCTATCCTCATGTTGCGGCAAGGGCAGTCTGTCCGTGCCTGTCATTGGACACCGACTGCTGACTTCTCCTTTCAGCTTACTGACTGCTGACTTCCCTCTCTCAGCTTAACCAGCAGCATTATGTCAGCATAGCCTTTCTCAGCTAACCAACTATTAATAATATCCTCCACAGGTATAAGCCGTAGTAGAGTCCTTGGCCGATGCGTAGGTAGATGCAGATGAAGAAGAAGGAGGCTCCGTTTGTGTGGAGGTTGCGGATGAGTCAGCCGAATTGTACGTCTCGGCATATGTGAGCGACAGAGGAGAAGGCTAGATTGGTATCTGCTGTGTAGTACATAGCTAGCAGAAGACCTGTGACGATTTGAGTAATTAAGCAAACGCCTACTAGATACCCAAAGTTTCATCATGTTGAGATGTTTGATGGCACTGGGAGGTCGATTAGGGCGTTGTTGATGATTTTGAGGATTTGGTGGTTTTTACAAAGGTTGAGGGCCATTGGTTATTTCTGTATGTGGATATGAGGATGATGAGAATGGATAAGGCGAATGATCCTAAGTAAGCTTTGATTAGGCCTGAGTGGAGGGTGGTGGCAGTTTTGGTTGCTATTAGTTGCAGGCTGGCTAGCCCCTCTGGACCTAGTATTTTGTATCAGGAGAGGTCAGTTAGGTGGGATGCGATGTTTTCTCCTCCTTTGAGGAAGTTGGTTATACTTAGGCAGTGGGTTAGGGGGTTAAAGTATCCTAGGGATGTTGAGAAGTTTTAGAAGGGAGCTTGTTTTGTGAGGATGAGTGTTTGGTCTATTTTTGAAATTTCTAGAACTAAAGCAATGCCTAGGGCTGTTACAATTAGGGAGGTTATTTTAATAGAGGGTGGCATGGTTATTGGAGGGGTTTTTGTGGGGATGATGAATGAGGTGATGAGGAATCCTGCCAGGATGCTTCCCAGCACAAGGCGAGTGACAGGGGAAGTTACTGCGGGGTTGTTTTCACTTACTGGGGTCAAGGGCGGAATTCAAACAAAGCCGGTCTGTACTAGTACGGTTATGCGGATTGTGTGTACCGTGGTGAATGATGTGGCTAGAAGGGTTAGGAGTAGGGCTCAAGTGTTTGAGAAGGATGTGTTTAGGCTTTCAATTATTTGGTCTTTTGAGTAGAATCCTGCTAGGAACGATGTTCCTGTTAGGGCGAGGTTGCCGATGGTAAGGCATGCAGTGGTTGTGGAGAGTATTTTTTGGAGTCCTCCTATTTTTCACATGTCCTGTTCTCCATTTAAGCTGTGAATGATGGAGCCTGAGCATAGGAAGAGCATGGCTTTGAAGAATGTGTGAGTTGAGATGTGGAGGAAGGCTAGTTCGGGTAGGTTTAGTTCAATTGTGACTATTATTAGTCCTAGTTGGCTTGAAGTGGAGAAGGCAATGATTTTTTTAATGTTGTTTTGGGTGAGGGCGCACATGGCTCCAAATAGTGAGGATAAAGCTCCTAGGCAGAGGCACAGGGTTTGGGTGGTTTGGTTATTATTGAATAGAGGGTGGGTTCGGATAAGTAGGAAAATTCCAGCAACTACTATTGTGCTGGAGTGGAGTAGGGCGGATACGGGCGTTGGCCCTTCTATTGCAGCTGGGAGTCATGGCTGGAGGCCGAATTGAGCGGATTTTCTGGTTGCAGCTAGGATGAGACCTAGTAGAGGTAGTGTAGGAGATTGGGATGGGGTAGGAAGTTGTTGGATTTCTCAGGTGTTTGTGGTGGAGCCTAGTTGTGCTATGCAAAGGATAAGTCTGATGTCTCTGATTCAGTTGTAAAGTACGACTTGGAGGGCGGCGGTGTCGGCCTCTGCTCGGCCGTGTCATCAGCTGATTAGTAGGAAGGTTATGATTCCAACTCCTTCTCAGGAAATCAACAGGACAAATAGGTTGTTGGCAATGATTAGGATGAGTATGGTGATTAGGAAGAATAGTAGGTAGTTGTTCCCAGAATTCAGGGAAGATTCTTTCCTTCTACAGTTTCTCCTGAAATAATCTGACTGTCTACCTTGACCCTTGACTGAGTGCTAAAATAGTGATCTTCCCATTGCAATGAAATGCAAACTCCAAAGCAGTGAGTGTCTGCTCAAGAACCATGGAGATGCTGCTGTGCTGTTTCACAACAGAAATGCCAGAGCTCAGAGGGATTTTGGGGAAGATTTTCTGGGCAACAGTTTCCAGCAAGTTTAGAAGAATTGGTGCATGCAACTGATTTTTTTTAAAAAGTACCTGAAGGAGAGGATTTTAGAAGCATTTTTATGGTTTTGGTAGAACAGTAGCATTGAGTGTTAAAGAAGAACCTGCATTTTCTTGGTTATGTTTTTAGTCATTTACTGGCAAAACAGGCCAAATTGTAGGCACAACCAAGAACATTGTCCTGATCTCTTGCTGGCTGTGTGAATGAAACGTGTCTCCTGGAGGGAAGTTGGCAAACAGGAAATCAGCTTGTTTGGGTTTACTTGTTCTGTGGGATTCAACAGCCCAGGCAGTTTTCTCACAGCATCTGACTCATTTCCCGTGCCCGCTACAGGTCACCTCAGGCGTGTATTCAGCGGTGCTGATTCTGAGCTGAGTGAGAAAGGGACATTTCATGTTCCTAGTGTTTAAGAATTCTAGAGCTAGCTGTCACCTTGGCCAGTAGCAGTAGAGGACCGGCTAGGGAGACCGAAAGAAAATCCATTTTGATGCCTTCAACAAAGGTAACAAAGGCGTAAGTGGATAGTTCCTAGTTTCCCTCTCAGAGTCCTGAAGAACTACAAACTCAGTTTTGCAGAGAAAATGTCACTTGCTGACAGCAGCCAGAGGAGAACACTGAACTAAGAGCAACATCCCAGAGAGTAGAATTAGCCCAGTTCAATTTAGTCAGAGAGACTGAGAATTCTATTCCTGTCAATTTAGTGACATCTCCTTAGAAGATGCAGTTGTGGAACAAGAAGGCCATCTTGAAAAGGTGGATGCTGTATTTGAAGTCAAACAGGCAACTTTTTGCCTGGAGAGCTGCGTGGGCCAAAAGGAGCCAGGGGTGGTGGCCTTGAGTAGCTGAAGATGAGACAGCGTGTGGCCAGGTGGCCAAGAAAGCCAAGGGCATGGTGGCCTGAGTCAGCAGCAGTGGGGCAGCAGGAGCAGGGCAGTGAGTGTGGCCCTGTGCTGGGCAGCGCCACGGCCACAGCTGAGGTCATTCTTGGAGTTCCTCTTGGATCCCATGAACAACAGGCTTCGGCCCACAAGGAGAATTTGTGCTGCTTTGTGATGCAGGAGAACTTCCCAGGCTCTTTTGCATTTGCTGTAGGGAAGATTGGTTATTGCTTGGTATAAATTCACAGACCAATACAGAGCGTTTGCTTTGTCTTGTCGGGGCATGGTTGCCACCTCGTCATAGTGACATCAGAAGGTTGCCTTGGTGCATGGAAGGCCTGAGTGTCAGAGCAGCCCTAGGCCTTGCCCAGTGCAGGAGGAACCTCGTGTATGAGTCATTTTTCGGTGGGCACTTGCACACTTTCAAACGCCTTGTTTTTTCTGGTGTTGCAGCACAGCCTGCAAACTTGCAGAGCAGTGCTATAATGATTCACCATCTTGCTCCTGCGCTTTTTGCTGTATATGGTGTTTCCTTTTCAATCTACTATTTGACTCTTTTTTCACATAAGTAGAGACAAGATAAGAAGAGCAAGAGCCGTTTTTCCCCTGACTCTCTCTGTTATTGCAGAAGAAGCCAAAGAGGAGCAAAATGAGGTGGATGACAACAACCCTCCAACGTTGTTCTCACCGCCCTATTCCAGACCTGTAAGTGCCAGTTGTGTGTGGTGCTGTCTTTAGTGCAAGGCAGAGCTGCAAGTTTTGGAGCAGCCAGCACTTTGCTGTTGCAGGCTGAGGATGCTGGGTGCTGGAGTCCTGCCAGGAGCTAGGGATTTCCTCTAGGCAGTGACCGCAGAACTTGGCCTTTGACCTGTCCTGTTGGGGCAGTGCGGAGCTGGGGGCTCCGGCTGTGCTTCTGGCTGCTTGGTTCAGGGAAGCTCCATCTCTGGACTTGTGTGGGGTCATGTCCAAGGGCACATGTGATAGTGCTGGAGGTCAAAAGGCTTCTTGGTTTCTTTTCCCTTTTTGGAAAGGTGTCTTTGGCTTGTGCAAGTGTTCTGCAGTTTTCTTGAGTTGTTCTTCACTTGTAGAGTCACTGCTGACTCAATTGACTTTTGGCTTTTGAGAAGCTGCAAACAGCAGACGGGGAAAGTTTCTGCTGATCCATTTTGCACTGAAGTCTGCAACTTTGGCAAGTGCCTTGGAGCCCAGAGTGGGGGTGAAGCTGCAAGTCTTTGACTGCTGTCTTATGTTGCTCAGAAAAGGAAGGCCATCTTGAAATGGTGCCTGCTGTATCTGAAGTGAAATAGGCAATTTTGTGGCTGGGGAGCTGCATAGGCCAAAACAAGCCAGGGTTGCTGCCAGTCTTGAGCAGCTGAAGATGAGGCAGCGTGTGGCCAGGTGGCCAAGAAGGCCAAGGGCATGGTGGCCTGTGTCAGCAGCAGTGGGGCAGCAGGAGCAGGGCAGTGAGCGTGGCCCTGTGCTGGGCAGCGCCGCGGCCACAGCTGGAGTGCTGTGTGCAGTTGTGGGCCCCTGGGAAGCAGAGAGTCATGGAGGGGCTGCAGCGTGTGCACAGAAGGACAGGGGAGCTGGGCAAGGGGGTGGAGCACAAGGCCAGTGAGGAGGCGCAGAAGAAGCTTCTGCTTGGACATGAGGAGCCTCATGAGGGACCTTCAGCATTTCCCCAGTGCATCCAAATATTTGAGCTGCTTTTGGAAGCAACTTCTCCCCCTTTTTTCCTTAGTAGTTTTTTTTTTTGTTTGTTTGCTGGAGGAAGAGGCTTTTTCATTTTCTTTTTCTCCCAACTAAAGTTGTTTTCATCATTTTTTTTCTGCCCTTTTATAGCACTGGGACTGAGTCTGCTAGAATTTTAATTTCCAATGTATCACTTCTGGAGAATGCAGTAGTTTTGCATGAGAACACATCATTCTGTGCAGGGACCTTGGTGCAGAAGGAGCTGTTGTGGTTCCAGCATGGCCTCACACATAACTTTGAGCTTAGTAGTGACCGTGCCTTTTTGCAGCCCAGGGAATCAGTGTGTGTTGTTTGGGAATTGAGCAGCAGGTCAATGCCCTTGCATTCCAGCTGCTCCTCAGAGATTACAGGAGCTGGAGGGAGATGGGCTTTATTTCTCATTCCAGCCACTTTAGCACCACCAGTGTGGTTGAGTCCAAGAGAAGAACTTGCCCGAGCACAGATGCACAAAGAGTGCAATTCCCAGTGCAATGCTCTGGGTCTGATCCCTTTCCGTAAGGACCTACACGCTCCAGATTCCCCAGGCGTGTGCTTTTTTGAAGCAACAGGAGAGCAGTCTCAGGATTGTAATTGAGCAGGGCACTGGCTACCAAGTTCTGATGTCTGTAGCAACACAGAGGGGACAGTAAAGAGAGATTTCAGTAACGAAATCTGTCAATCTCTCTCTCTCTCTCTCTCTCTCTATCTATCTATGTAACATTTGCATAATTGAATCTTCCTGGCTCTGGTCCGAGGCAGTTGGAGGTGCAAAGCTCACCTAAAACATCCCTTTCTGGCTAGGATTAGACACATATTCCCTCGACTGATTCTGAGCAGGCAGAGATGTTTCCCCCTCCAGATATGATGGTTTTCCCTTTAGAGTTGTTTCCCTCCTCTGGCCTCTTCTGCCCTGAAGTCTCCAATTAATTCTTTCAATTTCTGCCTGTCCTAGAGAGGTGCAACAATTCCATGTTTAGGTGGTGTTTGGTGACTCTGGTCATACATGCATTACGTGACACGTGGTTTCCTTCACTGGCATCCCCAGGGCTGTGTAAGTGCATTCGTTCATGGGGCCTTAGGAGAGTCTCTTTCCCTCAGCAGCAGCAGCAGCAGCAGCAGCAGGGAGCGGTGGCAGGGTCAGGACGAGGAGGAGGTGCCTGCCCTGGCCCTTTGCTCCCAGGCCCCAGGCCGGGAGGGCTCTGGCTGCAGCAGGGCGCTCTTCGGGCAGCCCCTGGCAGCCTCTGCACGGAGCACAGCGCGCTGCCCCGTCCTGCTTGTGCCACTTTTTTTCAACAATACCCTAGCTCCTCTTCACAAGGAAAAAACTCCAGCAATGTAAAAAGAGCTAATTCAAGTACAGTTCTATCTGCCTTTGTATTGTAGTTCAGGGCATGTATTTTTTTGTCTAGAATTTCATGATTTTTATGAAAACATGCATTCATATCTGCACATTTTTGTGGTTTTAATTATTCATATACCAAAACACTCCTTTTTAAACTCTTGATTTATTGCAGTTGATAATTCTGACGTTGTATATTTTAAAATGTCATACAACAACACCCTTTGGGTAGTTTTTCTCACACTTAAAAAAAAACCCTGTAAGTAATTTTAGTCTCTGTCTCTCCAAGTTGGTTCATACTGGCCTGTTTTAAATCAGGGCTATAATACTTTTAGAGGCTTGAGAGAGGTCCAATGAAATGCACACCAGTGATTCCTCTTCTGCAATGTCCTGGCCCTGCCAGAAAGCCTCTTTTCACTTTTTTTTTCTCTCATTAGCTCAACTGCAAACACACGTTTAGTTGCAAACTTACACAAGATGAGCAAAATGAAAATGATGTGAGGGGCCTTTGGGAGCTCCTTGCTGATCTTTCTGCTTCTTCAGCTGTGCAAGGCTCTGATCCAGGCAAAGCGATTGCACTTAGTGCTACACAACCATTTGTCTGGAACTCTGCTGATTTCTAGGGACAGCTGGAGGCCTCAATCTCCCTAGGATGTTTTGGCTGAGCCAAGCTTTGCTGGGTTTTGGCTGCAAATACCATTGCCCTTGCTGTCTTATATCCACAAGTACCATGGCTGGGCAAAAACTGCCACGTGGGCCATCTTCCAAAGGCACTTTGGTCTGGAGTTTGTGACTGAATGAGAGCCTCATCCACTGCCAAACCACATGAAAAAAATCATGAAACACAACTTCCCATCCTTAACAAACAACTGACAATTCAGAAGTGGATCTAGAGCATCGGAATGAAAAGGAAGGCAATCTTCCAATGGAGTTGTGCTTTCGGGAGTTTTTCTTCTGACTCCCACTCACAGCTGGCACTGGAAAAAGACACGTCTCTGCAAGCGTCAGTGTCTTCTGTCTGCCATCAGTTGTTTTGCTGCAACAATCAGAACAGGCAACAGGCTGGAGAGAGGCTCAGCTGATGCTAGCAACAGGAGCTGCCCCAAGGAGAAAAAAGAAATGAACTTTTACCTCCCAAACCCAGAGGCTCAAGCAGGATTCCTCTGGTTCCCAGAAATACAAAGAAATAGGGCTGAGAAGACCCTCTGCAGCTATGTGTTCATGCACAAGACTTTGCTGATGCCATTTGCGTTTTGCCTTTTTTTCTTTTCTATCTTTTCTGTATTCCTTGCACATCAATTTAGAGCTCTGTAGGCTACTCTATATGTGACTACTTTTCCCAGTCCATTTCCATGGCCTTTGCCTAAGTAGAAAGACAAACTTCCAGAGCTCCAAGCGCCGGCGGGTAGAAGGCCCCAGTGTTATCTTGGTTCTTCCTGGGACAGACCCCTCTGGGGAGATGGTGGACTCACCATCCCTGCAAGCCTTTAAAAGAAGACTGGATGTGGCACTCGGGGCCATGCTTTAGTTCACGTGTTAGGCCATGGGTTGGACTCGATGGTCTTGAAAGTATCTGTCTTCCAAGCCAGGGATTCTGTGATTTTGTGACTGAGGCAGCTTTTCCTGCAGCCCTGGAAAGGGCTGCGGGGGCACTTGGCCAAGGACCGGGATCAGGGCTCATGGAAAAGAAGCGAAGGGCTCAAGGCGAAGGCCGAGAGGGCAGAGCTGCCACAGCGCGGCTCAGAGAGAGCCTCATGTCCTCCTCCTCAACCTGCGCCCTCTGCGCTGCCCTTTGCGGCGCCGGCGGCTCCTCTCGTTGCGGGGCTCCAGGGCGTGCTGGGGACCGGGCCCCTCGTCTCCGGGAAGCGCCGGAGCCTCGGAGGCGAGCGGCAGCTATTGTGACCGGCAGGGGAGAGCTGCGGCTGCGGCCCTGGGCACGGCGAGCTGCCGCTATGGCCGGCTCCTGCCGCGGCTCCTGACTCTGCTCCGGCCTCTGCTCCTGCCCTGTGCGCACAGACACGGCCGAGGGCTGCCCGGCAGCTCCCTGCCGCTCCGCAGCGGGCCCGGCCGGGCTGCTGCTCTCTGCGGCCTCTGCCCGCCGCTGCCAGCCCCGCCGCGCTCCCGCCGGCCTCTGCCGCAGCCGGACCCACACGGGGAGGCAGCACATTGTGGCCAGCTCGGAAAAGCCCTACCCGCAAACCGCCCGCTGCAGCCTCGGCCTCAGGGCACAGGCTGCCGGCGTCCTCGCAGCTGCGAGCCGGCCCGGGCCGCCTGCCGGCCTCGGCCACAGCTCCCGCCTGTGTCTCCATGGCCGCGGCTGCTCGGCACAGCGGGCTGAGCACAGCCAGTGCCAGCAGCAGCTCCTCACGGGCCCAGGCTCCGGGCGCTCCGAGCCCGCCCTCCCCCGAATCCCAGCCCTGAGGGGCTTGGCGTCCCAATGCATCCCCTGGGGACAGCAGGGTCGGCCGCTGAGCTCAGCCCAAGATGACACCACCAAGTGAACAATGGAAAATACACCAAATCCTCATCAGAGACAAGAGAAAACTCCCATGGTGCCTGACAGCCTGAAGCAACTGCCAATTACAGATCATTCCATCCATGTGGGAAAAGAGACTTTTGCGTTAAAGCAAAACAGTTATTAAAAAGGAGGACAGGAACAAACAACAAAGTTATTTGGACTCATGCTTCTTGTCTCTGTTAGAAAGGCCAAGAAATGCAATCCTTGCTCTTCTGACACAGCTCTCTCTGTTCATGGTGTGGGACAGCGAGTGCTGATGATATGCAGGACCTAATGCAAGGGACAGGGAGGAGGATGCAGCAGGCACAGTGCCAAGCTGACAGAGGGACGATCTCTGGCAGTGGCACTGAAGGAGAAGAGTTTGCAGGCAGCACAGAAAATGGCTCTTTTTTTCCCCTCTTCTTTCAGTGTTGCTAAGAATGTAGCCTGGAGCAAGCTGGGAACACCAGAGCATGGAGCCCTTTCCAGGCAGGGCTGCATCTGCTGAAGGGGCACAGGGAGCTCAGCAAGAATCACACACAAACCAGCAGGGGACTGAGGAGCCCCTCTGGTGGCAGTGAGCAGCCTCGGGCTCTGCTTACTGCTGCTGCCATTTTCTATTGAACCATCTCCAAGGACTTCTGTTGTGCTCTGTATTTCTAAGTGGTTTCCCCCTTGTTTTTTTTTTTTTTGTTTGTTTGTCTCCTGCACCTTGATTTCTCCAAATTTTCCTATCCTGTCAGCAGCAGCCCCTGTCCAGAACTGGCTCTAAAATATCATCAAAGCAGCTAAGAACAACAACGGATGGTATCCTGTGGCTCAGGAATTCGTATGCCAGAGCCCTGCCTGTGCATTATGCTTTGTCAGGACCTCCTTTTCTGTGCAAAAACTAGTGAGCAGTGCAGTTTTTTTGCCTAAGAGCTCCTGAGAAGCAAATGTTGTGCTAGGTTTCTCAGAGTGTATCCGTTAAATTCGTTACTGGCAAACAGAAAGTAAGGCCAGGGTAGCAGAGCACCTGGGAGCTGGTCACTCCCTGCAAAGGGCTGGTGTATGATGTGAGAACACCACGTTCCAGGATGGGCGAGCAGGGTAAATGTGCTCAAGGTGCTGCAGGTGAGGTTTGGGCTCACTTACAGGGCAGTCAAGGGTGGTGAGCACTGCAAGATCCAGCTGCAGTCCCCATCCGCATCCCTTTCAGTGCTGGCTTTAGTGTGTCTGCAGCCTGGATCCAGAGTGCCCTGGGCGGCTCCTGAGGCTGCCTTTTCACTCAGGGTGAGGATGCCCAGGAGCCCCTGAGGCCGGCAGTGGAGACCAGGGCTGGGGCTTGTGGCCTGGCCGATGTGGCTCTGGGGGCTGGGACATGCCAGGGCATGGGTCACTGTCACTGCCCTCCGCAGCCCCGGCTAGCTCTGGGATGTTCCAGGGACAATGCCAAGAGTGGAGAACTGGCTAGACTAGGGTTTGCCTGAGCCAGAACCTCTAGGTCAGCTGCCTAGCAGTAGAGACCACTGGAGGACCAAGTAGAGAAGACAGCAGAAGCTCTTCTGTGGTGTAAAGTGCAATGAATTTATTAGGAGCGGCTGAAAGAAGGTACTTAACAGAAAATCCCCAAAGGGAAGCAAAAGTTAAAAGAACCCCCAACAACCCTGTGCACAGGTTTTTAAAATCTTTCAAAAACGGGGGTGGACACCATACAGTAACCAATAAGTGACTGTTGGGGTGTGGTTTCGAGGGCCACAACAAATCAGAACAAGGGGAGGAGAGAGGGTTGGGATAGAGATTGGATCTTGGGGTAAGAGACAGGGAACTTTCTGGAACAAAGGGTAGGGTTTGGGCTGATGGATGGGCCAAAGGGGCCGGGTTGTCTTGACAGACAGGGAAAAATCTGGTGAGGAGGGAGGGGATTCCTTGAGAGACACGTAGGGAAGAGAGCATAACACGGGGGAGAAATTAACTGTAATAACTCGGGGAACACTTGAACATACCCCAAACTAACAGAACATTTGGCTCAATAAACTAACACACTGCAACACAGAAATTCAGGCTTTCAGCAGCTGAGAGGTGGCAGTGTTAGAACCCGCAGCAGCTGGTGAAAGCCATCTCTCTCCTTCAGGTTCTTGCTGTGTGGGAAGGTGCTGCGAGTTGTGGTGGCTGCACTCCCCCTTTGCTGGGAGGATGATCTGTACCAGGGGACGGCACAAAGCTGCCATGGTGAGCAGAACATGCTCAGAGCATTACAGTTCAGAGAATGGCACTGCCCCTGAAGGGCAAAAAGCTTGAAAGCATAGAATTCTGTGCAGAACCGTGTCACAAATTTTCTCTTCTAGAACATGCTCATTTTTGAATACTGTAAGCGAATACTCTGGGTTTTATAGAATACGTGGGGTTTTTCTCTTAAGGTTTTTGGGAGAACTCTCAAGTTTATTTTTAGTTGCATTTTACATCCAGCAGGTATACAGATTTTTTTTTTTTTAACTGTTCTTTTGTAAATACTTAGGGAAAAAATAAGTAAGCATTTTTAAATCTTTTGGGATATTGTGGTTAATATCCTTAGAAAGAAAACATTATTGAACAAGTGTGAAAAGACAGAGAGAGGGAAAATAGCATAAAAGTCTTTTAGTACAGGGTGTGTAATAAGGACTGCAGAACTGAGTAATTCCTCCAAGGGCATAGTTAGCAAGATATATCACCAAGAATACCTGCCAAGATACTTCCTTAAAACAAGGGAAATGTGCCCTGCAGCCATACGAAGTACAGCCAAAGCAAATGAAAACCTTTGAAAAAGAAGGAATTTTGCCAGTGACATGAGTCTGTCTGGATAATTGAGGGATGCCCATCAACCTTGCACTGAATTCCTCAATATTTGTAAAGTCTTTTCTCCCAATTTCTGTGAAGTGAAGAAGCTGCAGTTGTTTAACCATTAATTTAAGCTCTTTGGGGAATTACCAAGCACCGTGTATGTTCTTTTGTAGCTGAGCAGGACTTGAGTTTCCCAAATCTTTTACAAAGCAGAAGGGAACCACAGAGTTACTTGTGCTAGTATTAATGAAGGGTTTCATGAAAGCAGGTGAATGAGAGCATTGCATTATAGAACTTCCACATTCATGAAAACAGGAGTCCACTTAGAATAAAACCTATAAGGCTAGCATAACATCAGAACAGGATAAAATGAAATTACGAGACAGGAAGTGGTGCGTCAGAAATGAAGTGTATCATTTCTGATACATCTGCATGCATTTGCAAGCTAAAACAGAAAAAGAAGGGCAGAGATAGAAAGGAACGAAGATTTTGAAATTGCACCATGCAGAAGAGACACACAAACCATCAGTGTGAACACAGCTGAGAGATTCATCTTGGAGATGGATTAGAGTGGAATCCATTCACTGAAGATCTCTGGTGCACAGGAGTGCAAAGACTGAGGAAAAAAGGAGAAAAGTTTAATTTCTGAAATCTATTTAGATTCCTGGAAGCATTGTCTAGAGACGTAAAAATCTAAAGCCTCAGAGAATCTGAACCTCAAACTTCCCCAAATGGATTGATCGGGTATTATGGGCACATCTCTGCTGTTTTCAGGGTCAATGAAATTGACAATGGGCTTCTGGAAATTAGGAGTGCCCACCCAGATTTTACCTCCATTACTTGAAGAACACCTTAATAAGGCACTTCAGGAACTGAACACTGACGTTCTCACCCTGCTCTATTTACTTTACGTTTGGGTACAGGCTGGTAGAAGGAGAGATCTGGCTTTGATTTCCAAGAGGAAGGTAAGGAGAAAGACAGGCAGCACAGGAAGCACAAGGCCCTGTCAGAGGACCTGTGGAAGGTAACTTTGTGCCCCAGCACTGTTAGAGGACGTTCCCTGTCATTGGTGCAAGTAGCTGGAGACATAAATACTGATTTATTTGGGGGCCGCAGTCTTGGTAAGTGCAGAGGTGGTTCAGTAACGTGACATGAGGGAGTTCCCTCAGGGCAACTGGGATGCCTGAAAGAAGTGAACAGCTCACCACAGCCTGGGCCGCTCGGCTGCTTTCTCTTTCCGACCCTCTTGGGGAGGCTCTGACATTTCCTCTTCCCTGATGGAAGTGCTGCTGCTGCCAAGAGAAACGTCCCCTTACTCACTCAGTGTTCCCTTTGCTTGCCGGATGCCCCATCTGCTGTCGCTGTCCAGGAGAGCTGCTCTGTACGGGAGGAGGAGCCCGAGGGAGAGGCTTTGAAGATGGGGCAGCTGGGATCCCTCTGCTTGGAGCTCTGTTTAAAGATACACGGACTTGCATGTGAACAGGGATAATTATATGGACTTGTACATATGTAGCCTGCTATTTGTATAGGCCTATTTCTGTACATATGCTATCAGATTTATGAATGTACTGTGTATATATGCACTTATAGATACCTGCATACATACAGGTTTTCAGTCACATCTTTGTGTGTATATGTATCTAGTTCTTTATGTGTATTGTAATATCTGTGTTTAGATTTCCTTATGTATACGGTTGTGTAGGTATCTATTTCTATTGATGTATTGATGTAGTTTTTTTTAAATAGCTATATTGGTATTTGTTTTGGCATGTATGTATTTTTAAATTTTTTTAGATGTGTATTGATGTATTTCTATATATATTATATTTACATATATATCCTTATATATTGCTGTAAATTTGTATTGATGCAGTTGTACAGATATTTAGATTGGTACTGCTGTTTGTCTATTTACAGATAGGTTTGTTTTATGTATCTCTTTCTTGAATGTAATAGGCAACATTTAATCTGTATTCACATCTGTACATTGTGGTGGTTATTTATGTATTCAGTTCTATTTAAAAGTGTCTGGAGTGGTATAGTGGTGGAATTCTATTTGTAGAGTACTTGGTATTACAGTACTTGGTATTTCGTATTTGTATATGGGCTGTATGTTTGCCATAATATGCAATAAATTAAGTTATTAATTTTCCCTTGATCTCTGTGTATAGTGAGTGTTTGTAGAGGTTTGCAAAAAATTAGTTTTTGTTACCAGAAGTTGTTATTTGTATGTTTTTAAATAGTGTGGTGTAACAAATACATAAATTACTTTTTTAAAATTTAACAAAGATTTGTATGGTTCTGTTTTGTCAGCACTGGTGTAGCAATTGGTAAGAAATGCCATTTGTCAAGTGAGATGAATGTGTTGTAATTTGTGCTACCCAAAGCCATGGGCAGATGGCCATGCAAATCTCCAGCCATGCCCAGCACATGCCCCACCTGCACTCAGGCTGGGCAAGGGAAGCGCAGATTTGGGCTGGCAGCAGAGCCCACGTTGGCTCAGAACTCGCTGCAAAGGCCTGCTGGCTGAGAAAAAGATCAGGGATACATTTTATATATTCTATTTCTTACAGTACATATACTAAAATATATATTATGTAGTGTATTGTAGAAATCCTTAAAATCAGAGGAATTGCTGCTTTGGAAATTTGGAAAGCTGCTTCTCAGTGAAGAGGATTTCTAGGCTAGAGGAATATAAAAATAAAAAGAAGACCATGGACAGTGCCATTGCCAGAGGCCCAGGCTGTTAAAAGGAGGAATGGATCGTCCCCTTTGCCGTCTGTAGCTGATACCCCTGTCAGTAATAAGTAGCAACTCCGGGGGCAATGAGATGGGAAACCATCTCTCTAAACCAGAATGGGGCGTCTTTTAAACCAGCTAGAGGCAATTTTACAGGGTAAAGGACATTCAAACATCTCAAAATGTGAAAT
The DNA here is from genome assembly GCF_027579445.1 of Ammospiza nelsoni. Lineage (NCBI taxonomy): Eukaryota > Metazoa > Chordata > Aves > Passeriformes > Passerellidae > Ammospiza > Ammospiza nelsoni. Next base: position 1,754,727 of record NW_026683193.1, read on the forward strand.
AAAAGACTTACTAATCTGGGTAAAAGTGAATACTCAAAATACAGACTTGAAGTCTGATTTTACCTTTGATTTCTGGGACCAGATAAAGTGGAAAATTCACAATCTAGTCTCTCTCAAAAAGGAAGAGTCTTTGGCCAAACTTATGCCTGTCTCCAGAGCTTTAATGGAGCGCTTTGATCAGAATGATTGTAACAGAGACTTTCTCAAACATCAGAACAGAACACCTGGCTCTGAGACTTCAATTCTGTGTGGTGCTGGACCTTCATCCTCCTCTGGGGAGAACTTGGATTTTGTTCAGGGTGTCCTGGCATGTCCAGGGTTTCTCCAGGCAGTGTGGACAGCACCCCGAAGCCCGGAAAAGGGGAGTCAGATCAGCTTCCAGCTTTGGTCGTGCACTCTGTTTTTTCCAGGATTCCCTGAGTCACTGACGCTGCAACCAGGCATCGTCCCAACTCCTCCGGGAAATCATCCACCCCCAGAATTCCCAGAAAAGTGTTTGGGATTTTTCTTGCATTCCAAGAGTTTGGGGGCTCATGGGACATGTTCTAGGGAGGCTGGGAATCAAACGGGTCCAGGAGATTAATGTTTGGTGAAGCTTTGCAAAACAGGAGCTGCTGTTTCTGTGCTCTGCTGCTCTTCTGAAAAAGATGCGGCTGGATCTTATTCTGAAGTTGTGCAGGTGGGGTCAGCCAAGGGGGGGCCTGGATCCGCTCTGCCTGGCTGAGAGGCTGCAGGGTCGCTCCTGTCACTGTTTGCCCTTCCCAGGAAGTCACCCCCTGGGATCGGGCTCAGGCTGGCAGTTTGCTTTGGAGCTCTGAGGACTCTTTTCATATAGATTCCTCTACCAAAACTTTCCAGGATTTTCACCACTTTTGGCTCCCCAGCCTCCGGTTACAGCAGGTGGGGGGGCTTTGGATTTGGCTCTGCCTGCAGGGGAGCGGGCAGGGGGGAGGACAGAGGTAGCGGGGGCAGCCAGGGCTTGAGCAGGGCATGAATGGCTCTGCCCAGAGAGATGGATGGGATGGAGGTGGAAGAGCTCAGGAAAGTTGCTGTGGAGGCACAGACAGTTCATTCAGAAGCCTTGAAGCCTGTCTCATTGGCTGCTGGAGTTGGGGTGGAAAGCATGCTGAGATTGCAGATCAGACCTGAGAGTTTTCCAGCTGAATCCCTGCGGGCAGGGATACAGTGTGGAACCTGTCACAATCCATTGGAAAGCATCACAAAGACAAAGTCGGGGTCTACAGCTGGAGAGCAGCCCAATTTGTATGAATCTAAAAAGATCCAATTTAGTGAATCCAGATGTGAGATAGTAGGCTCTGGCCTTTCTTCCTGTCACCAAGAACTTGGAGCTCTCCTCCCCAGCGCTTCCTGGCAGGGCTCCCAGGAAAGTTGCTGCAGCAACACTACTGCCAAGTGACGCCGGCCAGGGGCTATTTACAGACTACGAACAAGACAGGGCTGCTTTGGAAGGTGCCTAGAGCTGTTTATTTTTCAGCATCAGTCTCATTACATGATTATGATAATGGGAAGCTGCTAGCAGCTCACAATCCAGGCAGCAGGCCAAAAAATGTAAGGTTACAACTTACTTTATAAGCTTCTTGTCCAATCACACAAAGCAAAAGCATATTGACAGTAGTTCTATCCAATCACCAGAAGCACACGTAGCTTTGGTTAAAACAATGCTGTCTTATTTCGAATACAATACCTGTTGATAAGCCTTAAAACACAACACACAGAACTCCATTATTAAGCTTCAACCTTCCTACTATCTTGCTAGATAAGCTTTCTGCAGCTTAAAGAGCTATTCAGACAAGCATTAATACACAGGCTTATTGTTCAATTTGCCCTTGCCTTTTCCTACTGTTTAAATATTTTTTTCTGCTGACCTATCTCATGACTGTTGCTTTAGCTCTGCTCACAATTCTGCTGTATCTGAGGCCTGCCTTTTGCAGCTTTCCCAAAACCCTCTAATTTTATGGATTCCCTCAATTCCCTCTCTCTCTTCACCCAAAAAGAAACCTTACCAATCGTATCATTTATTACTTGCGTTTTGTAGCCTTACTATAATATTTTTGTTTCTTATCTGCTTAAAGCATGTTTTTGTTGGCACTAAGCATTGCTGTATTACAACACAGTAATTTAATGCAGTGAAGGTCCAGTCATTGGAAAGGGCATAAATTATGCCTGACAATAGTTACAAGTCATTATTCAAAAATCTCTTGTCGATTCCAGGGTCTTAACTCAAAACCTTCCTCCACTTCTATTCCTTCATCCACCACCTCCATGACCTTTTGAGCACCTGTCTGTGAATCCATTTCCTACCTCTCTCTCTTGTGTGAGAGAAACTTCTTGGACAGTTTTGTTAAACATTCATCACGCACACTGAAGTGTTCAAGGTATTACTATTAATATCACTACCAAAACACCCAAAACATGAGACCTATCTTGCAAAGTTCCCTTAGCCAAGGTGCAAAGCTCTATTCTTGGAACAAATCATCTAACCAGGACCCACTATCTTCTTTAATTTGGGCTGTCAAATCTCTCAGTTTTTGTATGCTTTTGAGGATGGATTCAGAGTGGTCAGACAGGTTCATACAACACAATCCTTCAAATTCTTCACAACCATGTCCTTGTGCCAGTAAAAGAAAATCAGTTGTTGCTCTATTTGGAAGGGTAGCATGTCTAACACTATTAACATCGGTCAACATGTCACTGATTGCAGTGGATGTGGCATTAGTTTGTTTACTCAGCCAATATGCAAACCAATCTAATTGTTTCAATGCCATTGCTGAAGCCAGTTGGGGTGAAAACAAACCTGCTGAAACCCTTTTCGCAGCCTTCCAAGGCATGAAATCACTTCTACAGTTCTCATCTTAATGATGAGAACTTGGAGCTTTTTGGCAGCATTCATGGGATGGCTGATTGCTGTGAAAACACTTACTGTTCTGATGGATCATATACAGGAGTGATGAAAAGGAAAAACAACCACGGTCTAAATCTTCCATTGCAACTACCTAATTGGTCTAATATTATTCAAAATTTAGAAAAACTTTGAATTCAAACAAACACTTCCTTGCCTTACCGGTAAGATATGGTCATAATGATGTAAATCCACAATACAAAATTCCTTCTCACCATGAGATCAAAGAACTTATAGGAAGAATGCAAAAAAAAAATTATTATAACTTTACCTGATCAGCCTCCAACTGTAACAGAGATGCTAACAGCTTGCAGTAAGCTCACCTCTCCAAAACATCTTGCTAATGTGCTAGTCAATGCTTTTGGAAAGCAGATTGCAGATTCTTAAGAAAAGTTAGGAAACCATTGGGAGATAATTTGGGAAAGGCTTTGGGAGAAAATTTGGGACAAAAAATGGAAAAGCTTGAAAAGACCCTTGAAGCATAAAGAAACATTTTCTAAAAATCTGCTGGTACAGTTGGACTCTGATAAAAAGGCTTGTGGCTTTGCTTGTGGTAAAGCAGGACACATGAATAGAGATTGTCCTACAACAACAATCAAACTTAAACCTCTTTCTATTTGCCCTCAATGTAGGAAAGGGAAGCATCTTGCTAAGTACTGTCATTCTCAATTTGACATCGATGGCAAAGCTTTATCATTATACTCAAAAAAGAGCTCGGATTATCACCACACCTCGACACAAGTAGTGACCTCCTTACAGTCAATTACCCAGTCAAATGGCATTGGTACCTCAGTCATTTATCCCTCAGTCATCCATCCCTCAAATGGTCCCAGGTCAATACCCTCATGTACAAGGTTTGAATTGGCCTCCTCAAAAATTGATACACCTTTTAAATAAGTTCTGTTATGAAAGTATGAGACGGAGTGGGGATCCATTCTGAATTAGGTGAAGTGCCTAGAAGAGGTGAGAGGTCTGTAGGGCCAAAGCTGAAGAAAGGCCGCATTCCAGAGACAGCAAGGAGACAGAGAAAGAAAAACAGAAATTACCGCAAGGTCGATCTGCCCCAGACCTAGGAATTCCTCTGATAAAGAAGAACTAGTGCTAAATGTCACGCGGAATGAATATGTATGAACTTATTGTGAAACTGTATGCATATGCATTTGGGAGGGGATAAAAGACGACCTGAGATCTTCAGAGGTACGCATGCCTTGTTGGGGGACTTGCGTCCGGCGCGTGTCGTAAAATAAACATACCGGGCTTTACAACTTTTATAAAGTTGTGAAGTTTCTTCTTTTCTCCGCAAAACATTATGGCGAGCCAGATAGGAGTTCTCTGTCCCCGCAGGGGCATGGGGGATAGACGGACCTCCAAGGCGCGCCCTAGGATTTTTTCCTGGTGGGGCTCCGCTCGTCTCAACTTGCCACCTGCGAGGACAGACAAGGACCTGCTGGCCTGCGGAGGAAGATACGGTATGTACTGAGGGGCCCCTGGGGGAGGGAAAGGAGAGCAAGGGAGTAAACCACCCGGAGACGTCTGGGTTCAGCTGATAGAGCAGCTGTATTAGAGATGGGGTTCATCGTTCTGATAGAGCAGACCGCTAGTGGCTCTGGGGGTGAGCCGGGTGAACCCGTGTATGTGTGTTGAGGGTTCATAGTTCTGATAGAGCAGAACCGCTAGAGGCTCTGGGGGTGAGCCGGGTGAACCCGTGTATGTGTGTTAGGGGTTCATAGTTCTGATAGAGCAGAAGTGTTGAGCCCGTGTATGTTTTGTTTGCATGTGTGTGATGTCCAGACACTGTGTTGCTGTATGGTTAATGTGTGCATTGTGTGGTCGGTGCACTGTGTTTCTAATCGTGCAAGTGTATAAGTGTATGGTGTATAAAAGAGAATAAATCTACAGTGCGGGGGGGTCAGTACTACCCGTGTTTGAAGCAGCCGAGTGAGGCCTGAGGCGCCGGCTGCAGCAGGCTGTGGGGGCAGGGACAGAAGTGCCCCGCAGAGAAGCGAGTGGAAGAATGTCAGTGATGGTACTTATCGTGTTTAAATGTAGTGATTTGTGTAGATCTGGTACATTTTAACCGTGAGTATGAGTGTGAGCTCAGAGAGTTCCTTTGCCTTGGATGTTTGATTTTGATTGTGTCCAAGAAAATTGATGTGAGTAAATGCTGAATTATGGTATGCTATGTTGTGTTGAGAAAAGTGAGCACTTTGAGAGATATGCCCTTTCCCAGTGGTTTTGTGTGGTGATTTTCTTCCGCTGCATTGTGGTAATTTGATTTTCATTGTATAGTAGTGTTTGTGGAGATTTTAAGATTTTGTTGCAACAAGAGTGGCATTTTACATAGGAGAACTATAGTACAGTGATTTATGCTTAACTACGATAGAGTTAAAGGAATTCTAAGAATTCCCCCCCTCACAGCAATTCAAGCCTTGGCTCTAGGGAATTTGAGATAAAGGGGGGTGCAGGTGCGAGTGTTTCTGTCTGAAGGCATATCAGAGTTTCGGCTGTGACTAGCACAGCCTTTTTGCAAAGCAGTAAAACAAGTGTAAGTAGGCACAGTGCTTAATTAGATTGTGCAAGGAAAGAACTAGAAAAGACTGATATTTTGTCTGATCAGAATATAGTGTCTATATCACGTTTTTGATTAGCATGCTGTGTGAGGTGACAGTGGCTGTCCCCTGGGCACAGGGACAGCTCTGGCTGCCCCGTCTCCCCAGGGAACACGGGATTGGCCTGTGAGCAAAAGCTGGATGTGCAGTTATTATTGCAGTGCGGTGTTTATGAGAAACACTGGTTTTGCTGTTCTAATAAGTGTTAGGGCACATGTAAATTAGAAGTTTCTGGTCAAGCAGATTCAGAACCTAAGGTCTTAGAACTTGTGTGTGGGAACCACATCTGATACCTGCCACCTGGAGCTGTGTGTATAGGAGGAAAACTGAGAAACTACTGTGAAGGTCTGTAAAAAGGTTTGAGTGGAAGCGAGATAGGGCAAAGAGAAATAAATAATGAGAACTGACCAGAGCAAAGAGGTTCCTAAATTAGCCCCTTTTGAGAGGGGCTCACTGGGAGAAGGCTGCCAGTAGGAGCAGCTCAGAAAATAAAAAGATTTATAATACTTCATTGCTGTTAGTACTGTTTTAAAGTAGGAGGATAAATGGGATAGAGTTTTGTATGCTGAAATGTCTTTGTGTTTTAAGAAATCACCCAGATTTCTTGAAAAGGGAAAACAAGGCAAAGAGAAAGCAAATCAAACATGTTGTTCAGCATGCAGCATAAGATAGCAACGTATGAAACCAGGCAAAGATCATCATGCTGAAATGCAAAGCAATCACAGTTCACAAAATGAGTACACATGATTTGCTAAAGGCTCCTCCCAAGGTAAGGGAGGAAGGGTAAAGATGACCTCCCCAAAAGGGAAGAATTTTTGTTGACACAAGGGCCATATATTCAGTTTTAAATAAAACTTTAGTACCTGTGGAGAATGTTTATGTTGTAGTGTGGGGAATGAACAACTGGCCAGTCTGAGAAGGCATACTTGTGCAAACCTTTAAAGTAACATGTGTACTATGTGTACCTAAAAGCTTTTGTACAATTCGCTCAATTTGCTAAACATTCTCAAATGAGAAAGGTTACTCTGGAGGCAAATGATATAAAGATGTTTAGCTTAACATTAACAGACACTGAAATTAAGAAAGACATTAGTAAGGAGGTATTAGAATAAGTAAACAAGTGTTTTCAAGGGTATGGGCCTCTGCTGTACCAGGGAGACTGAAAGATGCTCCCCCATGAGCATCAAGTTTAAGGAAAGAACACAACTAGTGAGAACTGAGTAGTACCCTCAAAAGAAAGATAAGGAAGGAATCAGCCCAATAACTGATAGTACTGGATTAAGAGCTGTCAATAAGATAACACAGAATTTATACCCTGTGGTAGCAAATCCATATACCTTACTAACTTGTTTAACACCTGAGCTAACCTGGTTCACTGTTTTAGGCCTAAGAGATGCCTTCTTTTGCCTCCCTATCCACGAAGCCAGCCAGAAAATTTTTGCATTCAAACACAAGCTCACATAGTCCATGTGCCTGAAGGCTTCAAGATTCCCCACTCCGATTGGAGAACAGCTTGCAAAGACCCAGAGTCCCAGGAAGCTCCACAAGAGGAAAGGAGGCTGTTGCAGTACATGGACGATTTTCTAGTAGCCACTCAGATGAGGGAAGCGAGAGAAGCCTGGACAGTAAGCCTTTTGAATTTCCTAGGACTCCAAGGACGCAGAGTCTCAAAGAAAAGGCACAGGTAGTGAAACAGAAGGTAATCTACCTGGGGTAAGAATTATGGACTGCTCGCCAGACCCCTCTATGCTCTTATTGCCAATGGAAACAGAGATCTCCAGTGGACACAAGACACCACATGGGCCTTTCGCCAACTAGAGGGAGTGCCCTCGTGTCAGTTCCAGCTTTGAAACTTCCAGATGTAAGTAAACCATTCTTTCTATTTTTCCCAAGCAAAGAATTGCCCAGGGAATACTGGCTCAGGACTTAGACCCTTACTGAAGGGCAGTTGCTTACTTCTCTAAGCAACTAGATGCAACAGCCAAAGGATGGCCAGGTTGCCTCAGAGCTGTAGCAGCAGTCATGCTGAATATTCAAGAGGCATGCAAGTTTACCCTGGGACAAAAATGTGCTAGTGTCCCACACAGTGTCGCAGTACTGGAAGTAAAGGGTGGCCACTGGCTCTCACCACAGAGGTTTACGATGTAGAGATAGTGGTGACTAACATTGTCAACCCAGCTTCTTTTCTCAGTGGACACCATAGTTGCCTAGAGACCACCGAAGCTACGTACTCCCGTCGCCCAGACTTAAGGGACACTCCTCCGGACGATGCAGAGACCTGGTTCACTGACAGGAAAGCGACATTGCAAAGTTCACAGTGACCACCTGCAGAGAGGTAATCGAGTCTAGACCCTTACCAACAGGTACCTCTGCGCAGAAGGCTGAGGTAATTGCCCTGACCCGTGCCCTGGAAAGGGCAAAAGGGAGGAGAATAACCATCTACACAGACCCAAGGAATGCATTTGGAGTCACACATGCACATGGAGCCATCTAGAAAGAGAGGGGACTGCTGACCTCACAAGGAAAGAAGAGACAATCCAGCTGCTAGAAGCAGTTCAGCTACCTGAAAAGGCATATTAAGGCACACTAGAGAGTGAGCTTAAAATTGGAGGAAAGAAATGAGCTGGCGGATGGAGAGGCAAAGAAAGCAGCAAAGGGTGAGGTACAGATTTTCCTCGAAGGTAAGCCATAATACAATGATACTAACCAAAAGAGACGTACAACTGCAAGGGGTGGGCTACCATTGAAAGAGAGCTAATAATCCCTTCCCATTTTCGTAGTTACTAGTGAAGGAAGAGCACTAGAAAACACACTAGGGCCTAACTACTTAGAAGCCTTTTATAGAGTGTGGCTCCTTTTCAAAATGACCAAGGCTGCGAGTGATACAGAGTGCATTACACAAATCTGATTGAAACAATCGTTGTATCGTTGTCAAGAATTTATATGCCACTATCACTCAGGTAAGCCGACAATGTGATCCTTGCCTCCAGACTAACCCCAAAATACACCCCCGGCCAAAACTCGGTCAGACTGGGAGAGGCCATGGGCCTGTACAGCAGTGGCAAATTAACTTTTCAGAACTCCCAAGGAAAGGGGGGTATCAGTATTTACTGGTATTGATAGATACATTTTCAGGGTGGCCAGAAACATTCCCCACCAGAACTGTCAAAGCTCAAGAGGTGACCAGATTATTTTTATAAGGAATAATACCACGCTTCAGAGTTCCAGCCACGATATCCTCAGATAAAGAATCACATTTCATTTCCAAAATAGTGCAACAGATTAGTAGCCATCTAGGCACAGATTAAGAACTTCACACCCCATACCACCCCCAATCAAGCGGCCAGGTAGAGAGAATGAATCATTTGATTAAGCAGCAAATCATAAGACTGGGGCAAGAAGTTAATCTACCCTAGCCCAAGCTCTTCCACTAGCAATATTGCAAATTCAAACTAAAACCTTGAGCTAAAGGAATGCTGAGTCCTTTTGGAATGCCTTATAGAAGACCATATAGAACACAAAGAGAATGTCCAGAATACATGGTGGCATTAAGCAAACAGCTCAGAGTAATTGAGAAACATGTAGCTGGAACTTGGAGCAAGGAGTTAGATAGCCTGGGGATGATGTATATGTTAAGTCTCTTACAGAGAAGACTTCAGAACCGCAGTAAGACAGACCACTGCGAGTACTTCTCACCACCTTCACTGCAATCAAAATCAAGGAGCAGAATGCCTAGATCCATCACTCTCGGGTGAAGAAGGCCCAGAAACCCCTTAAGGAGTGATGCCAGGAGACAATGAACTGCGATTAAAACTTACTCGGGCAAAATGAGTATATTGCGGTCGGGAGTAGCTCATATTTTAGTTTGTAGAATTGTATTGTGTGTAATCATAACTAAAGTTTCAGAACTTGAGAGTACCTCTGTTCAAAGTAATGCTAAATGGCCTTGGTCCCTGGCATTTAATCAGTATACTGGATCATAAGAAAACCTTCTGAGATAAAAGATTTAAACATATCTACTGTAGTCATCCACGAGAATCAGATATGTGAGGAGCAAGAATGGCAAGAACAGGAACTGTGGACTCTTCAAGGAATCAGAGGAGAAGAAATCAAAGTAGGGTGCCAGGTCATCAATAGGGTAGCTTATGAGAGACCAGATGTAATTAGTGTCTGAACCTCTCCTGGTGTATATGAACACCAGGAAGTCTGTGATAACCTAAGTGAATCAGACTGTTAGTGTAATTTCACCTTGATGCAGCCTGTAGAAGTGACCTGCCTTTGAGCTCGAATTACTATCAGACTTTCATTTGAATTCAAAGTGGATGTGACTGAACAACAGCTATTATTCAATCCAGAATGGTCTCTCAAATGTGTAGAGTTGATAATGCAAATTAACATCTCAAAAATCCAACCAGCCTGCTCCTCCTTCCTAAAAACTCCCTTTGAGGGCTGGACACTGCACTTTTTACCACAGCAAGGCCTTATACACCCCATACTAGTTCAGACTAAAACAGGCATATCTCAGGAGCAGAACAAGAAAAGAAGGAGCCAGCTCTCCTGGTGCCTAAAACCAGGAACACCAAGAAATCAGTTTCCTTAGGTCATTTTCCAAGCCGGTTGGCTGAACACTCAGGCAATGACTGGTAAAGGGTGCTGAACTGCAGGTGGTAAATTAACCCAAGCAAGGAAGGTGATTTTCTTTATTTATAGCTATCCCTTTTCCTACTGAGATTTGGATCAGTGATTGTCCCAGTCTGAAGCAGTTAGATTCTGCTTAAAAGAGGTAGAGAGAGACTCCCCCTCAGAGCTCAGCAGCAAGCTGTAAGATTTTGAGCATCACTTTTGTGCTGAGTGTTTCAAGTAGCAGAAACCTAGTCCCAGTTTCTTCTGAAGCACTGCAAATGAATTTAAGCTCTTCTCTTAGACTTCCCCTTCATTATTTACTTGAGACTTAGACCTGAAGCTAAGGGCAAGGTGGGTGAAGTTTCGTAGACCAAGAGAGACATTCCTGCTTGCCACACATCTGAGAAATCAGGTGCTCTAGAGGGGAAAGGAGATTCCTGAAGTCTCTACATTTCAGAACAAACATTGCCTCAAATATGACCTAAACCTCTGTCAGATACACTTGTGAAGTGTGTCTGAATTTGCAGTGTGAGCCCAGCACATCCCTCTGGCAGGGAGGGATGGTCATAAACAGAAAGCAGTTCCTGTTCCCCATAACAAACATCTAACTGGTATATTAGAGACAAAATTAAGAGTTTTAAATAGAATTGATTCAGAAATACTGGTGAATAAACTGGCCACTGCAGCAAGTAGCCTAACAAAATTGAAGCAGCCTTTATAGTAATCTCTATTGGCATTAAGAACTAGCCAGTGACAGATTTCAAAAGTACTGCCAAAGTAAAGAAGTATGAAAAGGCCGGGGACCAAGACCACAAGTTGATAGTAGAAACACTTAGTATAGTACAAGATAATGTGTCTTTAGCTTTCAGTTGTATACAAGCACAGTTATAGATACAAGCAACAGCAGCTCTGATCATATGGGAAAGGGGTGAAAGTAATTTTCCAGCTAAAATTCAAGAAATTGTGTGAGATAATGCAATTGATATTGAAAGGAAGTTTCAATCCTGGCAGACTATGGTGAATTTCACCTATGATCCTGTTTCTAATGTGGCAACTGCCTTTGTGCTTACCATACATAATGCCACTGTTTATGTTGTCCATCCCATCATTGCTCTAAGATCAAACCATGAAAAAACAATACTCTATCCTTCAGAACATAGAGTATGGGCACGAAAGATGAATAGAAAGTGGCAGACAGTAAACTTAGAATCCTGCATTACTAGAGAACAGATGGGATTCATTTGCGAAAGCAATACTATTAATGCTCAAGATGTGTGTTTGGACACTGAACAGAGTATTTGTCCCTTCAAAGTCCATCCAGTCACTGACAAGAAAACTGTGCTCGTATATACTAGAAAAGGGGGTATGCTTGAGAACTGCTTGTGCTGCTGTACAAATTGATAGCAATGATGTTATTCTGTCTAGTAGAAACCATTCTAATCTCTGTATATGTAATTTTGTTAAAGTTATTAGATGTGATCTTTGGGTGGTCACCAACTGCAAATAGAATCTTTAATAAGTTGTGTCACCCCATTGTAGTCTTACTAATATTAGTTGGGATAAATTTAGGACTATCTATTATATTGTTAATTTAGTACTGGAGAATGCTACAACAAATAGCTGTACTAACATCTTTGTCAAAAGCACACGGTGAAGCACTAAAAGACACTTACTGTTGTGAAAGTTTTCATTAAGTAAAAGAATTTACTTATTTCCTAGGAAAGGGGGGAATGAGACGGAGTGGGGATCCATTCTGAATTAGGTGAAGTGCCTAGAAGAAGTGAGAGGTCTGTAGGGCCGAAGCTGAAGAAAGGCCGCATTCCAGAGACAGCAAGGAGACAGAGAAAGAAAAACAGAAATTACCGCAAGGTCGATCTGCCCCAGACCTAGGAATTCCTCTGATAAAGAAGAACTAGTGCTAAATGTCACGCGGAATGAATATGTATGAACTTATTGTGAAACTGTATGCATATGCATTTGGGAGGGGGATAAAAGACGACCTGAGATCTTCAGAGGTACGCATGCCTTGTTGGGGGACTTGCGTCCGGCGCGTGTCGTAAAATAAACATACCGGGCTTTACAACTTTTATAAAGTTGTGAAGTTTCTTCATTTCTCCGCAAAACACCTCGACACAAGTAGTGACCTCCTTACAGTCAATTACCCAGTCAAATGGCATTGGTACCTCAGTCATTTATCCCTCAGTCATCCATCCCTCAAATGGTCCCAGGTCAATACCCTCATGTACAAGGTTTGAATTGGCCTCCTCAAAAATTGATACACCTTTTAAATAAGTTCTGTTATGAAAGTATTTCTACTGGAATTATCAGGTTTTTCAGCAAAGACAAGAGCTTTTGATTCTAGGCTTTTTTCAGACTTTCAGTCCTTCCAGTGGTTGTTTCAATAAATTGTAACAAAGAGCTAATATATTTAACTCTTGCTTTTAATGTTCCTATAGTGACTCCATCAAAAACACCTATAGCTATTGCATTTCTTCTACCCATGAGTACAGCCAAGCAAAACAACTTTCCAGAGAATTCAGTGCTGTCTGTGCCATTTGGAAGCTCAGGTCCTGAGGTCTTTTGGGTGCAATTTTTGGACCGCAACCAAGCAAAATTGACTTGCTGCCTGACTCACTGTGGTAAAACAATTTACATTACAGGCATGCTGGATACTGGTGCAGATGTCACTGTAATCTCTCACATGTTTTGTCCCAGCCATTCGGATTTAGTAGCTCCTGCAGGTTCCCTCACAGGGATTGGAGGTGCTACTGTATGTTGGCAAAGTGCATCCATGATTAACATTACAGGTCCTGAAGGAAAGACAGCAATAGTGCACCCTTTTCTTGTTCAGAAGCTTCTCACCGTCTGGGGGAGAGACATCCTGTCCCAATGGGGAGCAGAACGGGAGGTGGGCCTGTGATGGAAACCACGTCAAAACCTGCCACTTGAAAGCTGAACTGGAAAACTGATCATCCTATATGGACTGATCAATGGCCTTTAACAGAGAAAAATTTAAATATCCTTAAATCATTGGTAAAGGAGCAATTACAACAAGGTCACATCACTCCCACAAATAGTCCCTGGAATTCACGAGTATTCATCATCCACAGGAAGACATTGGACTCCTGGAGGCTGTTTCATGACATGAAGATCAATGTAATGACTGAAGACATGCGACCTCTTCAACCTGGACTTCCTTTTTTATCAATGATCCCAAAACACTGGCCTCTCATTGTCATTGATTTAAAGGATTGTTTTTTCCACATCCCACTTCATCCCAATGATGCTCCAAGATTTACCTTTTCAGTTCCAGTCATCAATCAAAGAGAACCCATGCAGAGATAGCACTGGAAAACATTGCCTCTAGAAATTAAGAATTTGCCTATAATTTGACAATATTTTGTTGCACAAGTTTTGTCTCCAGTTCAACAGAAGTATCCAAGATCCGTGATTTCACACTACAGGAATGATTTGCTCATCGCAGCTCCAATGAAGCCAGAGATGGAGCAAGCTTGTCCTAGTGTTGTTACTGAAATCCAAAATGCTGGACTTAAAATTTCTATACCCAAAATTCAAGAAGTTCCACCTTGGAACTATCTGGGATGGAAGATGACTGAAAAAAACAATTACACTGCAGAAGATACAGCTCCAGACCAGTGTCAACACCCTGCAAGATTTACAACAGCTTCTAGAAGAAATCAATTGGGTCAGACCTGCTTTGGGAATCACCAACGATGAATTGGGTCCAATTTTTAATTTGTCGAGAGGAAGCCGCGTCATCGACTCTCCTGAACTCTAATACCTGAAGCTTGTGCAGCGCGTGACAAGGTCATGGAGGCTCTCCAAAGATAACAAGCTCATCGCTGTATTCCAGAAAAGCCATTCTTTTCTGCAATTTTAGGAGGAAAGATGCAACTTTGTTCTGTCATTTTTCAATGAGACCCTTCTGAGAGAGATCCTTTGTTGAAAATAGAATGGGGTTTTCTTCCCTCAAGGTTTCAAAGACTATTTTTACAGTCTTAGAGAGGATAACACAAATTCTGATTAAGGCCCGAACAAGGTTGTTAAGTTTAGCAGGTGAAGAATTTGCAGTTCTCTATTTGCCACTGAAAAAAATTATCTTGATTGGGCAATGCAAAATTCTGCAAATTCTGATGATTTGCAACGAGAATTATTAAATGTTGCAGATATTGCTTCTATTCATTACCCAGCTCACAAATTGTTGCAGGCAAAACTGAGTTTTAGAGAGAAACCTTTGTTAAGTAAAGAACCTTAAAACACAATAACTCTCTTCACTGATGGGATCTGGCAGAAGTCACAAATCAGTCATTACTTGGTTGAACCAAACCAAGTTCCCAACTAAAACTTGGGAATCATCTATTCAAATAGTAGAGGGATCTCCTCTGATTGCTGAGCTTGCTGCTGTGGTTCAGGCTTCTCAGTTCTTCCCACAACCTTTTAATTTATTCACACATTCTGCATTTGTTGCCAATGTGGTTAAAAGACTAGAAGGATCAGTTCTAAAGAATCCTAGTAACGACACTTGATATCATTGGCTTTCATGGCTTTTTACAACTTTGCAATAACGAACTAATCCACAGTTTGTTTCTCACATCAGGGCTCATTCTTCGCTTCCTGGATTTTTTGTAGAAGGAAACGCCAGAGCAGACAAACTGACAGTGGTTATTTCAAACACTTTGCCAAACATTTTGGAACAAGCAAAACTGAGTCATGCCTTTTTTCACCAAGACGCACAAGCACTTGTGCGAATGTTTCAAATTTCCAAAAGTCAAGCTAAAGCTATCATTAGTACTTGCCCTGACTGTCAGCTTGTGCAGCCTCCTGTTTCTAGAAAGAGTTGTTCGACCCACGGGGTTTGCAAAGCCTGCAGTTATGGCAAATAGATATCATTAAATAGCCTTCCTTTGGTAAATTTACCAGTACTCATGTTTCAGCGGACACGTTGTCTGGTGCAGTTTTTGCATCTCTTCACAGAGGGGAAGCAGGTATTCATGCCTGTCAACATTTTTAGCAGAGCTTTTGCTTCACTGGGTGTGCCCCAAGAAGAAAAAACTGTCAATGATCCCACATATATATCTCAAAAATTGGCCACATTTTTAAAGATTGGGGTGTTCGTCATATCCTTGGTATTCCACATTCTCCCACAAGCCAAGCAGTTGCTGAGAGGACACATCAGACATTAAAACGCATTCTTGATCAAGAGAGGGGGGAGTCAAAGTCACACCACAGATGAGGTTAAACAAAGCTTTGCATGGTTTTAATTTCTTAAACAATTCTGTTGCAGAACCTGATCCACCAATTTCTAGGCATTTTTACAATAACACACAGGCAAAACTGAAAGAAAATCCCCCTGTTTTAATTAGAAACCATGGGACAGGACCAATTGAAGGTCCTTTCTGATTAATCCCTTGGGACAAAGGGTATGCTTCTGTCTCTACAGGTGCAGGAATTAAGTGGGTCCCAGCAAAAAACGTCAAACCATATCGCACCCCAGGAAAGTTGACGAGTTCAAGACCGTAGAAGCAAGTACGCAGACGTGAGCCAAACAGAGGGATCACGGGTCACACCTGACGTTCCTTGTGCATCGGTGGAACCTGCAAACACTAATTTTATGTGGTTTATAAATGTGTCACTTGTTGGTTTCATAGAGCTCTATTGGAGAAAGTGTAGGTTTTGTTTGGTTAATTTTTATTAAAGGTCAAAAGTAATGTTTTTGAATTGAGAAGAATATGGGAGGAGCTTTAACCAACAATTAGCTCACAAAAAGGATGATGCAAAATCAAATGTTACTATGGTGCTAGTTTTGATTGCTTCTTATAGTGCGGAGTTTTGGTCGATTTGTAGTGTAGATTTGTCTGTGGAACAACCAAAACCAAATGTCTGGGTGACCTTAGCCAAGACAGCAGGCTCGGATACCATGTGTTTGTCTAATTCGGAACAGAAAAGCCTTTCTCAACCTGACTAGTCAGTGTGCCAGTAAAGAATATGCCCTTGGTTAAAAAGCAATTCAATAGTAAGCCTGGTGAAATTGACAATGGGAGCAGCCCTGTATAGGCTTGTAACATTTGGGAAAAAGAACTTCCCAAAGCAGTACCTGAACCCCAAGAATCGGAAATCCTTGGTCCTTTAACAATGGATTTTTGCCTTACGTTTACAGCTAATGATTAGTGAGAAAGTGATCCTCCAAAGTACAATGTTACTCCTCATTATAGTGCATATAGAAATTCAAGGTTTTGGTGTAATTATTAAGAATGTTGGGATGTGCTTTCTAAGGCTGACCAATATCCACGACAATTACCAAAAGGATGTTGGTTCACCTGTGTAGATAGGCCCTGGCAGGGCATCCCATCATGCCCTGAAGGTGGCCCATGTAGCAATGGGATGCTCACTGTAGTTGCGCCTACTGCCAAAGTGGTCATTAAGAAGAAGCAAAGGGGAACAAGATCTGGTCGTCATTATCGTGAAAACTGTAGAAGTTATTTCAGGCCTTAAAAGGCTGCAAAAAGGGTATCAGCAGGTTTGTTTTTACCCCAACTGACTTCAGCAATGGCATTGAAACAATTAGATCAGGTTGGATGTTGGCTGAGTAAACAAACTAATGCCACATCCACTGCAATCAGTGACATGTTGACCGATGTTAATAGTGTTAGACATGCTACCCTTCCAAATAGAGCAGCAATTGATTTTCTTTGACTGGCACAAGGACATGGTTGTGAAGAATTTGAAGGATTGTGTTGTATGAACCTGTCTGATCACTCTGAATCCACCCACAAAAGCATACAAAAACTGAATGATTTGACAGCCCAAATTAAAGAAGATAGTGGGTCCTGGTTAGATGATTTGTTCCAAGAATAGAGCTTTGCACCTCGGCTAAGGGAACTTTTCAAGATAAGTCTCATGTTTTGGGTGTTTTGGTAGTGATATTAATAGTAATACCTTGAACACTTCAGTGTGTGCGACGAGAGATGAACAAAACTTTCCAATAAGTTTTTATCATACAAGAGAGAGAAGTAGGAAGTAGATTCACAGAAAGTGCTCAAAATCTCACAAAGATGGTGGATGAAGGAATAGAAATTGAAGAAGGTTTTGAGTTAAGACCCTGGAATCGACAAGAGATTTTTGAACAATGACTTGTAACTATTGTCAGGCATAATTTATGCCCTTTCCACTGACTGGACCTTCACAGCATTAAATTGCTGTGTTGTAATACAGCAATGCTTAGTGCCAACAAAAACATGCTTTAAGCAGAGAATAAGGAAAAATATTAGAGTAAGGCTACAAAAGGCAAGTAATAAATTACACGATTGTGTAATATTTTTTAAGTGAACAGAGAGGGGGAACTTTGGGAATCCTTAAAATTAGAGGGTTTCAGAAAAGCTGCAGAAGGCAGGCACCTCAGATACATCAGATTTGTGAACAGTGCTAAAGCAACAGTCATGAGATAGGTCAGCAGAAAAAGTATTTAAACTGTAGAAAAGACAAGGGCAAATCGAACAATAAGCCTGTGTATTAATGCTTGTCTGAATAGCTCTCTAAAATGCAGAAAGTTTATCTAGGAAGATATTAGGAAGGTTAAAGCTTAAAAATAGAGCTCTTTGCATTGTGTCTTACAAACAGGTACTGTATTCAAAATAAGCAAGCATTGTTTTAACCAAAGCTACGTGTGCTTCTGGTGATTGGATAGAACTACTGTCAATATGCTTTTGCTTTGTGTGATTGGTCAAGAAGCTTATAAAGTAAGTTGTAACCTTACATTTTTTGGCCTGCTGCCTGGATTGTGAGCTGTTAGCATCTTCCCATTTTCATAATCATGTAATGAGACTGATACTGAAAAAATAAGTAGCTCAAGGCACTTTCCCAGCAGCCCTGTCCTGTTCGCGTCTGTAAATAAACCCCTGACTGGCGTCATTTCTGACTGGGCCTGAGGCAGGGGCTGCCATTCCTCACTTGTGGGGAGACTGGAGCTGCCAGAACCACACTGAGCCTGCAGGCACTGCCTGACAGCGCTGCAGCCACTGGGATGGTCGCGCCTCTGAGGCTCAGCCACTCCCTGCTGCTGCTGCTGCTGCTTTTAGGCACACGCAAAGCTCACTGTTAGGCCACGACGGTCTCTGCTTTTGCCCTCTTCCTGTCCCTGTGTAGGGATGGAGCATTGCTATGCTTTCAGGAAGCTCTCTAGGAAAAACTTCAGCATTGCAAGCTCCTCTGCGCCCTCCATAGATGCATGCTGTGGAATCCCTGACAGCTGCCTTCAGAGCATCCTCAAGCTGGCTCTTCTAAAACCCAGGGTCCTTGTTCCCTTCAGCATGCTCAGCATGACTTTGAACTCCATGGTGCTGTGCAACTGAAGCAACAGGAGAGGGACCTTTGCAGCCTGAGCAGCCCTTGTTGCTCTCTGCCTGTGCACATAACACAGCGTGGAAGAGAACGGCAGCAGGGCCCTGCATGTCCCCGGGCTCAGGATTTGTGCCACTTCAGCACAGGTGTGTAAAAAGTGACAAAGCCAAACTGTTTGTTAAGGGAAGGCAAAGCAAAGGGGTGAACTGGGAGGCAAAAAAGGGGATGGGCAGGGCCTGGGGGTTGGAGAGAGGGAGGGAGGGAGCTGCCAACAGGGAGGGAGATGACAGGAGCTACTGGAGCTTCCCACAGCTGTGACCAACAAGAGCTGTGCCTGGAGTTCCAGTTGGAACCCTGTGCTCTGCAGGTGGTCTCATCGTCATTGGGAACTGGGGGTTACCGAAGGACACGGGTTCTTCTGGTCCTGCAGACCAAGTTTGGCAGCTCTTGCCTCGAAGTTCACCTGGATAAATTGGGTGATCAAGGAGGGGCACTCGTATTCCCTCAGGGCTTGAAGAGCTAGAGAAAAGAAGCACAGAGCCACGGTTAGAGGCCGGATTGCAGGAATCCAGGGAAACACTCCTGCCAGGGCCATTCCAACCATCTCCTGCTATGGCCAGAAGGGAGGCAGAGACAAGGGCTTGGGCCAAAAGGTGCTGGCCTCGGCTCCCTCACATGTGCCTGAAAGCTCTCCGGGCTCTGCCCCCGCTGCCCCTTGTCTGCACAGGGAGCAGAGCCCTCGGCAGCCTGGGCAGGGATTGTAGCTCCGGAGCCGGGATTTGCAGCTGCCCCCGGCGGCCCGCACTGGCACCCGTGTGGCTGCCCTCATTCACCCTGACTGAGGATCTGGAGCTATTCCTTCTGCCCCATCATGAGCACTCCGGTGACCCCTGGCAAGACAGAGCCCGTGGCGGCCCCGGGTGGCACAGCTGCCCGACACGGGCAATGCCAGCCCTGCGGCCGCACGCCCTCCTGCCCCTGCAGGGCTCCTGCCGGGTCCCTGCCTCCCGCTGTCGCCCCAGGGCATGGCTGCAGGAGGGCGGTGGCAGTGCCGAGGGCGGGCGGGGCTGCAGCGGCCCGGGCGCGGCTCCCGCTGCCGGGGCAGCAGCTGGGCTGGGGGCAAGGAGGGGCGTGGGGCTGATGGCTCATCGATCAACCTGACGGCCGCCTGTCGCAGGCGCCTCTGTGGGCTCTGCAGGAAGAGCAGGGCCCAGCGCAGGTGCTCGGCCGCTCGGCTCTTGTCCTCCAGCAGCTGCGGGGAGCACCGACAGGGAAGGCTTGGCGCGGGCTCTGCCCCTCGGCCAGGCGCTCTCTTCGCCCAGCCGCGGCCGAGCAGGCCCGCATGGGCCAGGGCAGGTAGCGACGTGTGGGGCGCAGGCTGGCGGGCCCGGCTGCGGCGCCAGGCGGGGGCACAGCTGCCAGCCCCAGCACGGGGGGCAGGGGGCTTCTCCAGCCTTTGTCTGGGCCTCCTGGGCTGTTCTTACTAGGCGCTTGGCGAACTTCATCCGCTGCTGCTTTGTCAGCAGCTCCTCCAGGTCCCTCTTCCTCTGGAAGCGGGCTGCACAAAGCAGGGCTTGGAAAGAGGCCTGGAGAGCAGCAGAGAGCCGCAGGTGGCACCACAGCCCAGGGCACAGGACCCGCATGCCTGTGCCAAGGCCAGGGAAGGCCGGAGCCTGCAAGCTGCCAGGGCAGGAGGCAGCCCAGCTCCTTGCCAGGGATGCAGCAGCGTCACACAAAACCTGACCTTTGCCACACCCCGGATGTCATCGTGCCAGAGCAAGGAGAGAGGGAGCAGGCTCTGGCTCACAATTCTCATGTGAGGCTTTTCCCCCTCTTCCTCTGCCAGCTCCATCACTTTGCAGAAGAGCCGAATGGAGAGCAGCTGCACCTGGCTGTCCTCCTGGAGGAAAGGAAAAGACCTCAGCACCAACTACTCCAGGCCCATCGGGGCAGAGGCCCAAATGTGCACAGGCACAACATTTCTGGGCAGCGTCCAGTGCCCATGGCTGGGGGTACAGAGCCTTACATTCTCCAGATATGGCAGGAGGTGCTCAGCCAGCTTCAGGGCGGTGGCGCTGGGTATCTTGAGGTCTTCCATGTGGAGCATGTGTGTGAGCACAGGGAGGATGATGGCGACCGTTGCTACATCTGCATGTGCCAGCTGCTCCAGCAGGTGTTGACAGAGGCCGCGTATTCCTCCACCCTGTGTGCAAGGGCAGGCCATGCTGTGAGGCTGAGGACAGCCGCAGCACCAACAGCTGTTTGGGGCACTCGGGCAGCTGAAGGGGGAGGCAGGAGAGCTGGGAGCAGCTGCCTCTGCTGCCAAAGGCCAGCCAAGGCCAAAGGTCTGTGTTGGCCAGCCCCACGCTGTCAGCGTGTCTTCAGCCACTGCCCCTTCTCACCAGCGAGTGCTCCTTGCTGAGCACCATGAGGCCTCTGAGCTCCGGGTGCAGCCTGTCCCTGCACTCACTTGGCAGGTGCCTGAACACAACCAACAGGGCACTGCTACTTTGCTTGGTCAAGTGCACACCCTGCAGGGCCGTGACAGCCTCCAGTCTTCCCTCAGCCACTGCCCTGACAGAGTCTGCTGCATGCTCAGGGGAGGCTGAGGTGACATCAGCCTCTGCCCACAGCTCAGCCGTACCCTCGGTTGTTGCGGCGCTGGTGTTTCTGCGCCCAAGGCCCAGGAACCTCCGCAGTATCTGCAACAGAAGGAAGGGCGGGAAGAGAGGGACATTCTGTGGCCTGCTTCAAGCGTGGCGCTGGGCCGAGCAGTGCCAGCAGGCCCAGCCCAGGTGGGGATGTCTGCAGGTACCTGCGCTGCTCTGTGGAAGCGGCCGCGAGTGGGGTCCTGCTCTTGTGTCCCATCCTTGCCCGCATCTGGCAAAGAGCGAGTGCAGCCAGAGCTGAGGGGCTGCGGGAGAGGCCGGAGAACACGGCCCAGCCCTGCACGGCCCAGGCAGGGACAGCCCCCAGGTGCCCAGGGGACAGAGCTTTGCCAGCGGGGGCAGCCCCAGCCCCTCTTCCATCCTGTCTGCGGGCACGTCCACAGGGGCACGTAGAGGTTTGCAGTTACGTATGATCTTTTTCTCCGCCAGCAGGCCTTACCAGCAAGTACTGAGCTAACGTAGGGCTATGCTGCCAGCCCAAATCTGCACTTCCTTTGCCCAGCCTGTGTGCAAGTGGGGCATGTGCTGGGCATGGCTGGAGATTTGCATGGCCAAAATCCTCCTGCATTTACATCTGCCCATGGCTTTGACTAGCACAAATTACAACACATTCATCTCACTTGACAAATGGCATTTGTTATAAATTGCTACACCAGCACTGACAGCATATAACTATAGAGATCTTTGTTAAATTTTAAAAAAGTAATTTTTTTGATTGTTTCACCATACTATTTAGAAATATACAAATATAAACTTCTTTTAATAAAAACTACTCTGCAAACCTCTACTACACACAAAAAGATCAATGGAAATTATCAACTGAATTTATTGCATATTACAAGTGTACAGCCCATATAGAGATACAAAACTATCAGTATCTCCACGTAATACCAAGAACTCGATAAATAGAATTCCTCCACTATACAACCCCAAACAAATTTAAATAGAACTATATACATATATAACCACCACAATATACACATGTGAATATTGATTAAATGTTACATATTACATTCAAGATTCAGATACAAAAAAAACCCTATTTATAAAGAGACACACAGCACTACCTGTGGAGAGTTTTGTTAACAGTTGCTTAGCTGAGCAAGGCCATGCCAACATAATGCCGCTGGTTAAGCTTGAAAGGGAAGTCAGCAGTCGGTGACCAATGACAGGCAAGGACATGATGCCCTTGCCGCAACATGAGGATAGGGAAGAGAAATTCTTGCTGAAAATATGCAGAAAGTACCAAAAGAATAACTACAAAGATGCAGAAGTAGGCGTAGTTGATGATATGTAACTAACCAATCCTGAGCTCAGCTTTTGCAATATGTATGAAGCTTATTATGAACTGTATTTAACCCGCTGTATCGATCAATAAAATTGGACCTGTGATGAACCAATTGGTGTCCAGGTCTCCTTCCATCGACAAATGGTGACCCCGAACGTTTGCCCTCTCATCTCGGATTAAAAGAAAAAGCGGGGAACGCGCCACGGTCGAGGAAGTTGGGTTTGGGTCTTTGCAGCCAGGACGGTGCCGGAATTGGAAGCACCCTCGAGGTTCACAACGGTGAATCGAGCCAATACGTGCTGCTGGAAGCCTGGAGAGCTGCAACAGGGCGCGCTGATGAATAGTATGGATAGGCGAACAGCATATGATCTTATTTAGAACGGCGAGGAGTAAAGGGGATAGATTCAAAAAAGGAATTACCAGGGTTACTGGCTTACGGCCATGCTAAAGGAATTTTCGCTAACCCACATACAGTTCATGAGCTAGCAGAGTGGAAAAAGTTTGGGGATATCCTGTGGGATAGTGTTAGACGATGATAAGCCAGCAAAGAAATTAGGCAAGCTATGGTGGGTGGTGTATAACACGTTGCTTCAGCAGGTATCTGAGAGAAAGGCAGCAGAAAGGGTGACAGAAGCTCATAAGAGGAATATAGGGTATGGTCCTGAGGATGATCCCCTGGCACCTTCTTTAACTAAGATACTTATGACTAAGAGTCCCCAGCAAAGTGGTGTGGAAGATTTTCCTATAGACACAGTGGAACTGTCTGTACCCTTCCTGTTAGGGGGGGAGGGCGAGTTGGATGATGGAGGTAAGAGCAAGCCAGCTTTGCCTCTGCCGCCAGCTTCAGGCGGGTTGGATGGTGGGGGTGGGAGCAAGCCAGCTTTGCCTCCGCCGCCAGCTTTGCCTCCGCCGCCAGCTTTGCCTCCACCGCTTCCCCCGAGCGAGCCAGCTCCGGCGGGGGGGCCGCTTCCCCTGCGCGAGCCGGCTCCAGTTCCACTTCCCCCCCCCCCCCCGGAAAGCTTGGTGTCTGTACCGAAGCACCAGCAGCATAGCACCCTTAAAAAGTCAGACCCTGTCCCAGGGGCACACAGTGACCTATGGGGGGAGATGGCTAAACAGAGGAGGGAAGCGTAGCTTCTAGTCTTGCATGTCCGGTCACATACACACCACAGTATGATGCACAGGAGAATCTTACGCATAATATAGCGGAATATGCTCCCTTAGATTGGAAGTTGTTAGCTCAGTTACATTCTACGGTTAGTCAGTTTGGAGTAAAAAGTGAACCTGTTAGGCAAATGCTAGATAACCTTTTTAATACTCAGGTTTTATGCCCTAATGATTTAAGAGGAATAATGCATTTAATATTCACTCAGCACCAGCAGTTATTGTTTAATGCACATTGGCAAGCTCTGGTTAATGAGTCGGTTGCTGTACAATGAGTTCAGGGAGATCCATTACATGGAGTAACAGTAGAGGAGCTTATGGGCTTAGGGGCATATTTGCGTACAGAGGCACAGATGATATCAGGAGCAGATAAACTTAGAGAGTCTATGCGATTAGTGCGTGATGCAATAGACATGGTTAAAGAGCCAGGAGGGTTACCGGCTTATATGGGTATTAAACAGGGTAGAGAAGAATCATTTGGAAGTTTTATCAATAGGGCAGCTGCTGCCATAGATCGGGCTGGTGTTGCGGACTACGTGAAAGGGGCGCTATTAAAGCAGTGGGCCTTGCAAAATAGCAATCCAGCAACACAAAGAGTGTTAGCTACTTTAGGGGCAAATTGGACCATTGAGGAGGCATTAGAGCGAATGGCATTAATGCCAACAGCTTCACAGGCATTTATAGCAGAAGCTTTAAAGGAATTAGGATTAGGGTTGCAAAAGCAAGCAGAGTCTACTCAGAATCAGGTGTTAGCTGCTCTTGCTCCTCTCCGAAGCGGCTCACTGGCAGTCACGCAAGGAGGCTCAAGACCATTCATCAAGTGTTACCGATGCAGCAATGAGGGACATACGCGCCGAGGATGTCGAGCAACTGGCATATGGTGTCAAAACTGCCAGTCCAGCTCCCACAATTCTACGGCTTGTAAGCACTGGTCGGGAAACGATTGGAGGAGCGCAAAGGGGGCGGCGCCCAGACACAAGTTGCTGCCGTGACATCGGAGACACCAGCTGCTGCCATAACATCACTGCCACCTCCTGTCTGCAACTAGCAACAACAGGGAGCCTCGGTTTGGACTTAACAGCAGCAGTAGACGTCACACTAATGACGAACCGGCCTGAGAGGATACCCACTGGAGTAAAGGGTCCTCTTATATTAAATGGACAAAGATGTGGAGCATTGTTACTAGGACGTTCCTCAACAACCATGCTGGGATTATTTGTAATGACTAGTGTTATTGATGCGGACTATACAGGGGAAATACAAATCATGGTTTACACCCTTTATCCCCCGATTAAAATTACAAAAGGACAACGCATTGCACAATTGGTACCGCTATCACAAATGACATCAGGTATACCATCATTTACTGGGCAAACACGGAATGAGAAGGGTTTTGGCTCTACTGGTGTTACACTTTTGACTGTGGATTTACAAAATAGACCAAAGCAAAAAGTTGAGATTACCCATGGACATCAAAGCATAACCCTTTATGGATTTTTGGATACAGGAGCAGATACCAGCATCATTTCTCCAGAAGCGTGGCCACAACATTGGCCCCTATTCCCATCATCAAACATGCTCACAGGAGTAGGAGGATTTACGTTAGCCAGCAGATCGCCGCCTTTGTCGGTGTACATTGATAATCAACAAGTATCTGCTGTGTTTTCAATTGTTCAATTGCCTCCTACAGTTTCCTGTTTAATTGGAAGGGACATTTTAACACAATTGGGAGTGGTGTTAACTAATCAGCACCCTTTGGGGTAATTGCCATTGCTTGGACTTTCCCCATTCCACTCACCTGGAAAACGGATACACCGGTGGTGGTTAAGCAATGGCCATTAAAAGGGGAGAGTCTTATGCACGCCCATGAATTGGTAAAGGAAAAATACACACAGGGACACCTACGACTCTCTACGAGCCCTTGGAATACACCTATTTTTGTAATCAAAAAGAAATCAGGGAAATACCGTTTGTTACATGATTTACAAGCTGTAAATGACCAGATGGAACTAATGGGGGCCTTACAGCTTGGTCTTCCAAATCCAGCTATGATTCCAGAACATTGGCCACTTTTAATTATTGACCTAAAGGATTGTTTTTTCACTACTGGGCTGCATCCTGATGACATGAAGAGATTTGCTTTTACTTTACTGGCAATATATCATGGAGAACCAGACAAAAGATTTGAATGGATGGCATTACCACAGGGCATGCGCAATTTGCCCACGTTTGTCAGCTTTATGTTGATGCTGCATTACAGCCACTACGTCGCAAATGGCCTGCAACTATAATATATCATTATATGGATGATATTTTGTTTGCACAGCAACAACCATTTTCCTCTTTGCAGATTGACAGCATTAGAGATACTCTTGCAGCATATTTGCTTGTTATTGCTACAGAGAAAATTCAGACCACAAAGCCATGGAAATATTTGGGATGGACTTTAACTGATCAAATAGTAATACCTCAAAAACTGGAATTACAATTAGATATTAAGACTCTGCATGATGCACAGAAGTTGCTGGGAGACTTACAGTGGTTGAAGCCCATTGTGGGAATACCAAATCATTTGTTAGAATCCTTACGGCCTTTGTTAAAGGGCGTTGACCCCACTACTCCTGTATACCTGACAAAGGAGCACAATCTTGCCTTGCAGCAAATTAGTAACTGTGTACAACAAGGGTATGTGTCTCGTCGACAACTCGATCACCCCATTGACCTTACCATCTGGAATAGCCCTTGCCATTTGCTTGGTGCTCTCTCTCAACAACAAAAGAAAACGGGGGAGATACGGGTGTTGGAATGGTTGTCACCACCACTACAGCATAAGAAAACAATATTTTCAAAAATCGAACAATTGGCTGCGTTAATCAAAAAGGGGCGTCTCAGAATTACTGAAGTGGATGGTCGAGAACCCGCTACCATTAGATTGCCTATGGAAAAAGAAACCCTGGACTGGTACTTGATTAATTCAAAGGATCTACAGGAAGCATTATTGACATCATCTGCTAAAGCAGAGACCAGCAAATTAGTGCCCAGAGTTTTGCAATGGATGACAGAATGGAACTGGATTACCCGACCATTGAGAGAAGAACACCCCATAGAAGGAGCTATTACAGCTTTTACAGATGCAGGAAAGATATCAAGGCGTGCTGCTGTCACCTGGCAAGAAAAAGGACAATGGAAGCATCAGCTCCTCACAGCAGACCCTGCAGATAGCTCACAAACCTTGGAATTGTTAGCAGTAGTATGGGCAGTATCCAACTTACAGGAGCCTTTAAATGTGGTCACAGACTCTATGTATGTCACAGGAGTAGTCAGACAAATAGAGGAAGCATCAATTAAGGAAGTGAATAATAAACGATTGTATGAGTTACTGGTACAATTAAGAAAAGCTTTACGGGAGAGAAAAGCAGCGTATTCTGTGATTCATATTAGGACCCATAAATGGTCTGAAGGTTTAGGAGAAGGGAATGAACGTGCAGACAAATTGGTTACCTTACCCATTGATAACTCTTGTCCTGTTGATAAGCATACATTGGCAAGAGAAGCACATAGTAGATATCATCAAAATGCAAAAGGATTAATTAGCAAGGCACTTTGAGCTGAGTTTGTCAGAAGCCAAGGCCATTGTTAGAGCATGTCCAACATGTAGTTTTCATAATGGTGGAATAGGCTTAGGCGTCGGAGTTAATCCTCAAGGTTTAGAAATAAATGAGAAATGGCAAATGGATGTTACGCATGTAGCTATATTTGGTAGAGACAAGTATGTGCATGTCACTATAGATACATATCGTCATTACATATGGGCTACGGCTCAGGCAGGAGAGAAAGCTATACATGTTATCAGGCACCTGTTAAGTTGTTTTGCTGTCATGGGAGTCCCAAAGAGTATCAAAACGGTTAATGGTCCAGCTTATGTAAGTGCTAGGGTCCAGAATTTTTGAATCAGTGGTCTGTTAAGCATGTGACAGGTATTCCATACTCCCCTACTGAACAGGCAATAATGGAAAGAGCAAACGGCACCCTTAAGCAGTATATTGAAAAGCATCAAGATTTAAGAGACCCACAAGCATGTTTGGCTAAGGTTCTGTATGTGATCAACCATTTATGTATTTTTGGGGAAGACGATATCCCCCCTGCAATTAAACATCACCGGAGGTCAAGTCAGGAAACTACTAAGGAAACGGAGGTCTGGGTTAAGTATAAGAACCCGAGTACAGGATTATGGGAAAAACCTGCAAAAGTGTTATACTGGGGTCGGGGGTATCTTTGTGTTTCCTCACCTACAGGGCCTTTGTGGGTGCCTGCTAAGTGGACTAAACCTGTTTTTGATGCAGCATCTGGTGATCAACCTCACAGAGGAGGACAAGGAGCGACTGGGGAAAAAACTGCCTCTAGTCCTACGACCGCTACTGCTACAGCTGAAGGGATACTCGAAAGCGGTGGACAGAGCACTGACGCATCACTACCGGACAGCTCAGGAGCTGATTGGTTTTATTGACTCATTATCAACCTTTCGTTTAACAGGTCCAGCAAATGAAAATTGCTTTGACTGTCACAATCCACATTGTGCTGCTTGGATAGCCCTACGTTGTGGGGGTTGTGGTAGAACTTTTTGGATAGAACAATCGTTATTATTGGGTTTGTGGTGTAATACTTGCTGGCACGAGTACACGTGGGGTGAAAACTGGCAGGATGAATTAAGGAGACAAACGGGGCAAAATGCATATGCAGCTTTAAATCTTTATGAGTCTCCTGAACAGAAAATTCTTACTTATTACCGATGGGACTTACAATGTATTGTGAATAGAATCAAGGTTCAAAGTAAATCACGCTTAGTCTCTGCAAGGTGTAGAAAATTAGTATGTAACGCAGCGTTCAATTATAGGACCCATCAGGGGGGATCCCAAAAGAGCATTAGACTGCTGCATTGAAAAGTTGCAAAAATTGAGTTTGCAAGTGACAGGACCAGTGAAATTAGGAGCAGCAAAACTGAAGACAGATAAGAAAAAGAAGGCAAGAAAGGGAACGACCTCATCTGAGTAAGGCTATTAGTGATTGCTAATTAGTTTTCTATGATTAGGGCAATTGCACATATATGGGACCCTGCCTGGTGGGAGGGTGTAGTTGTTGAAGAAGACAAAGAACAGCGATTACAAAATAAGATACGCCTTGTGTTAAAGAAAGAGCTTGAATTGTTAGCCTAATATAGTAAGAAAGGTGAAGAGGCTTTGCAATCACCACCATTGAACTGGTTGGATTGGGTTATAGAGATGAGATTTAATACTGATCTTTTCTTATGTTCACTTCCTTGCTATGTTTGTAAAAAGGATAATGACAAGTGCTATGCATGGGTAGCTTTGCATTGTGCAGATTGCAATAAGGTTTATTGGTACTCACAAAGGGCAATAGGATATTTATGGTGTAGACCTTGTTTTGGGAAGTGGATTCGAGACTCCTCCTGGTATAGAGCTCTTGAGCAAAGTACTGGCCTACCAGGAAGGTCAGGATTACAACTTTATGAGAGTGCAGAACAAGTAGCTATAGCATATATTAGGTGGAAGTTGCAGCAAGTACTTAGAGAATTTGAAATTACTACAGCCTCACGCATCATAGCAGCTTGCTGTAAAGCTAATTTGCCTTTAAACCTACCTGACGCTATACCTGTGAGCAAGGATGCTGATTTGGAATTAGATCAGTGTATTCAAAGACTGACTCAGGACCCCATTAGCCGTTCTAGCAAACCAGGGAAAAGACAGCGAAGAAAGGAAAAACAGGGAAAGAAGAGAGAAAAATGAGGTTTGTTTATATTATTCTGCTCAATGCGGTAACATGTGAAGCAGTAGGAATAACACATTTTAGTCAGCCAAGAGAAAATCTATGGGTAACACTTGCTAATCAAATTAACCAATCATCGCTTTGTCTTAGTCTTGGAGGGGTTAATAACCCATTTCGAACATGCCTGGTGGGACTTCCGGTGTGGTCTCCTGGAGAATTTTGCAGTTTAATAAATAATTGAACCTTATGCATGCATAACATGTCAAACATTAAATTGCCAGCACAACAAGGGTATACTGCAAGTCAGAGTGATGGCTATCGTGAATGCTTACTAATCCAATCACTTAACACTTCTTTGCATTCTCCTCCTGAGGAATTGGATCTTTTTGGAAGTACAAACGCCAGTATGTCTAACACTACAGCTGGCGGATGGTTTAGCTGCAAACCCTTGGGTGCCTAGAATTTAAATCAACCTAAAGAAACATGGGCCACCCTAGATTCATCCCTGAATTTGAGTAAATTCTCTCCACAGCATTACAGTCAATGTAACGACACAAATATCACGGCACCAATGAAATTACCCACAGGAATATTTTTGATTTGTGGAGACAGGGCGTGGAATGGTATACCAGCTAAACCACAGGGTGGACCCTGTTATTTGGGAAAATTGTCATTGTTTCACCCTAACGTGTCCTTGCTAATGCAGCTGAGTCAAAATTCAAACAGGAAGAGACGTAGCATACATGACTTAGACTGCAGCCAGATAGGAGATCCACAGTTTTGGGGTACATTCAAACAAGGGTTAGTTTCAACTATCTTGCCAGGAGGATCTGCCAATAAAGCTATGAATTTAGCAAAGCAATTAGGGTGCTGGGCAAAGGACAAGACATCACAAATTCTAGACATGCTAACCGCAGATGTGCAGAGTGTTAACCATGCTGTTTTGCAGAATAAAGTTGCTGTAGATTTTTTGCTCTTAGCACAAGGGCATGGATGTGAAGAGTTTGAGGGAATGTGTTGCATGAATTTGTCTGATCATTCGGTGTCCATTCCCACTAAGATAAAAGAACTGCAACAGGGACTTCACAATCTCAAGGAAGAAGAAGGTTTAGGAATTGACGAATGGCTTAAAAGCTTAGGACTTGGACCATGGCTGAGGAACCTTGTGACATATGCTATAGGACTACTGGGTGTAATTTTAATGTTTTTGCTTATTTTGCCTTGTGTCTTTAGTTGTATTCAAAACATGGTCAGCCGTATGATAGCAAAAACCTGGCACACTAGTCTTCTTGCTCAAGAAGAAAACGGGGGAAATGTGGAGAGTTTTGTTAACAGTTGGTTAGCTGAGAAAGGCCATGCTGACATAATGTCGCTGGTTAAGCTTGAAAGGGAAGTCAGCAGTCAGTGACCATTGACAGGCAAGGACATGATGCCCTTGCCGCAACATGAGGATAGGGAAGAGAGATTCTTGCTGAAAATATGCAGAAAGTATCAAAAGAATAACCACAAAGATGCAGAAGTAGGCATAGTTGATGATATGTAACTAACCAATCCTGAGCTCAGCTTTTGCAATATGTATGAAGCTTATTATGAACTGTATTTAACCCGCTGTATCGATCAATAAATCGGACCTGTGATGAACCAATTGGTGTCTGGGTCTCCTTCCATCAACAACTACCAATCTAAAAACCTGTACAACTGCATCAATAGAAATATACAGCTATACATCTGGATATATATGTAAATATAGCAGATATAGAAATAGATCAATATACAGCTAAAACTACAAAACCAGACATATATGCCGATACAAATACCAGTATACCTATTTAAAAAGAGATATACCAAAAACTACATCAATACAAATAGATACTTATACAACTGTATACTTATGGAAATCTAAACACAGATATTAAAACATACATAAAGAACTAGATACATATACACACAAATATGTAACTGCAAACCTCTATGTATGTATATGCGTCCATATATATACATATAACATTCATAAATATAATATATATTAATAACTATATTATAATATAATATGTATGGAAATAGGCTTGTACAAATAGCAGGCTACATATGCACAAGTCCATATAATTATGCCTGTTCACATGCAAGTCCGTGTATCTTTAAACAGAGCTCCAAGCAGAGGGATCCCAGCTGCCCCATCTTCAAAGCCTCTCCCTCGGGCTCCTCCTCCCGTACAGAGCAGCTCTCCTGGACAGCGACAGCAGATGGGGCATCCGGCAAGCAAAGGGAACACTGAGTGAGTAAGGGGACGTTTCTCTTGGCAGCAGCTGCACTTCCATCAGGGAAGAGGAAATGTCAGAGCCTCCCCAAGAGGGTCGGAAAGAGAAAGCAGACGAGCGGCCCAGACTGTGGTGAGCGCAGCCGCGGCGGGACTGTCCCGCCGCCCCGGCAGCCCGGCAGAGCCGGCACAGCTCCCGATCCCTGCTGGCACAGCTGCCTTGCCCAAGGACAGCCCGTGTGCCAGCCGGGGCAGTTGCGCTGAGGAGTCCCAGAACGGGCAGGGCCCGCTGCTGCCCCGCCGGGCAGTGCCCACGGCCACAGCCCACGGCAGCCTCAGTCCCAGCCTGCCTCCCCGGGCCTGTGGCCTCAGCCGGGCTCTCTGCAGGCTGGCAGCAGCAGCTCCCCGTTCACTGCTCTTGCTGCTGGCCTTCAGCTCCTCCCTGCTGCCTCCCGTCAGTCTCTGGCTGTCCTCTGCAGCTGTGGCAAAAGTGGAGGCTCTGGAATTGCTTCCAAGGCTTGGCAGAGCTGCAGTCCCAGAGCCCTCTGCGCTCCCTGCTGGCCCCGTCCACCCGCTCAGCCCCGCCGTGCTCTGGGTGAAGCCCCAGCCCCTTTCAGTTTCTTCAGCCCCTCACAGTCCTCTCACCCCCCTCAGTCCCTTCTGAGCCATCCCGTCACCTGAGACCCGCCACCCCATCAGCCTGTGCCACTTCCGTGTAACCTCAGTGCCACCATGGCCCTCGGCTGCCCCACAGCCCTCAGCCCCAGCAGCAGCTCAGGGTCACCGTCCCTTCGACGCCACCGCCCCCTCAGCCCCCTCAGTCTCACCGTCCTTCAGCAGTTCCTCAGGGGACAGTGCCTGTGGCCAGCTGCAGCTCCCACCGCTCCAGGGACAGCCGGGGCTGGAAGTGCTGCTCCACCCGGCCCGGCCACCAGCTCAGACCCAGCACAGGGACAGGGGACACAGGGGGCACCGGGGGAAAAGCAAGAGGTGAAATGGCAGCCGAGGGGGGAAAGAGGTAAAAATGCAGCCTAGGCTTACACAGCTCGATCTATGCATCTAAACTTCCACATACCTCTAACTAAATAACTATGCATATTTCTAGATCTATATCTAAGCATCTAAATTTAGGTATCTAAATGTAGGCATCTAAATGTAGACCTCTAAATGTAACTCCATTAATGTATAAATGTAAATCTCAAAATCTAGAAATGTAACTAATTCTATCCCATCTATAACAACATAGATCAGTTTTACTATATAGATGTATATATATGCACATATAAACACACCTCTGTAAATCTATAAATACAACTATATGGATATAGAATTAGAATTGTGGAAATCTATAAATCTATGTGTACACGAAGGGATTCCAGTTGTCTCATGCTCACAGGGCTCTCCCTCTGATCCTTCTTCCCATGCAGGGCAGCCCTCCTGGCAAGGCAGATCAGCTGGAAGTCTGGGAAGCAAAGGGAACACTGGGTCAATATTGGCCTTTGTGCATCATTTGTCCTTTTGGAAGTAACTGTCCTTCTATCAAAGTCTGTAAAAGATGGGCCGAAAGGCAAAATCTCACTTGGCAATTTGAAGCCTGCTTTTCAAAGAGCCAGACTCCTTCCAAGAGTTTATAACTTCTGAAGTTTTGAAGTATCCCAATACACTGAAAGCCCTCGCAGTGCAGAGGGCCCCCATGAGAGCTTGAAACACAGACAGTGCCAGCTGCCACAAAGAAGCCCAGCCTGGTTCTTTCTCTGTGCTGACAGAGAGATCTCAGTCATCCCTGAAATGGCTGAAGCTGAAGGTGCTGGGAGCTGAGTTATGAACTAGCACCGTTCCCTGCCATCTGCAACCTGCCCTCTGCAGTGAGCCACAGCTCCTCCAAAACAACCACTAGCTCTGGGATGAACAGCTCTGTGACAAATGACCAGGTAATATTGATTTGGAATTTAGGTATTAGCTTATGGACGTTGTTAGTGATTATAAGTATTTAGAAATAACATCAGTTAGAACTCTTTTAGCTGCTTGTAATAGAACAGAATCCATCAGCTTAAGCTTGCACAGTGTTGCTCATAGAAACATTAGTGTAATGAATATATCATCTATGGATCACTTATGGAAACAATTGTGTGATGAATGGATTGTGTTACAGAGCGTAGCAAAACATAAGGGGAAAAAAGGCTTGTGTGTAACTAAAAACAGTGTAAGGCTGTCCACTGACCAACCTGTCCAAGTGATAAAATAACCCTGACACAAACCAGAGCACCAGAGGACAATTAGAGAATACCATGTGAAATTTAGGGAGAACATACTAATGCCTTATCAGAGGATGTGAAACAGCAGGAAAGAGAATCAAGAAGAAGTAAAATATGTTGACCTGACAAACAGGATGTCATGCAGTAAACCTGAGTGTGCAGAAGTCAAACAAAGGAGTTGCCAAAACATCGGAAAATTCCCAAGAATGCTTGAATAATTCATGAAACACATGAATATGCTTGCATCTCAGCAACGTAACACCATAAAAATAACACTGTGGCTACACACCAGGTGTTGTTTGGGTGTTAGCCCCGAGCACCACAGTGCTGCAAATATTGTCTTTTCTTATCCTATTAGTATTAAACTTTTAACAATTCTAAGAAGTGAGTTCTGTTTTTCACAGCTGCGAAGGAAAGAGCTCCCTAACAGGACTGCAGGCAGCACCAGCTTTGCTCAAGGATGCAGACCCAAAGTGCTCTCTCTCTACTTTAGTTCTCACTAATTTAAAGGGGTAATTTCAGTTTTTCCTTGAGCTCCTGGATTTGTGACTAATGATTTCCTTGGCCTCAGAGCTTCTCCTGCTTGTATTTTTAATGTATCTCACTACAGCTAACAGCAGAGTGGCATTACATTGATTTAATGCTTGGAGACAAAAAGCTCAGATTTCTACACTGACCTTTTTCTGGGCTTTTCCTCTCTTGCTTCAAGAGTCACTCAGCGTTGCCTCCAGAGCACTGACATCCTGCAGCAAACTTATCCACGGACATAAGCACAAAACTGGGACACCTGGCTTGGTGACACAACTGCCACAAGGTCAGGTTTACTCCCTGCTCTCTTGCCCCAGCACAGGACTCAGTGTCAGAGCCTCTGGAGAAGCGTGGAGGGCAGGGCTCAGGCAGGTTGTGCCCGTGCAGGATTTGAACTCAAGGCAGCAGGAAGCACCAAGCCTGCAGACAGGAACTCAACCCTTCTCATCTCCCTTCCTGCCAGAGGCAGGCTCAGAGCAGCCATCTCACCCCTCTCTAAACCAGTGGGGCCTCTGTCCTTACCAAGCTCCTTGGGCTCCTGGGAATTGTTGCTGCAGCTCTCCGTGCTAGGCAAAGCTCCCTCTGCTGCAGCTCTGTCCACAGGCTCCCCTCCTAAAGACTCAGGGGCAACATTAATACTCCCCTTGAAAGAGAAACAGAAATGAAGAAACCCTTCTCACCACCTACAAAAAACACCTGGTCCACCAACTCCATGGCTCAGACACTTAATCCCTTCTTCCTAACAACAACTCGGGGCCCCAAAGCCATTCAACAGTCAGAAAAATTGACTTCTCAAACACAGTCCAAAAGCTGTCAGAGCTGACAGTTGAACATGGGGCTGACACTGAACACGTGGAATGGCTGCTAAGAAGGAGTCCTGCCAGCTCCTGGCACAGGGATGTGCTCCTTCCTCCACAGCCCTGAGCACAGCAGTCTCGTCCAGGCTGCAGCTTGGGAGGGACAGCATGGGAACACACATCTCTTCCCACAGAGATGCCCAAGAGCAACAGGAATGAGCTCTGCAACATGGACAGCAAAACTGGCCAGTTTGCCCAGCTGAGGATTTCCCAGATGGAAACTGGACTGCAGGCAGTAGCTTACTGAGAGGACAAGAAAGCTGCAGCTGCAGCCCAGCCCCAGCCACGGCTCTGGGAGCGCCTACACACACGACAGGGCTCACACAGCAGCAGCAGCTGCAGCCCAGCCCTTGCTTTGCCTTGGCCTTCCCACCCAAAAGAGGCACAGCCCACATCTGCTGCAGCTGCAACAGAGGCACCTCTGGCATGCCCCTCCCCGCATGGGACACTTGGCCTTCAGTGCCACTTCTCCAAACACTCTTCTCTTCTTTCCCATCAAACAAAGCCTCTTAGAACCTACAAAGCTTCCAATTCCTCACCACAAATGCTCCTGCATCAGGGGTTCTTCCCATGAAAAGGAGCACCCAAACCTGGCCAACACAAGCTCACACCTTTTCATCCTTAGTCCAGGATGACATTTTCATTCCCTCTTCTTTAGGAAGTCATGCTTTACCAGGCAAAACCTGCCTCGTCCATTCACAGCTGAACTCCAGAAGCCTTTCCTTCTCAGCCATGCAACAGCATTCACAAGTTCTCAGTCCAGCCCCTTTCTTCCCAGTCCAATGCAGTTGCCCAAGCAGAGGGAGAAAACATCTCCAGTGTCTCAAGCACCATGTCCAGATCCGGCGGTGGCAATTCCTCTTTCCCAGGAGTATTCCACAGCCAGCTGTGGCTGTCCATGCTGCAGAACCTGCACTGGCAGCTGGAGTGCTGGGGGCTGAAGTGTCTGGCCTGGCTGCAAGAATCCAAACACATTGGTCAGGCTCCACAATGTGTCTTTGGGACACAGAGCTCTAGTGCTGCCTTGGATCAAACATCACAGGAAGCTCACAGCAACCTCCGTTCCAGAAATGTGTTCAGACTTCCAAGGGGA
This sequence comes from Ammospiza nelsoni, assembly GCF_027579445.1. Taxonomy (NCBI): domain Eukaryota; kingdom Metazoa; phylum Chordata; class Aves; order Passeriformes; family Passerellidae; genus Ammospiza; species Ammospiza nelsoni. The sequence goes on from NW_026683193.1 coordinate 1,791,132, forward strand.
TTGAAGGAGTGAGTTCTTCCTCTTAAAAATATTTATCCAAATTGACATGTACATAGATTAAAGCATGGACTGGAAATCTGATATAGACACACACAGAGACACAGACACACACAAAGACCCTATAATCACAGTTTTTTGCATCTTCCCAGCAGCTTTGGGATTTGGCTACATTTGGTTTCTCGTCACAAAAGACCACAGAAAATGGATTCACCCAGGAAGAGCCCAGATCTGTAGACATGCATGCTAAACTTGTACTTTGAGTTTATCCTAGAAACAGCCTTGAGGGTGAGGCCATATTCTTCAGCTGCAGCTGTTGTGGGGCACACGGAGCTCATTTCAATGGCATGGCTTGATTTGCAGGGCAGGCAGTCTTAAACATCTGCAATGTCCTGTCAGAGTCCCAGTTTGGCTTCATTCAAAGAAAGAGGAGAGTGCACCTAACACTGGCCACTTGTTAGGCAATATCTTTCACAGTGCCCTTGTACCCTTACAGAGAGTCAGTCTACAAAATGCCCAGAACACCCTCCAAATCTGCAGCGAGGACAGGAAAATGAGGCAGAGAATCTTTCTGTTTTCAAGGTCCCCCTTCCTAGATGACTTGACACTTTCTACCTGCTTCTCACTTTAGATCTACCCATGATAGAGCACTGCAGGAAAACTCTTGAAAAGGGTCATTAACCAGGAGCTGCTTGGAAAGCAAGGGTAGAAGCTCTTTCCCTCCCTAATGGGCTGCGGGCTGGCAACTGCTGCTCTGAGGATGTGCAGCTGCTCCTCTCTCTCAAGGCCATGGAAGGGTTGTGATGGTCTATGGGTACCCGAGGAACGATGAGCTCAGGTTGGCATTTAAGCTCCATGGGAACAAGCAGAATGAAGAGCTCACAGTGGAGATGAAATTTGCCTGTTCTTGGCTCCTCTGGTGAAACGCCAAGAAGTCCAGATGAAGCAAACACCTTCTCCCAAGAAGCTAGGAAAACCTCCGAATCCTGAGCACCTGCACTTAGCCTGGAATGGCGTGGAGGCAGCTCTAAATGCTCAGGTGAGGCAGCACTGAGGTCCTGGTATGAGAGCTGTGTAGCAGTGAGGGAAGGAAAAGGGAAGCAAAGGGAAGGCTGGGTCACTATTGGTCTTTGGGTGTGCTTCCCTTGGCGGCAACTGTACTTCTGTCAGGGAAAACAAAAGCTCCCTGAATTGTTAAAACTGAAAATCACGGACAAAGACTCTCTAACTAGTCAAAGTTAGAAAGTGGTATGTTCATTACGCTGACGGCTGGCACAGGGGAGGGTCATTCCTGAAATGTGTGACCGCTGGCCGGGCTCGGCTCGGCACGGCACAGCACAGCAGGTTCCAGCAGGACAGGGAAGGGCAAGGCCAGCAGGGAAGGGCAGGGCAGGGCACTGGGAGCAGTGACAGGCTCTGTCCCCATGCTGCATCCCATGCCTGGGTAACCATCGGGGACAGAGAGGAAGGACATTGCTCTGGCTTGGCTAGGAAAGGATGAAAAGCGGGACTTGGAAAACATTAATGTGGACTCCTTTTTAGCGGACTAGCTGGTTTTATCTCAGCATGTCCTCCTGGCAGAGTTGGCGCATTTCTCGTGATTTGGAGTCAGCTAGAGCAGCAGGAAGGGGCAGCAATTTTGTCAGCATGGATATCAAAGTCAAAGTGCTGCCCTGTGGATGGATGTTGCTTTCCTCAAAGCATTTCTGGCCTAGAGTTGTAGTGAACTCACACTGGTGTCTTCCCAAACAGCGTTGCTATTTTCTTTCCTCAGGAATCACCTTTTCCTTTTCTTCCCCCCATCTGGGGAGATCTCCAATGCAAATGCCTCCTGCAGCCAACTCCTGTCACTGTAGACTGACAAAGGAGATCTTGCAATGGAGAGAGACTCCCTAGAGCTGCTGTGGAGAGCTGAAGGGGGAAACTTTGTCCGTTAGTCTTGAAGTCGTGTTGGGGAGCTGCTTGTGCTCTGGGGGACGGACACCAATGATGTTTATCCAAGCCTTGCAGTTCATTCCAGAGTTTCTTGACACACCACAGAGACTTTGGGGTTGTCATATTGGCAAACCAATTTCAGTCTGGGCACTTCTTGAAATGCTTCAATTATCCTTTTTTTCACTTTTCTGCAGAAATATTGTCATCATCTATTCCTTCCAGAGAATCTCTTTCTACTTTTTGGAGAATTCCTTTTTCTGCCCTCCCAGATAAGCCCAATTCCCAGGGCTCCTTCCCAAAGTGAGGTGTAGCCCGTGGCCTCCACTCTCCAGCCGGAACAGAAAGAAAGCACAGAGTTTGCTGTTGTGGGAGAGGAGCTTCTCGTTCCTGCCTGCTTTCCCTTTGGGACAGGTTGGTGTGTGCTCATTTGATAAAGGCAGGTTTAAACTCTGAAGCAGTTGTGTTTCGAACTGCTCCCTTCTCGAGCTCTTCTGTGGGTATCGTTGGACAAAAGGCCTCTTGGTGGGAGCTCCCTGTGGCAGCTTAAGGAAGGAGGTTGATATTTCAGGGTTGTGCCTGCTGAAAGCAGCTGGTTTTTAGAGGTGTCCAGAATTAGGAGTGGCTCCTTTTCTCACCTGCCTGCAGAAAAGGAAGTTGCAAAGTGGGAATTTCATTTGTGGAGATGGCCACCAGGGGTGTTTACCAAGAGATGGGCTGGCAGAGAGGCAGGTCTCCTGCTAAACTGGCTGTGTGTTTGTTTTGATGGTGGGGAGGGTCAGAGATGCAGACATAGACACCAGCTGAAGGAACGGTGTAATTTACTGTAATGCAAAAGTGCAAAAAAGATTCAGAAAAGGATAAGCTAAGCAATGAACCTCAGCATTATTACAAAAGGGTGTCTCTGGTTATTAAGGAAGATACATCGCCAGGTACCCCAATGCTTTTCCCTTCATCCAGTGCTGCACATCAGCTGGGGGAAGCTGTCCCAGCCAAGCCCTGCAGAGCCACGGCCGGGAACCGGGAAATCCTGTGGTGCCTCCACCTTTGCTGGCCATGAGGCTCCCAAGTGCACTGTGAGAGTAGCCCGGCTCTGATAGTGCTGGACGAGCAATGTGCCAGAGCTTCTGCTGGGGGCACAGCTGGTTTCATTCTCCTCTTGCTCCTCGAGCCTGCCCAGGGCTCGAGAAGCAACCAAGGCCAGGTGTGGCCATGTCCGTTTTCCTCATGCAGAAAGATGCAGACGTATTTCACCAGTGAATGGCTGCAACAATATTTTTGACAGTAATACTTGGTTAAGGAGCAGATACATAGAACATTGGGTTGGAAAGATCATCTAGAGGGCAGCTTTGGCTCAGGTCCTGTTGTTGAGGCTTCAGTCAGGGTCTGTTGTTCAGGCCTTAGTCCTTTGGTATTTTGTGGTGCAAATCAAAGCTGTGCAGAGCTGGAAACAAACAAGTCTGTCTTTAGCACATTTGAGACAGGGAACAGGATTAGCCCTTCAAGGCCAGGCTAGGGCCAAGAGCAGAAGACCAGCACCCTGCTTTTGCCCAGAGGCAGCCCTGCAGAGCAAGCAGCCACTCCTGCCCAGGGCCTGAGGTGCCCGAAGCTGCCTCCCCGCTGTGCAGCTCTGCAGAGCCCGTGGGGCGCAGGGTCCTGGGCAGCCAGGGCAGCCCGGCTGCCTTGGAGCACAAGGAGTGGCCCAGAGAGAAGCTGCTGCCCTTTGCTTTGGAACTGTTCCTCAGAGTCTTGTCAATAATCCACAGTGTCTGATGTGTTTTCTTTTCCTCTCCCAACTTTACTAGAGCTTTTTGAGAAAATTGACTGAAGTAGCTTCTGCTGCTGCTGGTGGTGCTTTTGCCTGCAGGTGAGGGCAGGAGATTTGAACCAAGGACGGAGCCCATTGTTAACACCCCAGCTTTGCCAAGTCAAGAAAACCATTCACAATTGGGCAGCCAGTGCTGGGCAATTTTCCTAGATTTTGGAAAGCTCCCACCTTAAGAAATCCAAGAGATTTTCCTCCATGAGGATACCAGCAGTACCATGATGCCAATGTTTTCCACCCCGTTGTCTGTGTCTTTGGTTCTTTTGAGATTTCCTCAGTTCCCAGCAGGAATGAAATTACCTGTGATCATGTGATTTGAGAGCTCTGTGTTGTTTGTTGCCCCATGAGTGTTCATGACAAGCTGGACACCCCAGTCGTGCCTCTGTTGAGTTAAATTCATCCCAATTCTGTGCAAACAGCAGCCCCGAGATGCTGAGAAGAGCAAGCACAGTGGGTGGGTGTGCATGCACATGCCCAGGGGCTGATTGCTGTGCGGGCAGAAGGTTTTGCACTGTTGTAATTCTTCACTCTCCCAAGCTGGAGGAAGAAACCAAATCTATATGAAATGAAAATATATAAATCTATATGAAATGAAAAAATATCAAAATGAATGAAATAATACCTATTAATTTCTCATAGATGTAATTTAACATCTATATACTATTGCCGGCTGGGGGTCTCTGTACGAATCACGAACGGGACGGGACTGCTGAGGAGCGCGCCTTGAGCTGTTTGTTTTCCAGCATCAGTCTCATGACTTGGGTATGACTATGGGAAGATACCAGCAGCTCACATCTGTGGCAGCAGGCAAAGAACTTAATGGTACAGCTTCCTTGAAAAGTTTTTTGACCAATCACACAAAGCAGAAGCATATTGACAGTAGTTCTATCCAACCACTATACGCACACGTACCTTTTGTTAAAACAGTGCTTGCTTCTTTTGAATAAAATACCTGCTTGTAAGCCTTAAAACACAATGCACTGAGCTCCAGTATTAAGCTGAGAAGTTCCTAATATCTTGCTAGAGATACTTTTTTGAAGGTTAGGGAGTTGTCCTAACCAAGCATTAATACACAGACCATTGTTCTTTTTGTCCTTACTTTTCTACTTCTTCTATAACTTTTCTGCTGACAAATCTTATGGCTGCTGCTTAGCTCTAATTGCAGGTCTGCTGTTTCTGAGGTCTGCCTTTTGCAGCTTTCCCAAAACTCTCTGATTTGAAGGATTCCCACAATTCCCCCTCACGGTACAACTAAAAAGAAACCTTTGTATCCGTGTAGTTTATTAACTACCTTGCATTTCATAGCTTTACTATAGTATACCTGCTTATTACTTGCTTCAAGCATCCTTTTTGCTCGCATTAAGCCTTGCTATATTCCAACACAGCAATTTTAATGCTGTGAAAGTCCAGTCAGTTCAAAGGGCAAAAGTCATGTCTGATAACAATTACAAGTCATTGTTCCAAAAAAGTCTCGTCTGTTCCAAGGTCTTATTCAAAACCTTCCTCCATGTCTATACCTTCCTTCACCATCTGTGTGAGATTTCAAGAACTCCCTGTGAAACCATTTCCTACCTCTCTCTCTTGTGTGAGAGAAACTTCTTTGATAGTTTTGCCCATCATTTGTCACACACACCAATGTATGCAAGGTATTACTACTAGTACCACTACCAAAACACCCAATCCATAGAGACCTATGCTACAAGGTCCCCTTAGCCAAGATGCAAAGCTCCATCCTTGGAACAAATCATCTAACCATGACCCACCATCTTCTTTAATTGGAGCTGTCAAATCTTTCAGCTTTTGTATGCTTTTGAGGATGGATTCAGAGTGATCAGACAGGTTCATGCAACGCAGTCCTTCAAATTCCTCACAACCATGTCCTTGTGCCAGTAAAAGAAAATCAAGTGCTGCTCTGTTCCGTAAGGTTGCATGTCTGACAACACTAACATCATTCATCATGTCACTAATTGCAATGCAAGTAGCACTGTCTTCTTTCTTCAGCCAACACCCCAATCGCTATAATGGTTTCAGTGCCTCACCCGAGGCAAGTGGATGCAGAAATAAATTTGATGTAACTCATTTTGCAGGGCCCTAGGGTCTGAAATTGCTATAACACTTTTCTTTGTAATGATGGACAAATCTTTTTTCTCTGTGTTTTCTCTTGATGGCTTTTTTAACGATAGGTGCTTTCACAGTGAGTTGTCTGATGCTACATGGGCCACCTTTAATTTTTGAGGAATTCAGGCTCTACCTCCACAAATGAGCCAATATTCTGTTACTAATTGTTGTGGGGACTCATCTAGGTCATCTGCTTGTCAGCAGTTTCACCCTTAGGGGACACTGGGGTAGTACAATTGCACCACAAACTTGAGTATCTGTCCACAGGATGATGGGGAGTAACATTTAACTGTGGATCTCCCTGGTACTGAAAGGCAGCACAGAATTCCATTAGAAATGAACCAAGAATTCCAATTCTTGAGGTTCAGAAGGTGCTCTAAGAAGATCAGGGGCTCAATGATGCCAGCTGCTTATGGGATTGGTCTCGTTGGCAGCCTCACACCAATATTTGTCACGATTGGGTATTGGCCATTCCTTGGCTGGCACTGGCACACCGACCAAACAGGTCACAAAGGGTTTGTCTGGCCTCAAATTGGTCAAACATATGGTGTCTGAGCCTGGTGACTTGGCTAAAGCAAGGTAAACGTTCATTTTTGGTTGATCTACAGGCATATATGCACTGCAAAAGCAAGCAAGCAAAACCAACAAATGCCAGTATATCATTTGATCAAGCTCCATGTTCCTGTGCAGCTGCTTTTTGGCAAAAGCTTCCCCATCTCTTTCAGTTCTCAAGCAAATCTTTTAGCACTTGTTCAGGGACTGGCCAACTATAGGGCACTAAACTGTCCCTCTGAACTCCAATTTTTACAAATGTGGATATCTTAGAATTCTTTTGAACAAAATGGGCACCATGCTTTTGCTGAAAGAGCTCTATGATACAAACAATTTTCACAGTCCAAGAATCAACAATCAGACTCAAGATTTGTAGCTTTCACAGGTTGAACAGGGAAGGTCTGGCATGAACTATAGTTTCTCGGTGCGGCTCACGTCTGCGTGCTCAGTTCCCTGCTGGTGGAATTGTCGGTGCGCTCTTGTGTATGAGACGGTTTCATGTCCTTCGCAGGGACCCACTTAGGTCTGGCACCTGTGCAAATAAATACAAGCATACCCTTTGCCCCAAGTGATTAGTGCAAATGGTCCTTCAATTTGTCCTAACTCAAGGTTTCTGATCAAAATTTTCTTACAATTTTGCCTGTGTGCTGTTTGAAAAGTGCCTAAAAATTGGAGGATTATGTCCTGCAAATGAGCTATTCAAAGCATAAAGACATCTAAAGCTATGCTCAACACCTTATCAGAGGTGTTGCTTGGATCCCCCTTTTGTTGACCTAGAATGGGTTTTACAGTGTGGTGCGTCCTTTCAACAATTGCCTGACCTGTGTGGGAATAGGGAATTCCAAAAGTGTGGCAAACACTCCAGTCCATCAGAAATGTTGCCAATTTTTGAGCTCTGCATGTGGGGCCATTTGTCAGTTTTTGCCTCGTGGGGGATCAGTTTGGCGAGCTCTGGACTCCAGTGACACTGACAAGGACAAAAGCAAAAGACGAGAGGCGGTCTTTCTTCTCGGGACCAAAGTCCCACTGCTTTAATGGAGAACAACTCCAGGAGAGAAAGGGGAGAAAGGGAGCATCTAGGAGAGGAAAGAGGATGTCCAGGAGAGGAAAGAGAGCGTCCACCTGGTGGCAGGAGATTTTTAACCCTGGAGGAGGGGGGGTGGTAGAAAGGAACTACCATAGGTCAACATACGTAAATCACCACACTGTAGTTTTCTGCATAAATTGCTGCACTTGTTGCAAACAAAATCCTAAAATCTCCCCAAATACAACCATTCAGTCCCAAATGCTCACAATGAGGGAGAAAAACCACTCAACCCCCCTGTATACCCAGGCACCCGGTGTCACAGGGAGTACCAACCCCTGCAACTACAAAGTCCATACACACAAGCTCACCGGGAAAGGAGTATCTCTTTATGAGGGGACAGAGTGCTCGCTTTTCTCAACACAACACACACCATAAATCACAACAGCATCCACCCACATCATCTTCCTCAAACATTCACACACTGAAAACACAACCACAATTACAACACACAGGAAAAATTGCAGCAATAAAACAGGATTTGCTCAATTCACCCCCAGAATTGCTAGCAGGTCCTTATTGACACAGCAAATCCTTTCTGCTGGCGGCCAGACCCAAACCCAAACTGTACAGGCGTACGTTGTGCGCAGGACATCTCTGTGTGACTTAGGAACAGCCCTTCCTCTGCGTTCGCCGTACGGGTTACTTTATACAGAGTTAAACATTCCCTTTCTCCACAGTCCCAGCAGTCTTGTCTGTCCTCCATGAGGGACAGCCAAGAGCGGAGGTGCCTCCAGGAAAGGAATGTCCTGGCAGTGCCCAGAGACGTCCACAGCGCGGCTGTTCTCGCTGGAGCAGAGAAGCGTTCCTGGCGCGGTCACCAAATGAGGTGTGGAATAGAACTCACCACAGCTGAAGTTAGAAGGTGGTGTGTTTATTACAGCACCAGGCACAGGAGGAGTTGTCTCCTAAAGACATGTGTGAAGAATCACTGGCTCTCTACTTATCTAAAATATCTTACACATTCATATAATTCCCAAAAAACCCAACACATATTCATTAGGTAACACTGCCTACCCTCCTTTGTATTAAAATGTATTATAATTGAGTCCAAAGTTCCTTCACATTTCTGCAGTCTTTCACTTCAAATGGGTTGGTGGGTTTTAAAGTGGGGAATGGTGTCCTTCTGATGAAGGCCAAGACGTCTTCCTCAATTTGACCTCTTTCCTTATGACCTGTTGGCAGGCTTTTGCACTTCTTGGCTATAGCTGAAGTTTCGGGGCCCAGGTGCAGGCTCTGGTCCTCTTCTTTGTCACAAAGAAATCCGCATCCCATCCTGCTTCTTTAAACATAGTAAAGACAGGCAAGGGATATATTACCCTAGCCTTAACTACCTTACCTGCAAAACATTAACTATCCCTTATTATTTCTACTCTTCTTGCTATACTCCTTCCCCCTAACTAAATCTTGCTGAAATTTTAACTCTTCCAGTTCTTTTAAATCCTTGATTCATTGGCCTCATCTCGCCAGCCATGTGTGAGCCAATGACGTAACTGGGAAATTCCACTCCTGAGCAGGAGATATAGGGCCCGGTTCTGAGCTGGAAGGGTGAGAAGGATGAGATGCACACCATTTTCATCCAGGGGATGTCCTGAAAGTGCACTGCCTACCTTCCCCTGCAGCCGAGCACCATGCTCCACCTCCTTCTCCTGCTCCACAGATTTTTAGGAATCCAGGGGTTGCTGTGTATTATTTGCTATTGCAACTAATAGAATGAATTTGCTTTGCAAGCCCTGTTTTGTCCTGGGCTCTTTTGTGCATGGGGCTCCTCCTGAACCTGTGACAAAGGCCAGCAGGGACCTACAGGACACTCCTATACTCATGTCAGGAAATTCTGAGAAGTGCTTTAAGTATCAATAAGTCAAAAGGTATCAATCAGTAAATCAAATAATTTGGCGGAATATTTAGCCTGTGAGTTTTAGCAAAGTATTGAAAATGTCTTAGATCCATGGGTACAAAGAAGTAAGTGAGATTGCTGGATGTGCACGTATCAGGGAAGTGATTCCCCACACACCCAGTGCTGAGATCAAGTATTGCCTCTCTTCTAACCCTGAGCTGGCAGCAGGGATCAGGCCCTGCTTGGTAACATTCATTTTGAAGACTTCTGTTGAGCAGGTAAGAATGGTCCAAATTAAATCTTTTCCAGCTGTTTCCCTTTGGTTCACCTGTTTGAGGGTTAAAATTCTGTGCTGCAGGTGTCCTGGGTGTGTGCAGAGCAGAGCAGCCCCAGAAACCCCTTGGCTTGCCCACCAGTTGTCATGCCTTGCTGCCAGGTGTGCCCAGCTGTGGCAGGAGAAGGAGCCCGCAGCGCAGTGGGCACCGTGCCCTGCCCAGCCGGGGCTCTCTGGCACAGAGCAGCAGCAGCGCCAGCACCGTTCAACCCGCTCCTGCCTTGGCTTCCCCTGGCACACAGAAGCCTCTGGAAATCAGCACCGCCAGCAGCGTTCCCAGCTTGGAGCAGCTGCTGCTGGCGGGCAGATGCTGCCGGTTCGACTGCTGCCAAAGGGCAAGAAAGGCAGAGATGTACATGCACCAGAGCTCTGGGCATGTCCAAGAAAGGTGCAAATATTTGGAGAGATTTGTTAGGAAGGATTTCAGTTGTGATGCCAACAGTGCCTTCTCTCCTGGTTCTGTGTGTTCTAGACAAGTAATGCAATGGTTGGCTCTGACAATTAAGAAGCAGATGTTATGTGGATGTTCAAATGTGTAGTGATGATATTGTTATATATCCTCCCATAGTCCTCTTTCTCCTCCCCTTTGTAATAGCCTTGGTAGTCAGGGCATTTGGGGAGGGCTGGCTTGTGACCAGCAGGCAGGGGGAAACAACATCTGTCCTGCAGTCAAGGTGCAAGAAAGTAATCTCCACCAATGGACAGCAGAGAAAAAGTTGACTGACAAAACTTTTGGAGGGGCTAAGGGTATAAAAGGCAGAGCATCCTCTTTGTAGATGAGCACATGTCTGCTAGTCATGGAGGCTCTCAATGCTGCAATCATTCCTTATTCATTCCTTTGTTAATGTTTAATATACCTTTAAAATGTTAAAAGTGAGAGTCATTTCTCGCACTTGCAATGCTGTGGGCCATTGTCTTGGTCTGATTTCCTTTGCTTGGGTGCCATCTGAGTGCTCAGTTGGGGTACAGACTGTACGTGCTTGGGGCACTCCTGGAGTTCCTCTTGGATCCCTTGAAAGACAGGGTTTGGCCCATGAGGGGAATTTGTGCTGCTTTGTGACAGAGGAGAACTTCCCAGGCTCTTTTGTGTTTGCTGTAGGGAAGGTTGGGTATTGCTTTGCATAAACTCACAGACCAACACAGAGCTGTTCCTTTGTGATGTCAGGGCATGGTTGCCACGTCGTCATAGTGACATCAGAAGGTTGCCTTGGTGCACAGAAGGCCTGAGTGTCAGAGCAGCCCTAGGCCTGCTCAGATCAGGAGAACCTTCCTGGTCAAAGCATGTGTCAGTAGGCAGCTGCCTACTGACAAGAGGCTTGTTTATTTAGCTTTTAGAGAAGTTGCAGAAATGCCAATAATGAACCATCTCGCCACTGCAGCTTTTGCTGCATATGGCATTGCTTATTCCATTTATTATTTTACGAATTTCGCACGTAAGTAGAGGTTTCCCTTCCGTTTAGGTTATGGTGTAACCTAACCTGGGTTTTCTATGTCTTCCTTCTCTTACTTAGTGACTGAGTGTCTGATTTTGAAACAGAAAGAGCATTAGGGTGCCACTGCTTTGGTAAAGCTCCTGTCAAGGCATTCATCTAAAAAGGGAGTGTCTGTAGCCACAGGGGCAGCATTTGCAAGGGAACCTGCAGGGCTTCCATTCCCTCCACAGGAGAGTCTGTGGCAGCAGAGTCTGTCATTTCCTCAGTTTGCTGGGACAAGCAAGACACCTTGGAAAATGTAGACTGGCAGACCTTCTTGGAATGCCTTTTAAAATCTCTGCAGTTGTTCCCAGAATTCAGAGAAAGCTTCTTTCTTTTTAAATTTTGTCATGAAAGGATTTGACTAACTTGACCTTTTACTGAGTGCTAAAATAGTTGTTCCCTTGGAAAGCAAGTGCAAACTCTAAAGCAGTGAGTGTCTGCTCCTGAACCTCAGAGGTGCTGCTGTGCTCTTCCACAATAGAACTGACATAGCTCAGGGGGATTTTGGGGAACCTTTTCTGGGACACTGTTTCCTGAAAGTTAATCAGAATTAGTGCATGACACTGATTGAAAAAAGAAGGAGTACCTGAAAGAGAGGATTTCAGAAGCTGTCATGTGTTTGGTAGAACAGGAGCATTGAGTGTTAAAGATCAATTTGCATTTTCTAGATCAAAGTTATATTCATTTACTGGCTAAACTGGCTGCAGTGTAGGCACAAGCAAGAAGATTGTCCTGATCTCTTGCTGGCTGTGTGAATGAAATGTGTCTCCTGGAGGGATGTTGTGAAACGGGAAATCATCTCTGTTTGGGTTGACTTGCTCTGTGGGATTCAGCAGCCCAGCAGTTTTATGAGAGCATCTGGTTCATTTTCCCTTCCAAATACAGGACACCTGAAGCGTGTATTCAGCAGTGCTGAAGATCCGGAGGTGAGTGAGAAAGGAGCATTTCATGTTCCTGGTGATTAAGAATTGTAGAGGAAGATGTGAGCTTGGCCAGTAGCAGTAGAGTGTAGAGGGCCAGCTAGGAAGGCTGAAAGAAAATACATATTAATGCCTACAACAAAAATAACAAAGGCATGAGTGGATATTTTAAAATTTCCATCTCAGAGCTTGGAAGAACTACAAATCCAGTTTTGCAGAGAGAACCTTGCTTGCTGACGGCAGATAGGGTGGAATATTTACTTAAGAGCAAATTCCTGTACAGTTGAATTAGACCATTTTGAATTAGTCAGAGTGCCTTAAAATTCTATTCTTATCAAACTTTATGATATCTACTTAGAAGATGTCGTTGTAGAAAAGGAAGGACATCTTGCAATGGTGCCTGCTGTATCTGAAGTGAAATGGGCACCATTGTGTCTGGGGACCTGCGTGGCCCAAAAGGACGCAGGGCTGGTGGTCTTGAGTAGCTGAAGATGAGGCAGCGTGTGGCCAGGTGGCCAAGAAGGCCAAGGGCATGGTGGCCTGTGTCAGCAGCAGTGGGGCAGCAGGAGCAGGGCAGTGAGCGTGGCCCTGTGCTGGGCAGTGCCGCGGCCACAGCTGGAGTGCTGTGTGCACTGTGGGCCCCTGGAAAACAGAGAGTCATTGAGGGGCTGCAGCGTGTGCACAGAGGGACAGGGGAGCTGGGCAAGGGGGTGGAGCACAAGGCCCGTGAGGAGGTGCTGAGGGAGCTTCAGCCTGGACAATGGGAGGCTCTTGAGGCACCTCCAGGCAGACTTCCATCAATCCCTGCATGACAGTGCTCAGCACAAGGGCTGTTTCAGTGCCAAACATGCCATCACTGCATCCAAGGGCTTTAGACACTGGAGTGGGCGACACTTCCATCTGGTGGTTTGTTGGCTCCTAGGTTTGCAAGCACGAGATAGGCTGTTCATTTTCCTGTTCATCCAGCAAGCCAAGATGCTTCTGCACAGCGTTTTCTGCTTTTTCCTGCCCTGGATGGGATTCTGATCCAGTTTTAGGTTTCCACATCTGCAGCAGCAGTAGCAAAGGCATTGCTGTTGCTTTCCTTGTTTACCATTTCAGTGCTTTCAAGAACTAAAAGCTCTGTTTTTCTGAGATAACCTTGCTTGCTGATAGCAGCCAGGCAGGAGAATCAACTTCATATCCATCTAGAGTGCTGTTGAATTGTCTCTTTTTAATTTGGTGGCTGTGACTTAGAACCCCTCTGTCGCCATGAAATGTTACGACTTTTTCCTTAGAAGATGTGGTGGTAGCTGTTAAAAGAAATGAGGTTCTACATGATAGGTACCGGGCTGTCCCTCATGCTTCTCTCTTGCCACAGATGACAGAAGCAAGAGCCGTCTCTCCCCTGGCTCCCGCTGCTCCTGGAGAAGAAGCCAAAGAGGAGCAAAATGAGGTGGATGACAACAACCCTCCAACGTTGTTCTCACCGCCCTATTCCCGACCTGTAAGTGCCAGTTGTGTGTGGTGCTGTCTTTAGTGCAAGGCAGAGCTGCAAGTTTTGGAGCAGCCAGCACTTTGCTGTTGCAGGCTGAGGATGCTGGGTGCTGGAGTCCTGCCAGGAGCTAGGGATTTCCACCAGGCAGCCACCGCACAACTTGGCCTTTGACCTGTCATGTTGAGGCCGCAAAGGGCTGGTGCCTCTGGGAGAGCATCTGGCTGCTTGGCTCAGGGAAGCTCTATCGCTTGGCTTCTGCAGTGCTATGGCCAAGAGCAAAGGAGGAGGTGCTGGAGGTGCCAGGGCTTGGTTTGTTTGTTTTCCCTTTATGGCAAGGTGTGTTTGGCTTGTGAAAGTGGTCTGCACTTTCCTTGAGCAGTTTTTCACTGGTAGAGTCTAATTTGGGCACACTGTCTTTTGGCTTTTGATAAGCTGCAAAGGGAGGATTGTGTTGTCCATGCAGCTGTGGGGGGCCATTCTTGTCCCATGTGGAAAAGGAACAAAGTGCGGAGTTGCGACGCCGCCTTGTCAGGCCAAAAGCAGAAGCGGCCAGTTTCTGTTGGGGCATATTTTGGTGTAGTCCGCAGCTTTAGCAAGTGCCTTGGAGCCATGAGTGCGGGTTAAGCTGCAAGTCCTTGCCTGCTGTCTTGTGTTTCTCGGAAGAGGTAGACCATCTTGCAATGGTGCCTGCTGTATCTGAAGTGAAATGGGCACCATTGTGTCTGGGGAGCTGCGTGGCCCAAAAGGACGCAGGGCTGGTGGCCTTGAGTAGCTGAAGATGAGGCAGAGTGTGGCCAGGTGGCCAAGAAGGCGAAGGGCATGGTGGCCTGTGTCAGCAGCAGTGGGGCAGCAGGAGCAGGACAGTGAGCGTGGCCCTGTGCTGGGCAGCGCCGCGGCCACAGCTGGAGTGCTGTGTGCACTGTGGGCCCCTGGGAAGCAGAGAGTCATGGAGGGGCTGCAGCGTGTGCACAGAAGGACAGGGGAGCTGGGCAAGGGGGTGGAGCACAAGGCCCGTGAGGAGGTGCTGAGGGAGCTTCAGCCTGGACAATGGGAGGCTCTTGAGGCACCTCCAGGCAGACTTCCATCAATCCCTGCATGACAGTGCTCAGCACAAGGGCTGTTTCAGTGCCAAACATGCCATGACTGTATCCAAGGGCTTTAGACACTGGAGTGGGTGACACTTCCATCTTGTGGTTTGTTGGCTCCTTGGTTTGCAAGCACGAGATAGGCTGTTCATTTTCCTGTTTATCCAGCAAGCCAAGATGCTTCTGCACAGCGTTTTCTGCTTTTTCCTGCCCTGGATGGGATTCTGATCCAGTTTTAGGTTTCCACATCTGCAGCAGCAGTAGCAAAGGCATTGCTGTTGCTTTCCTTGTTTACCATTTCAGTGCTTTCAAGAACTAAAAGCTCTGTTTTTCTGAGATAACCTTGCTTGCTGATAGCAGCCAGGCAGGAGAATCAACTTCATATCCATCTAGAGTGCTGTTGAATTGTCTCTTTTTAATTTGGTGGCTGTGACTTAGAACCCCTCTGTCGCCATGAAATGTTACGACTTTTTCCTTAGAAGATGTGGTGGTAGCTGTTAAAAGAAATGAGGTTCTACATGATAGGTACCGGGCTGTCCCTCATGCTTCTCTCTTGCCACAGATGACAGAAGCAAGAGCCGTCTCTCCCCTGGCTCCCGCTGCTCCTGGAGAAGAAGCCAAAGAGGAGCAAAATGAGGTGGATGACAACAACCCTCCAACGTTGTTCTCACCGCCCTATTCCCGACCTGTAAGTGCCAGTTGTGTGTGGTGCTGTCTTTAGTGCAAGGCAGAGCTGCAAGTTTTGGAGCAGCCAGCACTTTGCTGTTGCAGGCTGAGGATGCTGGGTGCTGGAGTCCTGCCAGGAGCTAGGGATTTCCACCAGGCAGCCACCGCACAACTTGGCCTTTGACCTGTCATGTTGAGGCCGCAAAGGGCTGGTGCCTCTGGGAGAGCATCTGGCTGCTTGGCTCAGGGAAGCTCTATCGCTTGGCTTCTGCAGTGCTATGGCCAAGAGCAAAGGAGGAGGTGCTGGAGGTGCCAGGGCTTGGTTTGTTTGTTTTCCCTTTATGGCAAGGTGTGTTTGGCTTGTGAAAGTGGTCTGCACTTTCCTTGAGCAGTTCTTCACTGGTAAAGTCTAATTTGGGCACACTGTCTTTTGGCTTTTGATAAGCTGCAAAGGGAGGATTGTGTTGTCCATGCAGCTGTGGGGGCCCATTCTTGTCCCATGTGGAAAAGGAACAAAGTGCGGAGTTGCGACGCCGCCTTGTCAGGCCAAAAGCAGAAGCGGCCAGTTTCTGTTGGGGCATATTTTGGTGTAGTCCGCAGCTTCGGCAAGTGCCTTGGAGCCATGAGTGCGGGTTAAGCTGCAAGTCCTTGCCTGCTGTCTTGTGTTTCTCGGAAGAGGTAGACCATCTTGCAATGGTGCCTGCTGTATCTGAAGTGAAATGGGCACCATTGTGTCTGGGGAGCTGCGTGGCCCAAAAGGACGCAGGGCTGGTGGCCTTGAGTAGCTGAAGATGAGGCAGCGTGTGGCCAGGTGGCCAAGAAGGCCAAGGGCATGGTGGCCTGTGTCAGCAGCAGTGGGGCAGCAGGAGCAGGCCAGTGAGCGTGGCCCTGTGCTGGGCAGCGCCGCGGCCACAGCTGGAGTGCTGTGTGCACTGTGGGCCCCTGGGAAGCAGAGAGTCATGGAGGGGCTGCAGCGTGTGCACAGAAGGACAGGGGAGCTGGGCAAGGGGGTGGAGCACAAGGCCAGTGAGGAGGTGCTGAGGGAGCTTCAGCCTGGACAATGGGAGGCTCTTGAGGCACCTCCAGGCAGACTTCCATCAATCCCTGCATGACAGTGCTCAGCACAAGGGCTGTTTCAGTGCCAAACATGCCATCACGGCATCCAAGGGCTTTAGACACTGGAGTGGGTGCCACTTCCATCTTGTGGTTTGTGAGTTTCCTAGGAGGAGAAGCCCTATTCATTTTCTCTTTTTCCAGCAAGTAGGGATGCTTCCGCAAAAACTTTCCTGTCCTTATAGGCACTGGAAGGGATTCTGAGCCCTTTTTACTTTTCCATATCTGCTAAGCAGTTGCAAAGACCTTGCTGGCTCTTTCCTACTTTTCCATTTCAGAGCTTTCAAGAACCAAAAGCTGCCTTTTGCAGAGATAAATTTTCCTGCAAATAGCCAGGGAGGAATATCGAAGTCATAGCCATGTGCTGTTTTTTTGAATGTGCCCATTTTAATCTGGTTGGAGTGACTTAGAATGCCATTGCTAACAAAGTTGATGATTTCTCCTTAGAAGAGGTGGCGGTGGGTATGAGGAGAAACAAGGTTATAGGCATCAGGTAACGTCGTGTCCTTATGATTCTCTCTTGCCACAGGTGAGGAAAGCAAGAGCCGTCTTCCCCCTGGCTCTCTCTGCTATTGAAGAAGAAGCCAGAGAGAAGGATAATGAGAAAGACGACCACTGCCTTTGTCCAGCCATGGTCAGACCACGGCCTGCTCATCATTTCAAGAGAGTAAGTGCCCGTTGTGGGGGGCGCTGTCTTTAGTGCAAGGCAGAGATGCAAGTTTCTGAGCAGCCAGCACTTGCTGTGTCTGGCCGAGAATGCTGAGTACCGGAATCCTGCAGGACGTAGCCATTTCCTGCAGGGAGTGACAGCGAGAAATTGGCCTTTGACCTGTCCTGTTGGGGCAGTGCAGAGTTGGGGGCTTCAGCTGAGCTTCTGTCTGCTTGGTTCAGGGAAGCTCCATCTCTGGGCTTCTGCGATGTCATGGCCAAGGGCACACATGGTAGTGCTGGAGGTCAAAAGGCTTTGTTTGCTTCTTTTCCCTTTTTGGAAAGGTGTCTTTGGCTTGTGGGAGTGTTCTGCAGTTTTCTTGAGTCATTCTTCACTTGTAGAGACACTGTTGGCCCAGCTGTGTTTTGGCTTTTGGGAAGGTTCAAACACCAGATGGGGAAACTTTCGGCTGATCTGTTTAGTGGTGAAGAATGAAGCTTTGGCAAGTGCATTGGAGCCAAGAGTGGGGGTGATGCTGCAAGTCCTTGACTGCTGTCTTGTGTTGCTCAGAACAGGAAGGCCAACCTGCAGTTGTTCCTGCTGTATCTGAGGTGAAATGGGCACCTTTGTGGCTGCGGAGCTGCATGGGCCTAAAGGACGCGGGGTTGCTGCCGGCCTTGAGTAGCTGCAGATGAGTCAGCGTGTGGCCAGGGGGCCAAGAAGGCCAAGGGCATGGTGGCCTGTGTCAGCAGCAGTGGGGCAGCAGGAGCAGGGCAGTGAGCGTGGCCCTGTGCTGGGCAGCGCCGCGGCCACAGCTGGAGTGCTGTGTGCAGTTGTGGGCCCCTGGGAAGCAGAGAGTCATTGAGGGGCTGCAGCGTGTGCACAGAAGGACAGGGGAGCTGGGCAAGGGGGTGGAGCACAAGGCCAGTGAGGAGGTGCTGAGGAAGCTTCAGCCTGGACAATGGGAGGCTCTTGAGGCACCTCCAGGCAGACTTCCATCAATCCCTGCAGGACAGTGCTCAGCACAAGGGCTGTTTCAGTGCCAAACTTGCCATCCCTGCATCCAAGGGCTTAAGATATGGAGTGGTTGACACTTCCATCTTGTGGTTTGTGGGTTTCCTAGGAGGAAAAGCCCTGTTCATTTTCTCTTTTTCCAGCAAGCAAGGATGCTGCTGCGCCCTCTTTTCTGCCCTTATCAGGCTCTGGAAGGCATTTCGCACCCTTTTTTTACCTTGATGCAGATGGAGCATTTGTGTTTCCAAGCCTTCATGCATGGCCTTAAAGATCACTTTGGGTTTAACACTGTCTCTGTTTTTCAACAGCCCTGAGAATCACTGTGTGACGTGTTTGGAAATTTAGCAGGAGGTCAATATCCTTGCATTCCATCTGCTCCTTAGAGATCACAGAAACTGGAAGGGGCTGATCTGCATTTCTATTCCAGCCACTTTAGCACTGTCAGTGTGGTTGAGTCCAAGAGAACTTGCCCGAGCACAGATGCACAAAGAGTGCAGTTCCCACTGCAATGCTCTGGGTCTGACTCCTTTCCATAAGGACCTACAATCTCCACATTCCCCAAGAATGTGCTTTTGTGAGGAACAGGAGAACAATTTCAGGATTGCTGCTGATCGGCACACTGGCTACCAGGTTTGATGTGTGCAGCAACAGAGAGGGCAGTAACTGGAGATTATAGTAGTGAGATCTATCTGTCTATCTTCCTACCTATCTATCTATGTAACATTTACATAACTGAATCTTCCTGGCTCTGGCCCAAGGCAGTTGGGGATGCAAAGATCACCAAAAGCATCCCTTCTGGAGAGGATTAGAGACATGTTCCCTCGACCAATTCTGAGCAGGCAGAGATGTTTCCCCCTCCAGATATGATGGTTTTTCCATTCAGAATTGTTTTCCTCCTTAGGCTTTTTGTGTCCTGATGTCTCCTATTAATTCTTTCAATTTCTGCCTGTCCTAGAGAGGTGCAACAATTCCATGTTTAGGTGGTGTTTGGTGACTCTGGTCATACATGCCATGCATTACATGACACATGGTTTCCTTCACTGGCTTCCTCAGGGCTGTAAGTGCATTCGTTCATGGGACCTTAGGAGAGTGTCTTTTTCTGCTGGTCAGAATTCTCAGTTGACAAAAGAGGGAGAAGAAACACTTTGGTCTTCCTCCATGTACTCAGGTGGCCATAGAGGCTCTGTGACCTCCATCAGAGATCTTTGCATGCATCCTCATCTCCTGAATGACCAGGTTTTCTAGCAAGAGAGTGGATGTCAGAAAGGCAGAAATGCTGGTGCAGGCCTGAAGAGAACATGAACTCCAGGAGTGTCTCTCACAAGGGCTGAGCTCACCCAGGATGCCACCTGCAGAGCCAGGATGGAGCTGTGGGACATGGTGGGGTGTCAGTCACTACTGAAAGACAAACAGGACATGGCAGAAGCAGAGGGAGGCCCTCACCAGACCCTTGAGAAATGCCTCACCTTCCCTGTCAGCTGCCTGAGAGGCTGTTTAAGCTTCAATCCCAGATGGCCCCTGATTATAAGGCCAGGGTCACTTTGGAATCTGTGCCTCCTCTCGGGCAGAGAATGACCCAGCAGAGCAGCAGCACAGTGCTTTTGGAACGTGTGAGCCCAGCAGTCTTTGAGTCTTGACCCACAAAGGTCATGTGGGAAGTTGAAACCCATCTTCTCTTGCTTTCTGTGCAGGTGCTTCTAGAGAAAGAGCAGGAGCAGAGTGCTTCATCAGAGATGCCATGCCAGACTCAGGGAGAGCTGTTCCCAGCCCGAGAGCAGGAAGAGCAGATCAGGCAGCAGGTGGAAGAGCCACAGGAGAATGGCCAGGTGAGCCTGACTGGCCAGGAGACAGAGGGAAGGGCAGGAAGAGGGGCATAAACCAGAGCTCTTGGGACTGGGGAGGCCAGGAAGTCCCACAGGCACTGAAAGCACAGGGCCTTGGAATTTGCAGAGATCAGCCCTGGGACAGGAGGTTTGCAATGGAAGCAGATGTGGGGAGGGAAGCAGAAAGAAGTGGCTGAATAAATGTGATTTTGAGGCTGCAAGAGGAAAAAGCTGAGCTTGATGGCAGCTCCCAGTCACTTGCTCTGCATTTGTGTGCACAGAAGATCAAGGCAGAGCCACAAGCAGAGCTGCCCGAAGCTCAGAGTGCCATCATGGATGTGAAGAGAAAGAACAGGGAAGACATGGGAAGAATTCAAGAGGAGAATCTCCATCAGCACAGGAGCCATCAACAAAACCAGGTGAGTGAAAGAGTGGCAGCCACTCCACTCATGAAGTGTCCTTTCCCTTCTCCTTTACAGTCTATCAAAGGACATGTGCAGGCAGAGCTGCAGGACTCTGAGGCTAGCAACAGGGCAAGGGAGAAGAGGCTGGAGGAAGAAATGAAAATTGTCAGAGAGAAACTTAATCGCCTCCCTCAGGCTCTAGAATGAGTGAAAGTGGGATGCAGTCACTGCAGTCACCAAACTGGTGGTTTCTGCCCTTCTTGCCTTTCCACTCAGAGCAGCAGGGAGTGGGGCCATGCCTCTGAGTGCGATCCTGCTCTAGTGTGTATCACAGTCACTCTGAAGGACATTTCCTGGTGTGCTCAATCTCCACTGCTGCTCTGTTCTTCTGGCCTATTCCTGCTGTCCTTATTCCTTCAAGTGTTTGTACAGTGGAACGTGGTGACCCAGATGGAGGACTGAAACAAGCTGTCTGTATCCCTTGTCAATCTCTTCTTTGCCTTTCCTCACAGTCAACGACTCCTGGCTGACAGGGACAAGCTGTAGTGTCTGACTGCTTTGTTCTGTTTGACTTGAGGTGCAAGTGTTGACATCTCACCGGGCAGCCTGCAAAGAATTCCAGCCAATGTCTGGCAATGAAGGGCCCCAAGTTTGGAGTGAGGCACAGGAACAGTGCCCACCAGAAGTGCTCCAGGTCCAGCACATCATGGGCTCTGATCCTGCTGCCGCAGCAGCATCATCCCAAGGAAGCCTTTCTGTCGAAGCTCGGAGCTCAAGCTCGGGCAGTTACTTCATCTCCCTGAAAGAGGAGACTGAGAAGAAGCACCTGGAGATGCTGGGTACGTCTGGGGTGTTTCTTGTCTGAGGGACAGTGTGTTGTGGGCAGGTGTCAGCAGAGCTTTACCAAATGCTCCTCCTGAGTTTGGTGTCACAGGGCCATTTAGGACTCCCCAGAGGAAGTGCTGTGCTCCGAGGTAGCGAGAGAGAGCTCTGGGTGTTCCTGCTGCCTCTGAGGGCACCTTGGACTGGCTTGGGTTTGCCTGAGCTTCTCTCTCTGCTAAAGGTTGAAGCAGGGGATGTTCTGGGATCAACAGAAGGCTGTGACCTTGCAAATGATCTAGACAAGTCTTGTGTGCTAGTGCCAAACTGAACAGAATTTTTACTTTCCTAAATTCTCCTTAGACTCCTGACTTCGAACCAGTAATCAGAGCAAAAAACTTCACAGAAATGGACTGGTTTTGGAGTTTTGTCTTTTTGGTTGGGGACTTTTTTTTTTGGGAGTGGGGCCATGTTTTTGTGTTGTTTATTTTTTGTGGAGGCCTTTTTTTTTTTTCTGTGGCGGGTTTTTTTTGTGTTTTGGGTTTTTTCGGTTTATGGTTTGTGGGGCTTTTTTAGTGGAGTTGGTTTTTCTCCATCCTGAAAGCACCCTTCTGCCCCATGTCTTACTGATGGCATTTTTATGACTGCTACTGTTACCACTACTACATCTGCAGTTTATTTTGACAAGAATGCTATCTTTTTGTCAATAAGAACTATTTTGGAAGGACAACAGGTTACAGGACAAATAGAGAGCAAGAGATGTTTTCCATGTGCCCCCAAAGAAAAAAGCGATACTTTTGTAGCAACCTTTATTTAATCTTCTAGTTTTATGCTTATCAAGATGAGTCCAAGAGACGCATCCAAGTGGCATGATCAGATAAAACTGTACTACAGGCATTTCTCAGGAGAGAGCCTCCAGCCCAGCCATGGTATATTCCTCAGATCCATGGCACTTTTCCATACCCGATTCCCACTCTTTCCCATGACTGTTAGAATCCTACCCATTGGCCCAAGCCCTGCTCAGATCAGTCTCCAGGAAAACACATCAAGTCCTTTGTGATTCTGCAGCACAACCCAATGAATCTGCTTCTTGCCTGTAACAGCTGCCAGTGCTGTGCTCTCAGATAAGACCTGGTGGGGCTGAGACCAGAGCCCAGTGGATTCTGTGTCTGCCATCACCTGTTGGGACAAAAAGGGCACTGTTCCACCCCTCGGTGTGGCTGATCTCAAAGCCCATCCTGTCGTGTCCTCAATGGGGGCAACAGCTTGTAAGAGGCTCAGGCTTGCTGTGGCTTCTTCCCACTGCTTGCCAGTGCTCATGCTTGGGCTTTGCCAGCCTTGATGTGCTAGCTGCCCTGCCCCTGAGGGCTGGAGGGACTGCAGAGGCTGCAGCCTTCCTTAGCTGGGAGAGGGGCATCTTTGAGCTCAGCCTGCTCATAAACAGGTCAGGCTCCTGATGCTGAAAGCCCCTTTGGGATCAGTTACAGCATGAGCTGCTCTGGTTTACAAATGGAAATAAATTCCTTTGGCCAACTGCTGAAAGGGTGGGGAAGATATCCTTCTCTCCTGGGAATGCATCTCCCCATGCTTTGTTTCCTGTCAAGAGAACTCTTCAAAGGACTGTACAAAATCAGTCTCTGTGCCAGCCATCTGCACTGCAGGGCTGCCTGTCCTGTTGCTGTTGTGGTTGTGGTTGTTGTTACCCAGCTGACCACAAAGGGCTCAGAGCCCCAGACAGTGGGGCTGCCTTTTGTATCTCCTGGAAGCTGGGATCTCTGCTTTAAAGTCACCATCCCGCATTTTGTTTCCCTCAGAGAGAATGGTGAACCAGGAAAATCCCTTTAGGATATACACCGAAATGGAACACATTGGCAGCGGGTGAGTCCAACCACAGTTACTCCTGCACAGCCATGGCCCAGGTGTTTTTCTGGTGGAATGTCTATCCAGTGTGAAGTCAGGCCAGCTGCAAACATGTTCACACACTGGGGATAAGATGACCCCATCTCTCAGTGCTGCTCAGAATTTGTGAGTGTGCTCAGAAGGCATTGTCAGTGACATCTCCGTGCTGCCAAGGTCTTGCCTGCATCAAGGAACAGGACGTGGAAGATCTCCTTGTGTCTCAAGTGTGGGACAGCTCTGTGTTAATTTCCTTAGCATTTTTGTATGTCTCCAAATCATACTGCCCCATTAATGAGAAAAGAAGAAACTTGCTTGCCTGAAAGAGCAACCTAGCCTCTATCAAAGCTGTGTGAGATAACAGTTCCCAAGAACATTTCTTTCCCCTGCTTTGCAGAAGGAAATACTCTGTGGTCAGGATAGGAACCACACAGTTTAGAAAGTGAAACCCAAGAGGAATGACTAAACTCCCTTTAGAAGTTGAATCCCAGTGCTTCAGAAACAGGCCCAGTGCCCATGCACTTGAGAGGAAAATGCATCATCTGCCTATGACAGAGCCCTCCTGCCTCCCGCAGGTTTTTGACACTTCCAGCAGACATCTCCTGTGTGGGCTGGCTTTCACTCTAGGAGCTAAACAGCTTCTCCGTTCTCTGCTTCTGTTTTGTTTCTAGGGGTTTTGGACAAGTGGTCAGAGCACTCAACAATGCCACAGGAGGAGAGGTAAATGTCAACAAGCCCCACAGACTCTGCTGCACATGAGGGCTTTCCCCTCTGGTGTGAGCTGTGGCTGGAGCCCTGGGCAGAGCTGTGCTGAAAAGGCTCAAGAAGCACAGACTGGTGCCAGCCTGCACAATACATTTGGGACTTTGTCCTCCTCAGCTGCCAGAAGGAAGGCACGGAGGCAGCAGTTCCTTTCACAGAAGGACGTGCTCACTCACTCTCCATTGCTAAAACAAAGGTGGTGCCTTAGAGCACCTCACTGCTCTTTGGGGCTACAGCTTCAGAGTCCTGAATTCTTATTTCTGACTGTCAGCAAATCCATCTGAAAGCTACTGGTAGTTCCTTAGCCACCTGCAGTGCTTCACTTGGGAACTGCACGTAGGGAGAGATCTGCAAGGTGTCCCTAAAAGCCCTAAGCCATGCCCATAGCCCAAGATGTATGCACAGAGTATTAGGGCATGGATTACTTCTTCTGAATCCCAAACAAAGCAGCAGAGAGTGTGGTCAGAGGTTTGTGGGTGATAGCTGAGACACCACTGTTACCAAGTGGACAAGGCAAAACGTCAGTGGCCCCACATGTCCTGTAACTGTCCCCCAAGGGAGCAGAGAAATGGGCTGTTGGAATGTCAGTTCCTAATTACTGCAGTGCCTAATCACAAGGCAGTTTGGCACAGCTCAGCTGTGTCATTGCAAAATCACTTGCTCCATGTGCGTTGTTGTCTCGTGCCACCAACTTCTCGAGTTACTGATTTTTAATGTCATTTTAGGTGGCCATAAAGAAAATACATCTTCAAGGACTGAGAACGAAGGAACTAACTGTTAATGAAATCATGATCATGAAGAAGTGTAGGAGTCCCAGTGTTGTGAATTATTTAGACAGGTGAGAGGTCATGGTCTTATCCCATCAAGGGGCATTTACATACAGCAAACATGAGAGGTTAAAAATCCACTTTGGTCAGTGGCAGAAAGTAGACCTGTTAATTTTTATTTATTCATATTTCTTTACTCATCTCCAATGGATGTGAGGAGAGTGCATCTTGTCTGCATGAGTTTTCCCTGCCACTTGTCGTTTGAAAATTATTCCAAAATTATTGAAACCTGGGTCAGCTGTATCTTACTAAGTCAACACCCTCAGAGTACATTGCCTCCACATTTTTTCGGGATTGATTTTTTAAAGTTTCTTAAATGCTGATGAACCATCCTAAAGTGGATTTCTCTTAGATCGTTGCCCCTCTTTGTCATTGCTGGGCATGCCAGGAAGACTTGGTGCTTATTTCCAGAACCACCATGCCTGACAGGTTTTTACCTGGGCTGTTACTAAACTGCATTTTTCACCTGCTGGCCATCTAAGACATCTCTAAGACATCTCCTTTTTCACTGCTGTGCCTTTCTCCTCCAGACTGCACAGACTGCAGATTGTCTATTCCTTTGATTCTGTCCTAGTCACAAAGGCACCTGGAAACAAGAAACTCGGAAGCAAAACATCAAGGTAGCCATGCATGTTTATTTCCCCGGCCTTGTTTCCTTCTTTCAGCTACCTTCTGGGTGAGGAACTCTGGCTGGTAATGGAGTACATGGATGGAGGCACCCTGAGTGATGTCATCCGCAAGACCTTCCTGTCTGAAGACCACATTGCAGCCATCAGTCGGGAGGTCAGCAATCCCATCTGTGCTTCTGAGGCCTTGGGCAGGATTGTCTGGGAACAGGGGCTCAGAACAGGAGTGATTTCATGTGCCAAGCTTTGTTTCTGTGTGGCTGGTATGCTATGGGCAAGTAAAAGCATCTCAAGTGAAAGGCCTGCCAGTGGCCCTGCACTCACTGTACTCAGTGCCAGTACTCTTATCTCCTACTGTTGTACTCTCGCTCCGCCTCTTGTATTTGCTGTTCCCCATCTTGCCTCGCTAAACTTTTTTCTGTCCTCACTGCATTCCTTGCCTGTTAAAGCAAAGGTGCTGGTGGCAGGATTTGAAACAAACAGCAAAGAAAAAAGTTAGACTCGATTCTCTCAGTCCTTAGCTAAGAAGGATAGAAGTGCAGCCAAAATGCTCTTTGCTTCTGAGCACATCCACTGCAGCAGGAGTCATCCTGGCTGGTTTGCAGGGGAAAGTCTAAAAGAGCAGGTGCTGTTGCTCTTTCCAAAGCTGACATGCCTTTCCTCAGAAAGGTCCTGCTCGGCAAGTGTTGGAGCAGCAAGCTCTTCCTCTCAGTGGCACTGTGTTCTGCCATTACTCCCCATTCCCCTGGAGCGGGAATCTTTTAGATTCTTTGTTTCTTTCTCGTGTGATGAAATCACATCACTCATTTTTGCCCTCCTCTTTCTCTTTCCTCTCGCAGTGCCTGCAAGGACTGGATTTTCTTCATTCAAACAATGTGATCCATCGAGATGTGAAGAGTGACAACATCCTTCTCAGAACCGATGGCTCTGTCAAGCTGAGTCAGTAGATTCTTGGTCAGGTGCAGCGTTCCAGGGATGTGGGTGTGGGGCTGCTTGGAGTGACAGCCAGCTCCCCAAAAATGGTGCTGGTGGCAGCGCAGGGACACCCACTGTGAGCTGAGGGCGCAGTTGCCATGTGCACAGAGATAGGACAAGGAACAAGAAGTCAAGAGTAGTGTTATCCTGTGTGTGTCCAGGAAGAGGGAGGAGCTACAAGTCTAAAGTTTCCAAAGAACAAAAGCCACTGCTGGAGGCAGTGTACAAAATCGGGGGATTTTTTAAGTTGCCATTGCCAGGAGATTCAACAGCACATTTTCAAACCTCTACTGGGGAATTCTTTTGCTTGCTTTTCCTAATTGCACAGAATTAAAATAAAACCAGTATTTTTCTTTCTCCTCAGCTGATTTTGGCCTCTCTACTCAGCTCAACTCTGAGCAGAGCAGACCGTGCTTGGTAGCCGGGACTCCTTGGTGGATGGCGCCTGAAGTGGCGACAGGTCAACCATATGGCCCCAAAGTGGACATATGGTCTTTTGGAATTGTGGGGATTGAAATGTTAGAAAAAGAACCTCCTTACTGGGACCAAAGTCATGCCTCGGTAAGCAGCAAATACTCACCGATCCCACTGTCTTTCTCACCTCTCCCATTCCCTGCATGCCATTGGACAAAATCCCATTGCCATCTGCTGGAACTACTTCCACCAAGGTCCCCTCTAAAAATGTCCCTGCAACACATCAGCATCTGCTGTAGATTTGGATACATCGAACTCAAGCCTTACCACATGCAAACAAACTCCATTCTCAGGAAACACTTTCCTTTGGGTTATAAGTGGTTCCAGTTCTTTTGTCTGTGGAGATGGCCCCAGAAAAAGGAAACAAGCATCTTAGAACTTCTGTTATCTTTCCATAAATGAAGGAAGGAAACCCAAACCCAACAAAGTTTCTAAAACTGTAGTCTTTAGAGGGGAACCTAACCCAGTGTGCAGTTTCTTCTCACTGGGAAACATGCCTGCAACCTGGGCATGAGTGTGTAAAGGCCACTGAGTCTCTTCTGCTTCTTGTGCAGTGCTGCTGTACTGCATTTAGTGACCATGTTTTTTCACAGCCCAAGGCACGTTCTCTGTGTCACCAAGCCAGAGCCTGGTGATGTGGAGAGCCTGCCAAAACCTCCCGTTTGTTTCCTGGCACTTTCTGAGATGGGCCTACCACTAATGCATTGACTTGAGTAGCCAAATGAGCAGAGGGTGACCATAGGGATGGCACCTCTCCTTCTTCTGACCATGACAATTTTGTCTTTTGCTGCAAAATGGGAAGCTGCAATTTTCAGACTGCTGAGAGACAGAGCTGCAGGTGGCACCTGTGTGCCCAAGCAAGCATTTCCATCCCAATACACCGCAGCAGGCATCTTAATGTGGCTGTGTTGAAGATGAGTTTGTAAATCTTTATTTCCTTACCTGGGGATTACCTGATGGATTTTCTTTCTTTTCTTCCAATTCCCATTGTTTTCAAGAACAGCACAAAAAGCTTGATGAGTTTTGTTCTAAGGCACGTGTGCTTAAAGGACCAACAAGCAGTGCAGAGATGCCTTTCATGAACTAACCCTTGAAATTAGTTAGTATAGCACAGTCCCTCTTCCATAAAGCCTCTAAAACTGGTATGAATCCTCAGAGAAGTAAACATGCTTTTGCTGATGTAGTTCCCACTAACTAGGTCAGTCAATGAAATCAGCTGCCAAGGCAAGATCTGTGGGATGGTGGAAAAGCTGTGGCCGCATCAGGGTTTGGATTTTTGGTTGGGAAAGAAAAGTCATCTCTGGGTCTCTGTCAGGGCAGTAACTGCCACTGAGGAACAGAGGCTAAACAAAGGGATCTGGGAGAGCCTTAGAGATGTGAAAGCAGCAGGTGGAGCCTCATGGGTTTTTTTCTCCAGGCTCGACGCCTGATAGCCAAAGTAGGGACCCCAAAACTGCAGCATCCCAAGCTCCTCTCAGCTTTGCTGCGTGACTTCCTGAGCTGCTGCCTGCAGAGAGATGAGGAGCAGCGCTGGTCTGCCAAGGAGCTCCTGCAGGTAAAATGTGAAGGGGCTGCAGGTGAAACAGGCTCTGAGGGATGGGCTCCTCCTCCACTCAAGTCCAAGACATCAGATGAGCCCTCTTCTTCCTCACTTCCACTCTTGGGGCTCTTCAAATGAAAATGGTGAGGAATCCTAGACTGGGCTGGGCTGGCAGGGCCCTCTAAAGGTCCTCTGGTGCAAGTGTCCTGCAATGAGCAGGGACATCTTGAAAGAGAGCAGGTAGCTCAGAGCCCTTTCCCACCTGACTTGAAATGGTTGCAGGGACGGGGCACCTACAAGCTCTTGGGGCAACCTGTGCCAGGGTGGCACCATGCTCCGAGTAAACAAGTTCTTCCTTAGACCTACTCTGACTTGATCCCCATTTTGTTTAAAAATATTCACCCACATCCTATTGTAATTGGCCTAGTTAAAAAAGATGTCCCCCACGTTCTTCAAAGCCACTCTGAAGTCTTGGAAAGTGGCAATAAAGTCTCCCTGGGGCCTGTTCTTCACAAAGCTGAATAACTCCACCTCTCTCTACATTTCCTGAGAGGAGAGGTGCTCTGTTTTCTGTTTCTGTCACGCTCTTAGTTTTTTAATTTGGTGCTGTGTTCAGTTTTACCTAATGTCAAAAGAATTGAAGTAGAGCAATGCAGGGTACAGAGACATGAAATGGAGGTGCAGGAACCCAAGGAAGCCAGTCCCAGCTGAGCAGTCAGAGATTTGGCTGTGGGCAGGAGGGGCTGTGGGGGTTCACTCTGAGCCTCTGAGGGGCCCTGGTTTGTGCCCCCCAGCCCACCCTTAGAGGTTTCTGCCACAAACAGAGACAGCCAGGAGGGACTTGTCCCAGCCCCATCTGCTGCCTGGCACCCTCAAGCAGACGGGAACTGTGCCAGGGTTGCTGCCAGGTTGTGTGGCAGAGTGGGAACTGCAGGGCCCAGTGCCCCTGGGCTGGCCCTGCTGGGAAGGAAGGTGCCGACCAGCACACAAGGGGCAGGGCATGGAAAGGTAGACACTGCTCTGTCTCCCTGCGGAAATCAGCACAGTGCCTGTCTTACAAAGAGAGGGACCAATGAGAGGCTTTGGAGTTTCCTGAAAAGAAGAAACTCCAAGGACAGAAAGCACCATTTCTAGAGCACTGGCAGGGCTAAAATCTCAGCAAGATGAAGACACCTGTATAAATGGGTGAGTGAGATTCTGGGCCAGGTTTGCCTGTGATGGCAAAATCCTGCACATCAAGATGGAGGTGTAGACGGTCCCATTGTTCCTCTTCCTGCATCCTTCTAGGGGCAGGAGCAATCCTGTGAAGCACTGAGCTCGGAAAGTCATGGTTCATTGTATTTTGTTGATTTGGTTTTTTTCCCTTTGGGCAGCATCCATTTGTAAGATATGCTGAGCCTGCGTCCAGCCTGGTGCCACTGATTGTTGCAGTGAAGAGGAAGGAGACAAAAATGTGACAATCACATCAGGACCATTTATTTATTCCTTAACAGGTTTAGAGTAGGATTGTAGGTTAGGACTAGGATTAGGATTAGATTAAGGATTAGGATAAGAATAAGGATAAGGATAAGGATAAGGATAAGGATAAGGATAAGGATAAGGATAAGGATAAGGATAAGGATAAGGATAAGGATAAGGATAAGCATAAGGATAAGGATAAGCATAGGCATAAGGATAAACATAAGGATAAACATATGGATAAGGATAAGGATAAGGATAAGCATAGGCATAAGGATAAGGATAAGCATAGGCATAAGGATAAACATAAGGATAAACATATGGATAAACATATAGATAAGGATAAGGATAAACATATGGATAAGGATAAGGATAAGGACAAGGATAAGGATAAGGATAAAGATAAGGATAAGGATAAGGATAAGGATAAGGATAAGGATAAGGACAAGGACAAGGACAAAGACAAGGATAAGGATAAGGATAAGGATAAGGATAAGGATAAGGATAAGGATAAGGATAAGGATAAGGATAAGGATAAGGATTAGGGTTAAGGTAAGGGTTAGGGTTAGAGTAGGATTGTCTAATAGGACTGCAGAATAGAATTGAAAATCAATAAAGTTTCTGAAACCACAACTCACCTTGAAGATCCCCTTCCTTCTCACTCTGCGAATGAACTCCAGAATTCCATCTGAACTGTCTGTTGTTTCTTAAAGGAGGAAAGTGAAACGGTGTCTTTGGTATGGTGTCAAAGTGGGGAAGGATCTTCTTCAGTCATCCTCTCCAGACCAGACTGCCTTTGGAATATGGCCCACTGGTCAGTTTTTGGCCATCTTTGGTACTTCTATTTGAGGCAGAAAGGACAATGGCATTTGCAGGCAAAAGCAAAGGAAGAATGGGGCAGCCCAAACATCTTATGCAGATGCAGGCCTTCAGCTGTGACTGGAGAGCATTGGAGCTCCTGCCACTTGGACTTGGATCCCTAAATGCAATAATCTCTTTGGCTGGAGGAAAGCCTTGATCAAGTGAGAAAGCAGAAAGATCAGAGAGGGTGCTCGGGAAGGTCTCCTGTGGTGCAGAGCTGTCAGCGCCTGTGAGGTGAGAGCGGGCCCGGCCTTGCCCGGGCTGGAGCCCCAGCTGAGCCGCGGCCGAGACAGGGTGGAAAGAGGCCCTTGGAGCTGCAAGAGGCAGCAGCCGGGCCCTGGGTGCCTCTTCCTGGGAGCAGGCGAATCCTCTGCCCTCAGAGCCCAGGTGGCAGCTGGCTGCTGCCAAGGGGAAGCGCAGCCGTGCTGGGCACAGCCCAGCCTGGAGGCATTGGCCATCTGCAGTGTGCCCAGGAGCAGAGAAAGGTCGAGGGCAGCCGAGGGCCGCTGGGCTGGCGGAGGATTCCTCCTCTTCTGCTGGCTGCCCTGCAACTCCTGGCAAAGGCCAGCAGTGTGTGCAGCACTCTGGGCACCAGGGCAGGGAGCCGGGCTGCTCGGCAGGCTGGAGCACAGGGCAGCCTCCTTCAGGCCCGGCACTTGTGCCAGGGGAAGCGAGACCAGCGTGAGGCAGGGACAGCTTGGCAGGGCCCATCTGCAGGAGCCAGCGCCTCACGCAGCTCTGGGAGGAAGCGCCTGCAACCCTGCAGTTCTGCACTGAGCCAGAGCAAAGGTGTGACATGCAGAGTGTTTGGCAGAAATATGCAGGCCCACCAGGCCAGCCTGCTTTGTGCTCTCTGGCGCACAGCAAGGGCTGTGCAATGCAGCTCTGAGCTCCTGGGAGAGAGGCACATCAGGGATTTGCCTGAGGCTTGTGCTTGAGGAGTGAACTGATTTGGCAGGGGGCAGAAGGGTTTCAGTAGGCAATTTGTGTTTTCTTCATTAATTTCTGAAAGAAAGTCATAATGTGCTGCACACAGGTAGGGTTATTAAAAAAGAAAGACCTTATAAAATCAGGCCTTCCTATTGCTATGTTTGCTCAGTTGTCCCATCATAAAAAAACCCCCAAACAATATTAAAAGTAGTAGCAATTTTAATTTATTATTTAAAATAAAAAAAATTAAAAATTGGTTATATTATATTTGATTAAAATAAGGGAGAATTTGGTTCCAATAATAGCACATAAGCAAAAGATAACCACGGGGTGTGGAGTGCAGGGCTCTGGGACCCTTGCCAAATCACGTACGAGCTTGCCAAGTGAAGATTCTTCCTTATATGCCATCTGTCAATGCCATCTCCTCCCATTTTCGATTCAGCACACTTCTACCTCCGCCCTCATTATCATCTTTACCACGCATGTGCCACCACTCAGTTTGGTGGTCGCACAAGTCTTTGGGGGTCATCTGAGGAAGATTTTGTAGTCTTCCTCTTTGTCCTTTAATTCAGCTTTGCGTTACACATGCCCACCAAGCCAATACAATGTAAGCCAAAACTAACAAAATTACTGCATTTAGGCATCAAGGCAATAAATCCCTTATAATTAGCATTTTCCTGGGACACAACCAGAGTGTCCCTTCTTTGTTAGTTTTTAGCAACCATTATCTCTTGCTTTCCTCCTGTTCCTGAACATCTGCGGGGAGGGAGGGGAAGGTAGAGCCCCGCCTCTCCCTTTTTCTTTGGCATTACAACTTTTTACTGTTTTAATATTTCTAAATATTAATTACTGTATCAATATTGATTCTTGTTTCAATTTTTATCAGCATGAATCATACCTATTTACCACACTATGGTAAATTCCCAACTGTCCTGTTGCATCTTCTACATGCAGCCAGCTAACTTCCCATGGGAATAGTCATGAGTGCAGTTAGCACAACAAGCTATTGTGCTGAGAAAACTGTTTGCATCTGTAATAAACAAGAAACCTGTCCATGAGCGTGCACGAAAAAAAATGTAATCACCTGAGTAAGAGTGAGTCTTAGAAAGTGTGAGTCTTAGCATGTACACACTAATACACCTTCTAAGCAATAAATTGTGTGGCAAGGAAACTACCAGCCAGTTGGAGTTGAACACGAGGTCTGTGAAAACAGTATAAAAATGAGTTATTTGACTAAAGAATTGGCTTTCCCTGCATGAAGAAACTGAGTCCTGGCTGCTTTATTGACACAGCAATGTGGCTTCACTCAGCAAGAGCACTTGCAGGGTGTATTGATGAAACACTTGTGTTTGATTCCCAGAATAGGATGGAGAGGCATTAAGTCCAACAAACAGGGCATAGTCTTTTCAATTCCTTTAGCTTTAACAGGAGTGCTGAACCACGTATTCCCCCACTGCAGTGCTTACTGTGTGCAAGTGGCTATCTTGGCCTTGAGAATAAGGAGAGTGGTCCTGCTAAGAAGGTAGCTGGAATGCATTCAGGGGGAAGAAAGTGTTTTTAGGAGGCTCTTGACCACCAAAGGAGAATTTGAGGAATGGGAATATTTCCCAAAGGACTGTGTCAGGAACTGGAGTTGTGTCCCAGGCCCTGCCATATTTGATCCATGTTTGAGCAGGTTGACAAGACAATGAAGAAAAGTGTCTTGTTTAAGAGCTGGGACCTTGAGCCTTGAAAGAGAAACAATGGATTGGTCAATGGGCGGCAGTCAAGCTTTGAAAGGAGAGCAATGCACAATAGAGCCCTTGGTGGCAGGGAGTCATGGAGTCATCCTGAGCCATCATCTCACACGCCAGGCATGTGTGAGCTGATGCTGTAACTGGGGAAATTCCGCTCCTGAGCAGGAGATACAAGACCTAGTTCTGGGCTGGAGATTTGAGAAGGACGAGATGCATAGCGTTTTGATCAAGGGGATGTCCTGCAAGTGCACTGCCTACCTGCCCCTGCTGCTGAGCACCAAGCTCCAACTCCTTCTCCAGTTGATTTTTGGGAATCCAGAGGTCAGTATGTATTATATGCTATTGCAAGTAATGGAATGAATTTGCTTTGCAAGCCCAGTTTTGTCCTGGGTTATTTTGTGCATGGGTCACCTGAACCAGTGACAATGACCAGCAGGGATCTACAGGGCACTCCTACTCTGATGTCAATAAATTCTGAGAAGTGACTGAAATATGTCGATAAATTGGATGTAATGTTTAACCTGTGAGTTTCAGCAAAGTATTGAATATGTCTTAGTTCCATGGATACAAACTACTAGGTGAGATTGCTGGGTGTGCTTGACTTAGGGAAGTTACTCCCTGTGCACCCAGCAATGAAATCAAGTAATGCCTCCTTTCTAACCCTGAGCTGGCAGCAGGGATCAGGCCCTGCTTGGTCACTTTCATTTTGACAACTTCTGTTAGCAGGGAAGAAAGGTCCAAATGAAACCTTCTCCAGCTGTTTTCCTCTGGTTGATCTTTTTAGGCACCAAAGCTCTGTGCCACGGGGGGCCTGGGTGTGTGCAGAGCAATGCAGCCCCCACAAAGCCCTTGGTTTCCCCACAAGTTGCCAGGTTGACTGCTTCCAAAGGGCAAGAAAGGCAGAGATGTACATCCACAGGAGTCCTGGCCATGTCCAATAAAGGTGCAAATATGTGGGGAGATTTGTTAGCAATGATTTCAGCTGTTATGCCAACCCAGTGCCTTCTTTCTTGCTTCTGTGCATTATAGGTGAGTAATGTAATAGTTGGCTCTCACAATTAAGAGATAGATATTATGTGGATAAATATTCTGTTCAAATGTAAAGTGCTGCTATTGTAATATGTCCTCTCATAGTCCTCTTTCTTTTCCCCCTTGTAATAGCCTTGGTAGTCAGGGCAGTTGGGGAGGGCTGGTTTGTGACCAGCAGGCGGGGTGTAACAACACCTGACCTCCAATCAAGATGCAAGAAAGTAATCTCCACCACTAAACGGCAGAGAAAGAGTTGACTGAAAAAACATTGGGAGGGGTTAAGGGTATGAAAAGCAGAGCATCCCTTTTGTAGATGAGCATGTGGCTGCTAATCATGGAGACTTTCCAGTGCTCCAATCTTTCCTTATACAGCCTTTTCTTAAGGTTTAATAAACCTTTAAAAAGTTAAAAGGAGGGTAATTTCTCAGATGGGCAATGCTTTGGGCCATTTTCTTGGTCTCGTTTCCTTTGCTTGGGTGCCATCTGAGTGCCCAGTTGGGGTACAGGCTGTAGGTGCTTTGTGCACTCCTGGAGTTCCTGTTGGATCCCTTGAAAGACAGGGTTTGGCCCGCAAACCCTGCTTTGTGACAGAGAAGAAGTTCCCAGGCTATTTTGTGTTTCCTGTAGGGAAGGTTGGTTATTGCTTGGCATAAATTTACAGACCAACATGGAGCGTTTGCTTTGTGATGTCAGGGCATGTTTGCCACCTTGTTGTAGTGACATCAGAAGGTTACCCTGGTGCATGGAAGGCCTGAGTGTCAGAGCAGTCCTAGCACTTGCTCAGTTCAGGATAATCCTCCTGATTGAGGAAATTGTCAGTGGGCTGTTGCACACCGACAGGAGCCTTGCTTTTTCCAGTGTGTGAGCACAGCCTGCAAACTTGCAGGACAGTGTTAAAATGATTGAGGGAATTGCTCCTTTGCTTTTCACTGCCTATGGAATTACCTATGGTGCCTATTTTGTAGCATATTTCACACGTAAGTAGATGTTTCCCCTCTGCTTAGGTTAGGGTGTATCCTAACCTGGCTTTTGTATGTCTTCCTTCTCTTTCTTAGTGACTGAGTTTCTGGTTTTGAAACAGAAAGAGCATTAGGATACCACTGTTTTGGTAAAGCTCCTGTCAAGGCGTTCATCTTAAAAATGGGTGTCTGCAGCCACAGGGGCAGCATTTGCAGGGGAACCTGCAGGGCTTCCGATGGCTCCATGGGAGAGTCTGTGGCAGCAGAGTCTGTCATTTCCTCAGTTTGCTGGGACAAGCAAGACATCTTTGAAAATGCAGACTGGCAGACCTTCAGGAAAGGCTGAATAGTTGGACTAGGACTACTGTTGTAATGTAGCTTAGGATTTTGCGCTCTGCTAGTGTAAGGAAGGCTACTGCGATTAAGTTTGGGAGGGCATAGGAGCGAGCTATGATGAGGTTAATAATGAGGGTGGTTTGGGTTAAGCTAGGAAGAGGATCGGAACCTCTGAGTTAAAGGACTGAAGTCTTTTGCATTTTCCGAGCTCTGCCACGCTAGCTGGTCCTTTTCTTGGACGTGGTGGGGTGTAATAGCCTTTTGTAATTTGTTTTCATTACTTAAGGCGAAGGCTTGCTTGTGGTATTGGCCTCACTTTTCCTATCCTTTCGTACTGGGAAGAGTTCATCATAGATAGAAACCGACCTGGATTGCGCCAGAACTCAGATCACGTAGGACTGTTAATCGTTGAACAAACAAACCCTTAGTAGCAGCTGCACCACTACGATGTCCTGATCGAGGTCGTAAACCTCCTCGTAGATACAGACTCTCGGAGGACATTGTGCTGTTATCCCCGGGGTAGCTTGGTCCATCGATCAATTGTATTGGGTCTGGATGCTATTAGCATGTTGAGGGGTTGCTCTTAGTCTAGAGGTGTGGTCTAATTTTTGGAGGTTTTGTTTTGCTCCAAGGTCGCCCCAACCGAAAAACGCAGACCAGAAGCCAGTAGGTGAGTATGTGTTTTAAGGTGGTTGCTGGTTTTGAAGTTCCACAGGGTCTTCTTGTCTTACAGGTTTATCCCTGCTTTTGTACAGGGAGATCAATTTCACTGATTGCTGGTAAGAGACAGTTAAGACCTCGTTTAGCCATTCATACTAGTCTCGATTTGTGGGACAATTGATTCCACTACCTTTGCACGGTAAGGATACCGCGGCCGTTGAACGTGAGTCACCGGGCAGGCATCACCTTCAAAACTTGTTTTGCATTTGCTGAAGGCTATGCTTTTGGTAAACAGTTGGGCCTTGACGGGTTTGCCTAGTTCCTTTTACAGGTTTTAATCTTTCTTAATGGACGCTCCTCTGTCAGGTTAACAAGATACTTAATACTGTGCTTGTTTGATTTGACGTATATTGGTGGTTTGTTCATAATGTACAGATGTAAGCTTGCGTCATAGAGGGAGGACCCTGGTTACTCATTCTAGCATTATTTCTCCTATTTGAATATAGGTTAGCCTGTTAATGGGGAGGGAGTCATAAGGTTCTTATATTTTTGTAATGTAGAGCTTTAACGCACTCTTTGTTGATGGCTGCTTGAGGGCCCACAATGCAGTTGGAAAACCCAGTATTTATCTGCTCAGAGAGATTGTATTCTTTTTTAAAGGAGCTGTACCTCCTTTAAATGGCCCTTAATTCGCTTCATTAGGGTTTGTAGGTTTTCCTTGGAGAAGAATTAAGAGTGAACTTAGATTCGTTTCACAGGCAACTAGCTATCACCCAGCTCAATTGGCTTTTCACCTCCACTGACAAGTCATCCCACTCTTTTGCCACAGAGACGGGTTCGCTCAATAATAGCTGCTCGTAAGTAGCTCGCTTGGGTTTCGGGGTCGCAAACTTAAATTCATTTTGCATTATTTTTCTTGCTAGACCATGATGCAAAAGGTACAAGGGTTGATCTTTGCTGTTTATAGCTTAGTTTTTATTATTATTTCATCTTTCCCTTACGGTACGTGGTCTCTATCGCGCCAATGGTGTCTTTTCTATCACTTATACTGGGAATAGTGAATGCTTTAGTTGGGTGCGGGGGAGTAGCTTTGTTATTCCAGATCATGTCGATTGGGCTAGAGTTTGGCATCAAGACAATCTGGTGTTAGCAGACATTTTTCATGTGTAAGTTCAATGCTTTTGCTGAAGCTACGTCTTGGTAGCCTAAGTGCACCTTCTGGTACACTGACCTTGTTACAACTTACATCATCTTTGGCTAAGTAGCTTATTAGTTCATTGGGGGGGGGGGGGGGGGGCGCCTGCGAGGAGGGTGATGGGCGGTATGTAGGTGCCCCAGGGCCAGCTTAAAGAGGGCTCCATTGTCCCACTCTACTGCTAAATCCACCTTCCAGGGGTTATTTCATACCCCTTTGCCGCTATGTTCTAACTTAGAAAATGTAACACATTGCTACCTTTCCATAGGCTATACCTTGACCTGTCTTGTTAGCGTGGTGGGGCTATTGAACTCACTGTTGAGCTTTCAGGGGAGGTGGGCTGGTGACAGCAGTATGTAGGCTGTTTTGGCAAGGAATGGTCAGACATATCGTGGATCATTGATTACAGAACAGGCTCCTCTAGGTGGCTTTGGGGCACCGCCAAGTCCTTAGAGTTTTACGCGTTGGTGCTTAAAGCATCAGGAGGATGCTTTAGTAGGTGTAAGCATCAAGATTTAGGGCCAGGCATAGTGGGGTATCTAATCCCAGTTTGGGCCCTGGCTTTCGTGGAGTTCAATTAATCGTTGTTCTAAGATCTTCTTTGATGGGGAGGCCTTTTTGGCATCTTGGGCTTGTGACAACTCAGTTGCTTTTTAACCTTTGCTACTTGGATAGCATGTGACCACTCTTTATGCCGTTATAAAGTTAATTTGGGTCTCCTGTATGACTGCGGTGGCTGGCACAGGATTTACCAACCCTGGATATGCTATGGCTAAGTCAAGTTTACACTCATTGCATAATATTAACTACTGCTGATTACCCGTGGGGGTGAGGCAATTGCAAGGTATCTTGGGCTACGGTTGTGGTGAGCCTGATGCCCGCTCCTATCTCCCTGATTGAGGTGTTCAGGGCATCTACACTGGAGCGCGGATACTTGCATGTATATACCTAGCAAAAACTAACAGTAAGGTTAGGACTAAGTCTTTTGTCCTTGGGTGCGTGCGGCAGCCATCTTGACATCTTCAGTGTCATGCTTTCTATAAGCTACAAGGACGTGAAATTTGGTGGATAGTTGGTTGATGGTTTGTCATCATGGCTTGTGGTTTGTTTTGGTTTTTGGAGAGGGGCTAGCTTTGGGATTAATATTATGTTTGTTTGGGGGTGGTTAGGGGAGTGTTGATGGTGGCTGGTTATTATTTTTGACAGTAGGGAATATAGAGGAAAGTTAATTGAAAGTGTATTGATGGTAAGTAGTTTGGACAATGTAGGGATATGTGGCTTAGTTATTTGAAAAAAAAAAGTCTAGATAAAAAAACAGATGCATAAAACGGAATTTAAATGTTAATTCCTAGTGAATGATAAAATAATTACTATGTCTGGCAACCATTACACTATCTGTTGTCTAGAGGTAGGTAGCGCGCCCTCCATGAATGGGGTCAAAGTGCATCAGTGCCAAGTTTGCGACAACCTTATCCGTTAGATCATGACATTCTGGGTGTTAGGGGATTCATATGCTCGGCGGTCATGTGATGGACATGTCAAGAGGAAGATAACACCTGCTCTGCACTTGAGGGGCTTATTGAAGAGACGCTAAAAGAAAACAAGTGCAAGAGGTCGGATGCCGAGGTAATGAAGTTAGGGAGGAGTATTCAACCGACCACTTATATCTGTGAAGGGCAAGGAGGAAGGAATGAAGCAAGTTATGATCCTGAAGTTACAACCAATAGCGCAAAAGAGCAAGTATAGGAGAGGTATGTGCTTGACGGCAATAAACTAAAGCACATATGATGTTGATAGCTCAGTTCTCGTGAGAAACGCGATCAAAACATAACCATGTCTGGCTTGGGAGTGCTTGAAGGCTTTTGGCTGAGAATATTACCTAGGAGGTGGGCGAATCCTGTAGACTAGGGGAATTCAAAGGTGTACTGGGACATTCCTCGTTCTCTAGGTTGGGTGTTGCGTACATTAGGTAAGATCCTGGGTCTTTGGGTGACACTTGCGGCTTGGACTTGGGTAGAAATACTTGGGTTGTATGGTACCTGAAGCAAGAATGTGCCTGGTAGGTAGGCTGGACGAATACCATCCGTTTGGGTTTTTGGTGGAAGAGCTTGACGTGTAATGTGGATTATCCTACATTTCATGAGCTGTCTGATGGGGCAGAGAGTGCGATGCATTATTATACATACCCTGAAAGCAAAAAGAAAACGTGCTGGGTAGGGGGGGAAGGGGGGGGGGGGTAAGGGGATGGGGGAGGGAATGAAGGACGTATTTAGGTGTTCTTATAGTTAAATTTTGTAACGACTGCTTTTCAGGCCGTAAATCTCAGAGAGAGGCCAAGTGGGAATTTATGATAGAATCTGTTTTGTTTTTTGGGCTGAGTTTTGTTCTAGGGGGGTTGGCGGTTGCATCTAACCTGTCTCCTTACTATGGGGTGTTGGGGCTGGTCGTAGCAGCGGTTGCAGGGTGCAGCTGACTAGTGAGTTTGGGGGTCCCTTTTGTTTCTTTGGTACTTGTTATGGTTTATTTAGGGGGAATGTTGGTAGTGTTTGTGTATTCAGTGTCGCTGGCAGCGGATCCTTATCCGGAGGCTTGGGGTAGCTGGGGTGTTGTTGATTATGGTTTTGGGATGGGGTTGGTTGTCATGGTGGAGCTTGTTATAGGGGGTGTGTTGGGGTTGTTGATGGACAAGGGGATGGTGAATAGTGGGGATTTGTTGTCGGTCCGGTTGGATTTCAGTGGGGTAGCTGTGTTGTATTCAGAGGGGGTGGGATTGCTTTTGATTGGGGGGTGAAGGTTGTTGTTGACTTTGTTTAGGATGTTGGAGCTTGTGCAGGGGTTGTCTCGGGGGGCGATTCGAGCTCTTTAGCAGTAGGGTCAGGAAGTAGTTTAGTTAAAAATGCCAGGTTTGGGAATTGGAGCAGAGGGTTTGAGTCCTTTCTTCCTGAGGTGGGTGGTGGGGTAACTCTAAAGAAGGGGTTTAGTCTTCAATCTTTGGCTTACAAGACCAATGTTTTTATAAACTATTAGAGTTAATTAAAGTTTAAGTAGCTTGTTTTCTAGGGCGGCCGCAAGGGGGAACAGAACTAGAATGATTGTGAAGTATGTGAATGATGCTAGTTGGCCATTGATGATGAAGGGGTGTTCTACTGGCTGGCTGCCTACTCAGGTTAGGATGAGGACATTGGCGACTAGGGTTCAGAATAGGGTTTGTGATAGGGGACGGAAGGGTATTGATCATAGTTTTGATGTATGTAGTAGTGGGGTGAGGAACAGGATGAGGATTGAGGCAGCTAGAGCTACTACGCCTCCTAGTTTGTTTGGGATGGATCGGAGGATGGCGTAAGCAAATAGGAAAGATCACTCGGGTTTGATGTGAGGAGGGGTGACTAGTGGGTTGGCTGGGGTGAAGTTTTCTGGGTCACCTAGGAGGCTGAGGGAGAATAGGGCTAGTGAGACAAGTAGGGAGAGCATTAGGACGAATCCTAGGATGTCTTTGATGGTGTAGTATGGGTGGAAGGGGATCTTGTCACAGTCTGAGGGAATGCCTAGCAGGTTGTTTGAGCCTGTTTTGTGGAGGAAGGTGAGATGGACAAGAGTAAGGGCTACGATGATGAAGGCAAGGAGGAAGTGGAGAGAAAGAATCGGGTCAGTGCGGGGTTGTCAACAGAGAACCCGCCTCAGGCTCACTTGACTAGTGTTTGCCCGATGTAAGGGATGGCAGAGAATAGGTTTGTGATTACTGCAGCTCCTAAGAATGATATTTGGCCTCACGGTAGGACATATCCTACAAAAGCAGTTGCTATGAGGGTTAGGAGGAGGATGACTCCAATGTTTCAGGTTTCTTTGTTTAGGTATGTGTCGACGGAAGGAGACCCAGACATCCGTTGATCATCATAGGCCCAATTTTATTGATTAGTACGGCGGGTTAAATACAGTTAATAATGAGCTTCATACATATTGCAAAAGTTGAGCTCAGGATTGGTCAGCTTACATATCAGCATCTACGCCTACTTCTACATTCCTATGGTTCTACTTTTGATACTTTCTACATATTCTTAGGATATTTCAGAACTAATCTCAACTCCCTATCCTCATGTTGCAGCAAGGTCACTGCTGACCTTTCCTTTTAGCTTGCTGACTGCTGACTTTTCTCCTTCAGCTTAACCAGCGGCATTATTTCAGCATGGCCTTTCTCAGCTAACCAATTATTAATAAATCTCTCCACATTTCCCCCGTTTTCTTCTTGCGCAAGGAGATTAGTTTGCCATGTTTTTGCTATTGTACGGCTGACCATGTTTTGAATACAGTTAAAGATACAAGGCAAAATAAGCAAAAACAGTAAGATTACACCCAGCAGGCCTATAGCATAGATCACAATGTTCCTCAGCCACGGTCCAAGTCCTAGGCCTTTAAGCCATTCGTCAATTCCTAAACCGTCTTCTTCCTTAAGTTTGTGAAGTCCCTGTTGCAATTCTTTTATCTTAGTGTGAATGGACACCGAATGATCAGACAGATTCATGCAACACATTCCCTCAAACTCTTCACATCCATGCCCTTGTGCTAAGAGCAAAAAATCTACAGCAGCTCTATTCTGCAAAACAGCATGGTTAACACTTTGCACATCTGCAGTTAACATGTCTAGAATTTGTGATGTCTTGTTCAACTCATCCCTTGCCCAGCATCCAATTGTTTTGCTAAATTCATGGCTTTATTGGCAGATCCTCCTGGCAAGATAGTTGAAACCACCACCTGTTTGAATGTGCCCCAAAACCGTGGATCTCCTATCTTGCTGCAGTCTAAGTCATGTATGCTATGTTTTTTCCTGTTTGAATTTTGACTCAGCTGCATTAGCAAGGACACATTAGGGTGAAACAGTGACAATTTTCCCAAATAACAGGGTCCACCCTGTGGTTTAGCTGGTATGCCATTCCACGCCCTGTCTCCACAAATCAAAAATATTCCTGTGGGTAATTTCATTGGTGCTGTGATATTTGTGCCGTTACACTGATTGTAATGCTGTGGAGAGAATTCACTCACATTCAGGGATGAATCTAGGGTAGCCCATGTTTCTTTAGGTTGGTTTAAATTCTGAGCACCCAAAAGTCTGAAGCTAAACCATCTACCAGCTGTAGTGTTAGATACGCTGGCATTTGTACTTCCAAAAAGATCCAATTCCTCAGGAGGAGAATGCAAAGAGGTGTTAAGTGATTGGATTAGTAAGCATTGACGATAGCCATCACTCTGACCTGCAGTATACCCTTGTTGTACTGGCAATGTGATGTTTGACATGTTAGACATACATAAGGTTTGGTTGTTTATCAAACTGCAAAATTCTCCAGGAGACCACAGCGGAAGTCCCACCAGGCATGTTCGAAATGGGTTAATGACTCCTCCAAGACTAAGACAAAGCGATGATTGGTTAGTTTGATTAGCAAGTGTCACCCATAAATTTTCCCTTGGTTGACTAAAGTGTGTTATTCCTACTGCTTCACTTGCTACAGCATTGAGCAGTATAACAAGAACAAACCTCATTTTTCTTTCTGCTTGCTTTGCTTCTCCCTTTCTTCCTTCTGCTTGCGTTGTTTTTCCTTTCTTCGCTGTCTTTTCCCTGGTTTGTTAGATTGTCTATTGTAGGGCTGAGTTAATTTTTGAATGTACTGATCTAATTCTAAATCAGCATCCTTGCTCACAAGTATAGCATGAGATAAGTTTGAAGGCAAATCAGCTTTACAGCGAGCTGCTATGATGCGTGAAGCTTTAGTAATTTCAAATACTCTAAGGTTTTCCTGCAACTTCCACCTAAGATATGCTATAATCACTTGTTCTGCACTCTCAAAAAGCTGTAATCCTGTCCGTCCTGGCAGGCCAGTACTTTGTTCAAGAGCTCTAACCCAGAAATAATTTCGAATCCACTTTCCAGAACAAGGTTTACACCATAAATAATCTACTGACCTCTGTGAATACCAATAAACCTGATTACAATCTGCACAATGCAAAGCTACCCATGCATAGCATTTATCATTATCCCTTTTGCAAACATAACAAGGAAGTGAATATAAGTAAGGACCAGTATGAAATTGTGGTTCTTCAATCCAAAGCAACCAATTCAATGGTGGTGATCGCAAAGCCTCTTCTGCCTTTTTACTGTATGAGGCTAACAGCTCAAGGTCTCTCTTTAACACACGGTGTATCTTATTTCGTAATCGTAGTTCTTGTTCGTTATCCTCCTCAAC
Source organism: Ammospiza nelsoni (assembly GCF_027579445.1). Lineage (NCBI taxonomy): Eukaryota > Metazoa > Chordata > Aves > Passeriformes > Passerellidae > Ammospiza > Ammospiza nelsoni. The sequence goes on from NW_026683193.1 coordinate 1,834,753, forward strand.
AACTATATCTTTCCGAGGGTCCCACAACTGTAAAAGTGTTCTAATCATAGAAAATTAATTAGCAATCACTGATACCCTTATTCAAATGAGACCCTTCCCCTTTTGCCTTCTTTTTCTTATCTGTCTTTAATCTTGCTGCTCCTGATTTCACTGGTCCTGCCACTTGCAAACTCAATTTTTGCAATTTGTCAATGCAGCAATCTAATGCTCTATCAGGATCCCCTTTGAAGGGTCCTACAATTGAATGCTGTGCTAAAGGCACTAATTTCCTACACCTTATAGAAACTATACGTGATTTACTTTGAACCTTAATTCTATTTACAATACATTGTAGTTCCCATCGATAATAAGCAAGAATTTTCTGTTCAGGAGACTCATAAAGATTTAAAGCTATATATGCATTTTGCCCTGTTTGTCTCCTTAATTCATCTTGCCAGCTTTTACCCCACGTGTGCTCTTGTTCACAAGTATGACACCACAAATCCCACAATAGTGATTGTTCTATCCAAAAAGTTCTTTCACAACCCCCACAACGTAGAGCTATCCAGGCAGCACAATGTGGATTGTAACAGTCAAGACAATGTAGTTTCGCTGGATTCGTTAAATGAAAAGTTGATAATGAGTCAATAAAACCAATCAGCTCCTGGGCTGTCCGATAGTGACGTGTCAGTGCTCTGCCCAACGCTTCCGAGTACCCCTTCAATTGTAACAGTAGTGGTTGTAGGACTAGAAGCAGTTTCTTCCCCAGTCGCTCCCTGTCCTCCTCCGTAAGGCGATCCACCAGAGGCTGCATCAAAAACAGGTTTAGTCCACTTAGCAGGCACCCACAAAGGCCCTGTAGGTGAGGAAACACAAAGATACCCCCGACCCCAATATAATACTTTTGCAGGTTTTTCCCATAATCCTGTACTCGGGTTCTTATACTTAACCCAGACCTCTGTTTCCTTAGTAGTTTCCTGACCTGACCTCGGATGATGTTTCATTGCAGGGGGGGTATCGTCTTCCCCAAAAACGCATAAATGGTTAATCACATACAAAACCTTAGCCAAACATGCTTGTGGATCTGCCAAATCTTGATGTTTTTCAATATACTGCTTAAGGGTACCGTTTGCTCTTTCCACTATTGCCTGTCCAGTAGGAGAGTGTGGAATACCTGTCACGTGCTTAACAGACCACTGATTCAAAAATTTCCGAACCCTAGCACTTACATAAGCTGGACCATTATCGGTTTTGATACTCTTTGGAACTCCTATAACAGCGAAACAACTTAACAGGTGTCTGATAACATGTGTAGCTTTCTCTCCTGCCTGAGCCGTAGCCCATATGTAATGACTATATGTATCTATGGTGACGTGCACATGCTTGACTTTACCAAATCTGGCTATGTGTGTAACATCCATTTGCCATTTCTCATTTATTTCTAAACCTCGAGGATTTACCCCGATGCCTAGACCTATCCCACCATTATGATAACTACATGTTGGACATGCTCTGACAATGGCCTTGGCTTCTGACAAACTCAGCTCAAAGTGTTTTGCTAAACCTCTTGCATTTTGATGATATCTACTATGTGCTTCTCTGGCCAATGTGTGCTTGTCAATAGGACAAGAATTATCAATGGGTAGGGTAACCAATTTATCTGCACGTTCATTCCCTTCTCCTAAACCTTCAGACCACTTATGACTCCTAATATGAATCACAGAATATGCTGCATTTCTTTCTCGTAAAGCCTTCCTTAACTGTATCAGTAACTCATACAATCGTTTATTATTCACTTCCTTAATTGCTGCTTCCTCTATTCGTTTGGCTACTCCTGCAACATACATAGAGTCTGTGACCACATTTAAAGGCTCCTGTAAGTTGGATACCGCCCATACTACTGCTAACAATTCCAAAGTTTGTAAGCTATCTGCAGGGTCTGCTGTGAGGAGTTGATGCTTCCATTGTCCCTTTTCTTGCCAGGTAACAGCAGCACGCCTTGATTTCTTTCCTGCATCTGTAAAAGCTGTAATAGCTCCTTCTATGGGGCGTTCTTCTCTCAAAGGTCGAGTAATCCAGTTCCATTCTGTCATCCATTGCAAAACTCTAGGCACTAATTTACTAGTCTCTACTTTAGCAGGTGACATCAATAATGCTTCTTGTAAATTCTTTGAATTAATCAAGTACCAGTCCAAGGTTTCTTTTTCCATAGGCAATCTAATAGTAGCAGGTTCTCTACCATCCACTTCAAGAATTCTGAGATGCCCCTTTTTGATTAATGCAGCCAATTGTTCAATTTTTGAAGATATTGTTTTCTTATACTGTAGTGGTGGTGATAACCATTCCAACACCCGTATCTCCCCCGTTTTCTTTTGCAACTGAGAGAGAGCACCAGGCAAATGGCAAGGGCTATTCCAGATAGTAAGGTCAATGGGGTGGTCGAGTTGTCGACGAGACACATACCCTAGCTGTACACAGTTACTAATTTGCTGCAAGGCAAGATGATGCTCCTTTGTCAGGTGTACAGGAGTAGTAGGGTCCACGCCTCTCAACAAAGGCCGTAGGGCTTCTAGTAAATGATTTGGTATTCCCACAATAGGCTTCAGCCACTGTAAGTCTCCCAGCAACTTCTGTGCATCATGTAGAGTTTTAATGTCCAATTGTAATTCCAATTTTTGTGGTATTACTATTTGATCCATCAGAGTCCATCCCAAATATTTCCAGGGCTTTGTAGCCTGAATTTTCTCTGTAGCAATAACAAGTGAATATGCAGCAAGAGTATTTTTAATGGTTTCAATCTGTAAAGAGGAGAGTGGCTGTTGCTGTGCAAACAAAATATCGTCCATGTAATGATATATTATAGTTGCTGGCCATTTGCGACGTAGTGGCTGTAAAGCAGCATCAACATAAAGCTGACTTAAAGTGGGAGAGTTGCGCATGCCCTGCGGAAGAGACGTCCATTCAAATCTTTTATCCGGTTCTCCACGATTTATTGCTGGTAAAGTGAAAGCAAATCTCTTCATGTCATCAGGATGTAGGCCAATAGTGAAAAAACAATCCTTTAGGTCAATAATTAAAAGTGGCCAGTGTTCTGGAATCATAGCTGGATTTGGAAGACCAGGCTGTAAAGCTCCCAATGGTTCCATTTGGTCATTCACAGCCCTCAAATCGTGTATCAAACGATATTTCCCTGATTTCTTTTTGATTACAAAAATAGGTGTACTCCAAGGGCTTGTAGATAGTCGTAGGTGCCCTTTTGTATATTGTTCCTGTACCAATTCATGGGCATGCATAAGACTCTCCCCTTTTAATGGCCATTGCTTAACCACCACCGGTGTATCTGTTTTCCAGGTGAGTGGAATGGGGAAAGTCCAAGCAATGGCAATTACCCCAAAGGGTGCTGATTAGTTAACACCACTCCCAATTGTGTTAAAATGTCCCTTCCAATTAAACAAGAAACTGTAGGAGGCAATTGAACAATTGAAAACACAGCAGATATTTGTTGATTCTCAATACACACAGACAAAGACGGCGACCTGCTCGCCAGTGTAAATCCTCCCACTCCTGTGAGCATGTTTGATGAGGGAAATAGAGGCCAGTGTTGTGGCCATGCTTCTGGAGAAATGATGCTAGTATCTGCTCCTGTATCCAATAATCCATAAAGGGTAATGCTTTGATGCCCGTAAGTAATTCCAACCTTTTGCTTTGGTCTATTTTGTAAATCCACAGTTAAAAGTGTAACACCAGTAGAGCCAAAACCTTTTTCATCCCGTGTTTGTCCAGTAAATGATTGTATTCCTGATGTCATTTGTGACAGTGGTACCAATTGTGCAATGCGTTGTCCTTTTGTAATTTTAATCGGAGGATAAAGGGTGTAAGCCATGATTTGTATTTCCCCAGTAAAGTCTGCATCGATAACACCAGGCAAAACAAATAATCCCAACATAGTTGTAGAAGAACGTCCCAGCAATAATGCTCCACATGTTTGTCCATTTAATATAAGAGGGCCCTTTACTCCAGTGGGTATCCTCTCAGGCCGGTTCGTCATTAGTGTGACGTCTACTGCTGCTGATAAGTCCAAGCCGAGGCTCCCTGTTGTTGCGGGTTGCAGACAGGAGGTAGCAGTGATGTTACGGCAGCAGCTGGTGTCTCCGATGACACGGTGGCAACTTGTGTCTGTCCCTCATTGCCGCATCGGTAACACTTGATGAATGGCCTCGAGCCTCCTTACGTGACCACCAGTGAGCCGCTTCGGAGAGGAGCAAGAGCAGCTAACACCTGATTTTGAGTAGACTATGCTTTTGCAACCCTAATCCTAATTCCTTTAAGGCTTCTACTATAAATGCCTGTGAAGCTGTTGGCATTAATGCCATTCACTCTAATGCTTCCTCAATAGCCCAATTTGCCCCTAAAGCAGCTAGCACTCTTTGGGTTGCTGGATTGCTATTTTGCAAGGCACACTACTTCAATAGGGCCCTGCAACACCAGCCCGATCTATAGCAGTAGCTGCTCTATCGATAAAATTTCCAAATGATTCTTCTCTACCTTGTTTAATGCCCATATAAACCGGTAACCCTCCTGGCTCTTTAACCATGTCAATTGCAGCACTCACTAACCACATAGACTCCCTAAGTTTATCTTCTCCCGATATCATCTGTGCCTCTGTACGTAAAAATGCCTCTAAGCCCATCAGCTCCTTTACTGTTACTCCATGTAATGGGTCATGTGCATTAAACAACAACTGCTGATGCTGAGTGAATATCAACCGAACTATTCCTCTTAAATCATTAGGACATAAAACCTGAGTATTAAAAAGATAATCTACCATTTGCTTAACAGGTTCACTTTTTACTCCAAACTGACTAACCGTAGAATGTAGCTGAGTTAACAGCTTCCAATCTAAGGGAGTATATTCTGCTATATTATGTGTAAGGTTCCCCTGTGCATCATAGTGTGGTGTGTATGTAACTGGGCATGCAAGACTAGAAGCTATTTCCACCGCCTCACCATCCCCCATTTGCATTACTTCTTTCGCCAAAGCAGCCCAAGCTTCCCTCCTCTGTTTAGCCATCTCCCCCCATGGATCACGGTGTGCCCCTGGGATGGGATCTGGCTCTTTAAGGGTGCTATGCTGCTGGCGCTTCGGTGCAGGCACCGAGGTTTCGCACGGAAAAGGCAGTGAAGCAGAGGCTGGCTCGCGCGGGGGAAGCAGGGGAAGCAGCCCCCCCGCTGGAGCTGACAGTGAAACCGGAGCCGGCTCAAGCTGAGACGGCCCGCGGGGGGCAATCAGCCCCCCCGCTGGAGCCGGCTCGCGCGGGGTATGCAGCCCCCCCGCCGAAGCTGTAATCGGAGCCGGCTCATTGAGGGGAAGCGGCGGAGGCAAGGCTGGCGGCGGAGGCGAAGCTGGCTTGCTCCCACTCCCACCGTCCGACCCGCCCGAAGCCGGTGGCGGAGGCAAAGCTGGTTTGCTCTTACCCCCACCATCCGACTCGCCCGAAGCCGGTAGCGGAGGCAAAGCTGGTTTGCTCTTACCCCCACCATCCGACTCGCTCTCCCCCTCAGACAGGAAAGGTGCAGACGGTTCCACTGCGCCTATAGGAAAATCTTCCACACTACTTTCCTGGGGACCCTTAGGCATAAGTATCTTAGTTACAGAAGGTGCCAGGGGATCATCCTCACGACCATACCCTATATTCCTCCTATGAGCTTCTGTTGCCCTTTCTGCTGCCTTTCTCTCAGAGACCTGCTGCAGTAACGTGTTATACACCACCCGCCATAACTTCCCGAATTTCTTTGCTGACTTATCATCGTCCAACACTGTATCCCACAATATTTCCCCAAACTTCTTCCACTCTGCTAGCTCATGAACTGTATGAGGGTTAGAAAAAATACCCTTAGCATGGCCATAGGCTAATAACCCTGGTAACTCCTTTTTTAAATCTATCCCTTTTATCCCACGCCGCTCTAAATAGGCGGTAAATAAATCATATGCCGCTTGCCTATCCATACCTATTAATCAGCGCGCGCTGTTGCAGCTCTCCAGGCTCCCGCGGCACGTATTGGCTTAAGTCCACCGTTGTGAACCTTAAGGGTGCTTCAAATTCCGGCACCGTCCCTGCTGCCGGGACCCAAACCCAACTTCCCGACCGTGGCGTAATCCCTTTTTCTTTTAATCGAGAAAAAGGGCAGAGATTCGGTTATGCCCGAATTCTCCACCATTTGTCGACGGAAGGAGACCCAGACATCCGTTGATCATCATAGGCCCAATTTTATTGATCAGTACGGCGGGTTAAATACAGTTAATAATGAGCTTCATACATATTGCAAAAGTTGAGCTCAGGATTGGTCAGCTTACATATCAGCATCTACGCCTACTTCTACATTCCTATGGTTCTACTTTTGATACTTTCTACATATTCTCAGGATATATTCAGGAATATCTCTACTCCCTTTCCTCATGTTGCAGCAAGGTCACTGCTGACCTTTCCTTTTAGCTTGCTGACTGCTGGCTTTTCTCTTTCAGCTTAACCAGCGGCATTATTTCAGCGTGGCCTTTCTCAGCTAACCAATTATTAATAAATCTCTCCACATTTGATGGCACTGGGAGGTCGATTAGGGCGTTGTTGATGATTTTGAGGATTTGGTGGTTTTTACAAAGGTTGAGGGCCATTGGTTATTTCTGTATGTGGATATGAGGATGATGAGAATGGATAAGGCGAATGATCCTAAGTAAGCTTTGATTAGGCCTGAGTGGAGGGTGGTGGCAGTTTTGGTTGCTATTAGTTGCAGGCTGGCTAGCCCCTCTGGACCTAGTATTTTGTATCAGGAGAGGTCAGTTAGGTGGGATGCGATGTTTTCTCCTCCTTTGAGGAAGTTGGTTATACTTAGGCAGTGGGTTAGGGGGTTAAAGTATCCTAGGGATGTTGAGAAGTTTTAGAAGGGAGCTTGTTTTGTGAGGATGAGTGTTTGGTCTATTTTTGAAATTTCTAGAATTAAAGCAATGCCTAGGGCTGTTACAATTAGGGAGGTTATTTTAATAGAGGGTGGCATGGTTATTGGAGGGGTTTTTGTGGGGATGATGAATGAGGTGATGAGGAATCCTGCCAGGATGCTTCCCAGCACAAGGCGAGTGACAGGGGAAGTTACTGCGGGGTTGTTTTCACTTACTGGAGTCAAGGGCGGAATTCAAACAAAGCCGGTCTGTACTAGTACGGTTATGCGGATTGTGTGTACCGTGGTGAATGATGTGGCTAGAAGGGTTAGGAGTAGGGCTCAAGTGTTTGAGAAGGATGTGTTTAGGCTTTCAATTATTTGGTCTTTTGAGTAGAATCCTGCTAGGAACGATGTTCCTATTAGGGCGAGGTTGCCGATGGTAAGGCATGCAGTGGTTGTGGAGAGTATTTTTTGGAGTCCTCCTATTTTTCAGATGTCCTGTTCTCCATTTAAGCTGTGAATGATGGAGCCTGAGCATAGGAAGAGCATGGCTTTGAAGAATGTGTGAGTTGAGATGAGGAGGAAGGCTAGTTCGGGTAGGTTTAGTTCAATTGTGACTATTATTAGTCCTAGTTGGCTTGAAGTGGAGAAGGCAATGATTTTTTTAATGTCGTTTTGGGTGAGGGCGCACATGGCTCCAAATAGTGAGGATAAAGCTCCTAGGCAGAGGCACAGGGTTTGGGTGGTTTGGTTATTATTGAATAGAGGGTGGGTTCGGATAAGTAGGAAAATTCCGGCAACTACTATTGTGCTGGAGTGGAGTAGGGCGGATACGGGCGTTGGCCCTTCTATTGCAGCTGGGAGTCATGGCTGGAGGCCGAATTGAGCGGATTTTCTGGTTGCAGCTAGGATGAGACCTAGTAGGGGTAGTGTAGGAGATTGGGATGGGGTAGGAAGTTGTTGGATTTCTCAGGTGTTTGTGGTGGAGCCTAGTTGTGCTATGCAAAGGATAAGTCTGATGTCTCTGATTCAGTTGTAAAGTACGGCTTGGAGGGCGGCGGTGTCGGCCTCTGCTCGGCCGTGTCATCAGCTGATTAGCAGGAAGGTTATGATTCCAACTCCTTCTCAGGAAATGAACAGGACAAATAGGTTGTTGGCAATGATTAGGATGAGTATGGTGATTAGGAAGAATAGTAGGTAGTTGTTCCCAGAATTCAGGGAAGATTCTTTCCTTCTACAGTTTCTCCTGAAATAATCTGACTGTCTACCTTGACCCTTGACTGAGTGCTAAAATAGTGATCTTCCCATTGCAATGAAATGCAAACTCCAAAGCAGTGAGTGTCTGCTCAAGAACCATGGAGATGCTGCTGTGCTGTTTCACAACAGAAATGCCAGAGCTCAGAGGGATTTTGGGGAAGATTTTCTGGGCAACAGTTTCCAGCAAGTTTAGAAGAACTGGTGCATGCAACTGATTTTTTTTTAAAAAGTACCTGAAGGAGAGGATTTTAGAAGCATTTTTATGGTTTTGGTAGAACAGTAGCATTGAGTGTTAAAGAAGAACCTGCATTTTCTTGGTTATGTTTTTAGTCATTTACTGGCAAAACAGGCCAAATTGTAGGCACAACAAAGAACATTGTCCTGATCTCTTGCTGGCTGTGTGAATGAAACGTGTCTCCTGGAGGGAAGTTGGCAAACAGGAAATCAGCTTGTTTGGGTTTACTTGTTCTGTGGGATTCAACAGCCCAGGCAGTTTTCTCACAGCATCTGACTCATTTCCCGTGCCCACTACAGGTCACCTCAGGCGTGTATTCAGCGGTGCTGATTCTGAGCTGAGTGAGAAAGGGACATTTCATGTTCCTGGTGTTTAAGAATTCTAGAGCTAGCTGTCACCTTGGCCAGTAGCAGTAGAGGACCGGCTAGGGAGACCGAAAGAAAATCCATTTTGATGCCTTCAACAAAGGTAACAAAGGCATAAGTGGATAGTTCCTAGTTTCCCTCTCAGAGTCCTGAAGAACTACAAACTCAGTTTTGCAGAGAAAATGTCACTTGCGGACAGCAGCCAGAGGAGAACACTGAACTAAGAGCAACATCCCAGAGAGTAGAATTAGCCCAGTTCAATTTAGTCAGAGAGACTGAGAATTCTATTCCTGTCAATTTAGTGACATCTCCTTAGAAGATGCAGTTGTGGAACAAGAAGGCCATCTTGAAAAGGTGGATGCTGTATTTGAAGTCAAACAGGCAACTTTTTGCCTGGAGAGCTGCGTGGGCCAAAAGGAGCCAGGGGTGGTGGCCTTGAGTAGCTGAAGATGAGACAGTGTGTGGCCAGGTGGCCAAGAAGGCCAAGGGCATGGTGGCCTGAGTCAGCAGCAGTGGAGCAGCAGGAGCAGGGCAGTGAGTGTGGCCCTGTGCTGGGCAGCGCCACGGCCACAGCTAAGGTCATTCTTGGAGTTCCTCTTGGATCCCGTGAACAACAGGCTTCGGCCCACAAGGAGAATTTGTGCTGCTTTGTGATGCAAGAGAACTTCCCAGGCTCTTTTGCATTTGCTGTAAGGAAGATTGGTTATTGCTTGGTATAAATTCACAGACCAATACAGAGCGTTTGCTTTGTCTTGTCGGGGCATGGTTGCCACCTCGTCATAGTGACATCAGAAGGTTGCCTTGGTGCATGGAAGGCCTGAGTGTCAGAGCAGCCCTAGGCCTTGCCCAGTGCAGGAGGAACCTCGTGTATGAGTCATTTTTCGGTGGGCACTTGCACACTTTCAAACGCCTTGTTTTTTCTGGTGTTGCAGCACAGCCTGCAAACTTGCAGAGCAGTGCTATAATGATTCACCATCTTGCTCCTGCGCTTTTTGCTGTATATGGTGTTTCCTTTTCAATCTACTATTTGACTCTTTTTTCACATAAGTAGAGACAAGATAAGAAGAGCAAGAGCCATTTTTCCCCTGACTCTCTCTGTTATTGCAGAAGAAGCCAAAGAGGAGCAAAATGAGGTGGATGACAACAACCCTCCAACGTTGTTCTCACCGCCCTATTCCAGACCTGTAAGTGCCAGTTGTGTGTGGTGCTGTCTTTAGTGCAAGGCAGAGATGCAAGTTTTGGAGCAGCCAGTACTTTGCTGTTGCAGGCTGAGGATGCTGGGTGCTGGAGTCCTGCCAGGAGCTAGGGATTTCCTCTAGGCAATGACAGCTAGAACTTGGCCTTTGACCTGTCCTGTTGGGGCAGTGCAGAGCTGGGGGCTCCGGCTGTGCTTCTGGCTGCTTGGTTCAGGGAAGCTCCATCTCTGGACTTGTGTGGGGTCATGGCCAAGGGCACACGTGGTAGTGCTGGAGGTCAAAAGGCTTTCTTGGTTTCTTTTCCCTTTTTGGAAAGGTGTCTTTGGCTTGTGCAAGTGTTCTGCAGTTTTCTTGAGTCGTTCTTCACTTGTAGACTCACTGTTTACTCAATTGACTTTTGGCTTTTGAGAAGCTGCAAACAGCAGATGGGGAAAGTTTCTGCTGATCCATTTTGCACTGAAGTCTGCAACTTTGGCAAGTGCCTTGGAGCCCAGAGTGGGGGTGAAGCTGCAAGCCTTTGACTGCTGTCTTGTGTTGCTCAGAAAAGGAAGGCCATCTTGAAATGGTGCCTGCTGTATCTGAAGTGAAATGGGCAATTTTGTGGCTGGGGAGCTGCATAGGCCAAAACAAGCCAGGGTTGCTGCCGGTCTTGAGCAGCTGAAGATGAGGCAGCGTGTGGCCAGGTGGCCAAGAAGGCCAAGGGCATGGTGGCCTGTGTCAGCAGCAGTGGGGCAGCAGGAGCAGGCCAGTGAGCGTGGCCCTGTGCTGGGCAGCGCCGCAGCCACAGCTGGAGTGCTGTGTGCACTGTGGGCCCCTGGGAAGCAGAGAGTCATGGAGGGGCTGCAGCGTGTGCACAGAAGGACAGGGGAGGTGGGCAAGGGGGTGGAGCACAAGGCCAGTGAGGAGGCACTGAAGAAGCTTCTGCTTGGACATGAGGAGCCTCATGAGGGACCTTCAGCATCTCCCCAGTGCATCCAAATATTTGAGCTGCTTTTGGAAGCAACTTCTCCCCCTTTCTTCCTTAGTTGTTTTTTTTTTTGTTTGTTTGCTTGGAGGAAGAGGCTTTTTCATTTTCTTTTTCTCCCAACTAAAGTTGTTTTCATCATTTTTTTCTGCCCTTTTATAGCACTGGGACTGAGTCTGCTAGAATTTTAATTTCCAATGTATCACTTCTGGAGAATGCAGTAGTTTTGCATGAGAACACATCATTCTGTGCAGGGACCTTGGTGCAGAAGGAGCTGTTGTGGTTCCGGTATGGCCTCACACATCACTTTGAGCTTAGTAGTGACCGTGCCTTTTTGCAGCCCAGGGAATCAGTGTGTGTTGTTTGGGAATTGAGCAGCAGGTCAATGCCCTTGCATTCCAGCTGCTCCTCAGAGATCACAGGAGCTGGAGGGAGCTGGGCTTTATTTCTCATTCCAGCCACTTTAGCACCACCGGTGTGGTTGAGTCCAAGAGAAGAACTTGCCCGAGCACAGATGCACAAAGAGTGCAATTCCCAGTGCAATGCTCTGGGTCTGATCCCTTTCCGTAAGGACCTACACGCTCCAGATTCCCCAGGCGTGTGCTTTTTTGAAGCAACAGGAGAGCAATCTCAGGATTGTAGTTGAGCAGGGCACTGGCTACCAAGTTCTGATGTCTGTAGCAACACAGAGGGGACAGTAAAGAGAGGTTTCAGTGATGAAATCTGTCAATCTCTCTCTCTCTATCTGTCTATCTATCTATGTAACATTTGCATAATTGAATCTTCCTGGCTCTGGTCCGAGGCAGTTGGAGGTGCAAAGATCACCTAAAACATCCCTTTCTGGCTAGGATTAGACACATATTCCCTCGACCGATTCTGAGCAGGCAGAGATGTTTCCCCCTCCAGATATGATGGTTTTCCCTTTAGAGTTGTTTCCCTCCTCTGGCCTCTTCTGCCCTGAAGTCTCCAATTAATTCTTTCAATTTCTGCCTGTCCTAGAGAGGTGCAACAATTCCATGTTTAGGTGGTGTTTGGTGACTCTGGTCATACATGCATTACGTGACACGTGGTTTCCTTCACTGGCATCCCCAGGGCTGTGTAAGTGCATTCGTTCATGGGGCCTTAGGAGAGTCTCTTTCCCTCAGCAGCAGCAGCAGCAGCAGCAGCAGGGAGCGGTGGAGGGTCAGGACGAGGAGGAGGTGCCTGCCCTGGCCCTTTGCTCCCAGGCCCCAGGCCGGGAGGGCTCTGGCTGCAGCAGGGCGCTCTTCGGGCAGCCCCTGGCAGCCTCTGCACGGAGCACGGCGCGCTGCCCCATCCTGCTTGTGCCACTTTTTTTCAACAATACCCTAGCTCCTCTTCACAAGGAAAAAACTCCAGCAATGTAAAAAGAGCTAATTCAAGTACAGTTCTATCTGCCTTTGTATTGTAGTTCAGGGCATGTATTTTTTTGTCTAGAATTTCATGATTTTTATGATTTTTATGAAAACATGCATTCATATCTGCACATTTTTGTGGTTTTAATTATTCATATACCAAAACACTCCTTTTTAAACTCTTGATTTATTGCAGTTGATAATTTTGACGTTGTATATTTTAAAATGTCATACAACAACACCCTTTGGGTAGTTTTTCTCACACCTAAAAAAAAAACATGTAAGTAATTTTAGTCTCTGCCTCTCCAAGTTGGTTCATACTGGCCTGTTTTAAATCAGGGCTATAATACTTTTAGAGGCTTGAGAGAGGTCCAATGAAATGCACACCAGTGATTCCTCTTCTGCAATGTCCTGGCCCTGCCAGAAAGCCTCTTTTCACTTTTTTTTTTCTCTCATTAGCTCAACTGCAAACACACGTTTAGTTGCAAACTTACACAAGATGAGCAAAATGAAAATGATGTGAGGGGCCTTTGGGAGCTCCGTGCTGATCTTTCTGCTTCTTCAGCTGTGCAAGGCTCTGATCCAGGCAAAGCGATTGCACTTAGTGCTACACAACCATTTGTCTGGAACTCTGCTGATTTCTAGGGACAGCTGGAGGCCTCAATCTCCCTAGGATGTTTTGGCTGAGCCAAGCTTTGCTGGGTTTTGGCTGCAAATACCATTGCCCTTGCTGTCTTATATCCACAAGTACCATGGCTGGGCAAAAACTGCCACGTGGGCCATCTTCCAAAGGCACTTTGGTCTGGAGTTTGTGACTGAATGAGAGCCTCATCCACTGCCAAACCACATGAAAAAAATCATGAAACACAACTTCCCATCCTTAACAAACAACTGACAATTCAGAAGTGGATCTAGAGCATCGGAATGAAAAGGAAGGCAATCTTCCAATGGAGTTGTGCTTTCGGGAGTTTTTCTTCTGACTCCCACTCACAGCTGGCACTGGAAAAAGACACGTCTCTGCAAGCGTCAGTATCTTCTGTCTGCCATCAGTTGTTTTGCTGCAACAATCAGAACAGGCAACAGGCTGGAGAGAGGCTCAGCTGATGCTAGCAACAGGAGCTGCCCCAAGGAGAAAAAAGAAATGAACTTTTACCTCCCAAACCCAGAGGCTCAAGCAGGATTCCTCTGGTTCCCAGAAATACAAAGAAATAGGGCTGAGAAGACCCTCTGCAGCTATGTGTTCATGCACAAGACTTTGCTGATGCCATTTGCGTTTTGCCTTTTTTTCTTTTCTATCTTTTCTGTATTCCTTGCACATCAATTTAGAGCTCTGTAGGCTACTCTATATGTGACTACTTTTCCCAGTCCATTTCCATGGCCTTTGCCTAAGTAGAAAGACAAACTTCCAGAGCTCCAAGCGCCGGCGGGTAGAAGGCCCCAGTGTTATCTTGGTTCTTCCTGGGACAGACCCCTCTGGGGAGATGGTGGACTCACCATCCCTGCAAGCCTTTAAAAGAAGACTGGATGTGGCACTCGGGGCCATGCTTTAGTTCACGTGTTAGGCCATGGGTTGGACTCGATGGTCTTGAAAGTATCTGTCTTCCAAGCCAGGGATTCTGTGATTTTGTGACTGAGGCAGCTTTTCCTGCAGCCCTGGAAAGGGCTGCGGGGGCACTTGGCCAAGGACTGGGATCAGGGCTCATGGAAAAGAAGCGAAGGGCTCAAGGCGAAGGCCGAGAGGGCAGAGCTGCCACAGCGCGGCTCAGAGAGAGCCTCATGTCCTCCTCCTCAACCTGCGCCCTCTGCGCTGCCCTTTGCGGCGCCGGCGGCTCCTCTCGTTGCGGGGCTCCAGGGCGTGCTGGGGACCGGGCCCCTCGTCTCCGGGAAGCGCCGGAGCCTCGGAGGCGAGCGGCAGCTATTGTGACCGGCAGGGGAGAGCTGCGGCTGCGGCCCTGGGCACGGCGAGCTGCCGCTATGGCCGGCTCCTGCCGCGGCTCCTGCCTCTGCTGCGGGCTCTGCTCCTGCCCTGTGCGCACAGACACGGCCGAGGGCTGCCCGGCAGCTCCCTGCCGCTCCGCAGCGGGCCCGGCCGGGCTGCTGCTCTCTGCGGCCTCTGCCCGCCGCTGCCAGCCCCGCCGCGCTCCCGCCGGCCTCTGCCGCAGCCGGACCCACACGGGGAGGCAGCACATTGTGGCCAGCTCGGAAAAGCCCTACCCGCAAACCGCCCGCCGCAGCCTCGGCCTCAGGGCACAGGCTGCCGGCGTCCTCGCAGCTGCGAGCCAGCCCGGGCCGCCTGCCGGCCTCGGCCACAGCTCCCGCCTGTGTCTCCATGGCCGCGGCTGCTCGGCACAGCGGGCTGAGCACAGCCAGTGCCAGCAGCAGCTCCTCACGGGCCCAGGCTCCGGGCGCTCCGAGCCCGCCCTCCCCCGAATCTCAGCCCTGAGGGGCTTGGCGTCCCAATGCATCCCCTGGGGACAGCAGGGTCGGCCGCTGAGCTCAGCCCAAGATGACACCACCAAGTGAACAATGGAAAATACACCAAATCCTCATCAGAGACAAGAGAAAACTCCCATGGTGCCTGACAGCCTGAAGCAACTGCCAATTACAGATCATTCCATCCATGTGGGAAAAGAGACTTTTGCGTTAAAGCAAAACAGTTATTAAAAAGGAGGACAGGAACAAACAACAAAGTTATTTGGACTCATGCTTCTTGTCTCTGTTAGAAAGGCCAAGAAATGCAATCCTTGCTCTTCTGACACAGCTCTCTCTGTTCATGGTGTGGGACAGCGAGTGCTGATGATATGCAGGACCTAATGCAAGGGACAGGGAGGAGGATGCAGCAGGCACAGTGCCAAGCTGACAGAGGGACGATCTCTGGCAGTGGCACTGAAGGAGAAGAGTTTGCAGGCAGCACAGAAAATGGCTCTTTTTTTCCCCTCTTCTTTCAGTGTTGCTAAGAATGTAGCCTGGAGCAAGCTGGGAACACCAGAGCATGGAGCCCTTTCCAGGCAGGGCTGCATCTGCTGAAGGGGCACAGGGAGCTCAGCAAGAATCACACACAAACCAGCAGGGGACTGAGGAGCCCCTCTGGTGGCAGTGAGCAGCCTCGGGCTCTGCTTACTGCTGCTGCCATTTTCTATTGAACCATCTCCAAGGACTTCTGTTGTGCTCTGTATTTCTAAGTGGTTTCCCCCTTGTTTTTTTTTTTTTTTTTTGTTTGTCTCCTGCACCTTGATTTCTCCAAATTTTCCTATCCTGTCAGCAGCAGCCCCTGTCCAGAACTGGCTCTAAAATATCAGCAAAGCAGCTAAGAACAACAACGGATGGTATCCTGTGGCTCAGGAATTCGTATGCCAGAGCCCTGCCTGTGCATTATGCTTTGTCAGGACCTCCTTTTCTGTGCAAAAACTAGTGAGCAGTGCAGTTTTTTTGCCTAAGAGCTCCTGAGAAGCAAATGTTGTGCTAGGTTTCTCAGAGTGTATCCGTTAAATTCATTACTGGCAAACAGAAAGTAAGGCCAGGGTAGCAGAGCACCTGGGAGCTGGTCACTCCCTGCAAAGGGCTGGTGTATGATGTGAGAACACCACGTTCCAGGATGGGCAAGCAGGGTAAATGTGCTCAAGGTGCTGCAGGTGAGGTTTGGGCTCACTTACAGGGCAGTCAAGGGTGGTGAGCACTGCAAGATCCAGCTGCAGTCCCCATCCGCATCCCTTTCAGTGCTGGCTTTAGTGTGTCTGCAGCCTGGATCCAGAGTGCCCTGGGCGGCTCCTGAGGCTGCCTTTTCACTCAGGGTGAGGATGCCCAGGAGCCCCTGAGGCCGGCAGTGGAGACCAGGGCTGGGGCTTGTGGCCTGGCCGATGTGGCTCTGGGGGCTGGGACATGCCAGGGCATGGGTCACTGTCACTGCCCTCCGCAGCCCCGGCTAGCTCTGGGATGTTCCAGGGACAATGCCAAGAGTGGAGAACTGGCTAGACTAGGGTTTGCCTGAGCCAGAACCTCTAGGTCAGCTGCCTAGCAGTAGAGACCCCTGGAGGACCAAGTAGAGAAGACAGCAGAAGCTCTTCTGTGGTGTAAAGTGCAATGAATTTTATAGGAGCGGCTGAAAGAAGGTACTTAACAGAAAATCCCCAAAGGGAAGCAAAAGTTAAAAGAACTCCCAACACCCCTGTGCACAGGTTTTTAAAATCTTTCAAAAACGGGGGTGGACACCATACAGTAACCAATAAGTGACTGTTGGGGTGTGGTTTCGAGGGCCACAACAAATCAGAACAAGGGGAGGAGAGAGGGTTGGGATAGAGATTGGATCTTGGGGTAAGAGACAGGGAACTTTCTGGAACAAAGGGTAGGGTTTGGGCTGATGGATGGGCCAAAGGGGCCGGGTTGTCTTGACAGACAGGGAAAAATCTGGTGAGGAGGGAGGGGATTCCTTGAGAGACACGTAGGGAAGAGAGCATAACACGGGGGAGAAATTAACTGTAATAACTCGGGGAACACTTGAACATACCCCAAACTAACAGAACATTTGGCTCAATAAACTAACACACTGCAACACAGAAATTCAGGCTTTCAGCAGCTGAGAGGTGGCAGTGTTAGAACCCGCAGCAGCTGGTGAAAGCCATCTCTCTCCTTCAGGTTCTTGCTGTGTGGGAAGGTGCTGTGAGTTGTGGTGGCTGCACTCCCCCTTTGCTGGGAGGATGATCTGTACCAGGGGACAGCACAAAGCTGCCATGGTGAGCAGAACATGCTCAGAGCATTACAGTTCAGAGAATGGCACTGCCCCTGAAGGGCAAAAAGCTTGAAAGCATAGAATTCTGTGCAGAACCATGTCACAAATTTTCTCTTCTAGAACATGCTCATTTTTGAATACTGTAAGCGAATACTCTGGGTTTTATAGAATACGTGGGGTTTTTCTCTTAAGGTTTTTGGGAGAACTCTCAAGTTTATTTTTAGTTGCATTTTACATCCAGCAGGTATACAGATTTTTTTTTTTTTAACTGTTCTTTTGTAAATACTTAGGGAAAAAATAAGTAAGCATTTTTAAATCTTTTGGGATATTGTGGTTAATATCCTTAGAAAGAAAACATTATTGAACAAGTGTGAAAAGACAGAGAGAGGGAAAATAGCATAAAAGTCTTTTAGTACAGGGTGTGTAATAAGGACTGCAGAACTGAGTAATTCCTCCAAGGGCATAGTTAGCAAGATATATCACCAAGAATACCTGCCAAGATACTTCCTTAAAACAAGGGAAATGTGCCCTGCAGCCATACGAAGTACAGCCAAAGCAAATGAAAACCTTTGAAAAAGAAGGAATTTTGCCAGTGACATGAGTCTGTCTGGATAATTGAGGGATGCCCATCAACCTTGCACTGAATTCCTCAATATTTGTAAAGTCTTTTCTCCCAATTTCTGTGAAGTGAAGAAGCTGCAGTTGTTTAACCATTAATTTAAGCTCTTTGGGGAATTACCAAGCACCGTGTATGTTCTTTTGTAGCTGAGCAGGACTTGAGTTTCCCAAATCTTTTACAAAGCAGAAGGGAACCACAGAGTTACTTGTGCTAGTATTAATGAAGGGTTTCATGAAAGCAGGTGAATGAGAGCATTGCATTATAGAACTTCCACATTCATGAAAACAGGAGTCCACTTAGAATAAAACCTATAAGGCTAGCATAACATCAGAACAGGATAAAATGAAATTACGAGACAGGAAGTGGTGCGTCAGAAATGAAGTGTATCATTTCTGATACATCTGCATGCATTTGCAAGCTAAAACAGAAAAAGAAGGGCAGAGATAGAAAGGAACGAAGATTTTGAAATTGCACCATGCAGAAGAGACACACAAACCATCAGTGTGAACACAGCTGAGAGATTCATCTTGGAGATGGATTAGAGTGGAATCCATTCACTGAAGATCTCTGGTGCACAGGAGTGCAAAGACTGAGGAAAAAAGGAAATTTCTGAAATCTATTTAGATTCCTGGAAGCATTGTCCAGAGACGTAAAAATCTAAAGCCTCAGAGAATCTGAACCTCAAACTTCCCCAAATGGATTGATCGGGTATTATGGGCACATCTCTGCTGTTTTCAGGGTCAATGAAATTGACAATGGGCTTCTGGAAATTAGGAGTGCCCACCCAGATTTTACCTCCATTACTTGAAGAACACCTTAATAAGGCACTTCAGGAACTGAACACTGACGTTCTCACCCTGCTCTATTTACTTTACGTTTGGGTACAGGCTGGTAGAAGGAGAGATCTGGCTTTGATTTCCAAGAGGAAGGTAAGGAGAAAGACAGGCAGCACAGGAAGCACAAGGCCCTGTCAGAGGACCTGTGGAAGGTAACTTTGTGCCCCAGCACTGTTAGAGGACGTTCCCTGTCATTGGTGCAAGTAGCTGGAGACATAAATACTGATTTATTTGGGGGCCGCAGTCTTGGTAAGTGCAGAGGTGGTTCAGTAACGTGACATGAGGGAGTTCCCTCAGGGCAACTGGGATGCCTGAAAGAAGTGAACAGCTCACCACAGCCTGGGCCGCTCGGCTGCTTTCTCTTTCCGACCCTCTTGGGGAGGCTCTGACATTTCCTCTTCCCTGATGGAAGTGCTGCTGCTGCCAAGAGAAACGTCCCCTTACTCACTCAGTGTTCCCTTTGCTTGCCGGATGCCCCATCTGCTGTCGCTGTCCAGGAGAGCTGCTCTGTACGGGAGGAGGAGCCCGAGGGAGAGGCTTTGAAGATGGGGCAGCTGGGATCCCTCTGCTTGGAGCTCTGTTTAAAGATACACGGACTTGCATGTGAACAGGGATAATTATATGGACTTGTACATATGTAGCCTGCTATTTGTACAGGCCTATTT
The DNA here is from genome assembly GCF_027579445.1 of Ammospiza nelsoni. Taxonomy (NCBI): domain Eukaryota; kingdom Metazoa; phylum Chordata; class Aves; order Passeriformes; family Passerellidae; genus Ammospiza; species Ammospiza nelsoni. Next base: position 1,853,901 of record NW_026683193.1, read on the forward strand.
CTGTACATATGCTATCAGATTTATGAATGTACTGTGTATATATGCACTTATAGATACCTGCATACATACAGGTTTTCAGTCACATCTTTGTGTGTATATGTATCTAGTTCTTTATGTGTATTGTAATATCTGTGTTTAGATTTCCTTATGTATACGGTTGTGTAGGTATCTATTTCTATTGATGTATTGATGTAGTTTTTTTTAAATAGCTATATTGGTATTTGTTTTGGCATGTATGTATTTTTAAATTTTTTTAGATGTGTATTGATGTATTTCTATATATATTATATTTACATATATATCCTTATATATTGCTGTAAATTTGTATTGATGCAGTTGTACAGATATTTAGATTGGTACTGCTGTTTGTCTATTTACAGATAGGTTTGTTTTATGTATCTCTTTCTTGAATGTAATAGGCAACATTTAATCTGTATTCACATCTGTACATTGTGGTGGTTATTTATGTATTCAGTTCTATTTAAAAGTGTCTGGAGTGGTATAGTGGTGGAATTCTATTTGTAGAGTACTTGGTATTACAGTACTTGGTATTTCGTATTTGTATATGGGCTGTATGTTTGCCATAATATGCAATAAATTAAGTTATTAATTTTCCCTTGATCTCTGTGTATAGTGAGTGTTTGTAGAGGTTTGCAAAAAATTAGTTTTTGTTACCAGAAGTTGTTATTTGTATGTTTTTAAATAGTGTGGTGTAACAAATACATAAATTACTTTTTTAAAATTTAACAAAGATTTGTATGGTTCTGTTTTGTCAGCACTGGTGTAGCAATTGGTAAGAAATGCCATTTGTCAAGTGAGATGAATGTGTTGTAATTTGTGCTACCCAAAGCCATGGGCAGATGGCCATGCAAATCTCCAGCCATGCCCAGCACATGCCCCACCTGCACTCAGGCTGGGCAAGGGAAGCGCAGATTTGGGCTGGCAGCAGAGCCCACGTTGGCTCAGAACTCGCTGCAAAGGCCTGCTGGCTGAGAAAAAGATCAGGGATACATTTTATATATTCTATTTCTTACAGTACATATACTAAAATATATATTATGTAGTGTATTGTAGAAATCCTTAAAATCAGAGGAATTGCTGCTTTGGAAATTTGGAAAGCTGCTTCTCAGTGAAGAGGATTTCTAGGCTAGAGGAATATAAAAATAAAAAGAAGACCATGGACAGTGCCATTGCCAGAGGCCCAGGCTGTTAAAAGGAGGAATGGATCGTCCCCTTTGCCGTCTGTAGCTGATACCCCTGTCAGTAATAAGTAGCAACTCCGGGGGCAATGAGATGGGAAACCATCTCTCTAAACCAGAATGGGGCGTCTTTTAAACCAGCTAGAGGCAATTTTACAGGGTAAAGGACATTCAAACATCTCAAAATGTGAAATAAAAGACTTACTAATCTGGGTAAAAGTGAATACTCAAAATACAGACTTGAAGTCTGATTTTACCTTTGATTTCTGGGACCAGATAAAGTGGAAAATTCACAATCTAGTCTCTCTCAAAAAGGAAGAGTCTTTGGCCAAACTTATGCCTGTCTCCAGAGTTTTAATGGAGCGCTTTGATCAGAATGATTGTAACAGAGACTTTCTCAAACATCAGAACAGAACACCTGGCTCTGAGACTTCAATTCTGTGTGGTGCTGGACCTTCATCCTCCTCTGGGGAGAACTTGGATTTTGTTCAGGGTGTCCTGGCATGTCCAGGGTTTCTCCAGGCAGTGTGGACAGCACCCCGAAGCCCGGAAAAGGGGAGTCAGATCAGCTTCCAGCTTTGGTCGTGCACTCTGTTTTTTCCAGGATTCCCTGAGTCACTGACGCTGCAACCAGGCATCGTCCCAACTCCTCCGGGAAATCATCCACCCCCAGAATTCCCAGAAAAGTGTTTGGGATTTTTCTTGCATTCCAAGAGTTTGGGGGCTCATGGGACATGTTCTAGGGAGGCTGGGAATCAAACGGGTCCAGGAGATTAATGTTTGGTGAAGCTTTGCAAAACAGGAGCTGCTGTTTCTGTGCTCTGCTGCTCTTCTGAAAAAGATGCGGCTGGATCTTATTCTGAAGTTGTGCAGGTGGGGTCAGCCAAGGGGGGGCCTGGATCCGCTCTGCCTGGCTGAGAGGCTGCAGGGTCGCTCCTGTCACTGTTTGCCCTTCCCAGGAAGTCACCCCCTGGGATCGGGCTCAGGCTGGCAGTTTGCTTTGGAGCTCTGAGGACTCTTTTCATATAGATTCCTCTACCAAAACTTTCCAGGATTTTCACCACTTTTGGCTCCCCAGCCTCCGGTTACAGCAGGTGGGGGGGCTTTGGATTTGGCTCTGCCTGCAGGGGAGCGGGCAGGGGGGAGGACAGAGGTAGCGGGGGCAGCCAGGGCTTGAGCAGGGCATGAATGGCTCTGCCCAGAGAGATGGATGGGATGGAGGTGGAAGAGCTCAGGAAAGTTGCTGTGGAGGCACAGACAGTTCATTCAGAAGCCTTGAAGCCTGTCTCATTGGCTGCTGGAGTTGGGGTGGAAAGCATGCTGAGATTGCAGATCAGACCTGAGAGTTTTCCAGCTGAATCCCTGCGGGCAGGGATACAGTGTGGAACCTGTCACAATCCATTGGAAAGCATCACAAAGACAAAGTCGGGGTCTACAGCTGGAGAGCAGCCCAATTTGTATGAATCTAAAAAGATCCAATTTAGTGAATCCAGATGTGAGATAGCAGGCTCTGGCCTTTCTTCCTGTCACCAAGAACTTGGAGCTCTCCTCCCCAGCGCTTCCTGGCAGGGCTCCCAGGAAAGTTGCTGCAGCAACACTACTGCCAAGTGACGCCAGCTGGGGGCTATTTACAGACTACGAACAAGACAGGGCTGCTTTGGAAGGTGCCTAGAGCTGTTTATTTTTCAGCATCAGTCTCATTACATGATTATGATAATGGGAAGCTGCTAGCAGCTCACAATCCAGGCAGCAGGCCAAAAAATGTAAGGTTACAACTTACTTTATAAGCTTCTTGTCCAATCACACAAAGCAAAAGCATATTGACAGTAGTTCTATCCAATCACCAGAAGCACACGTAGCTTTGGTTAAAACAATGCTGTCTTATTTCGAATACAATACCTGTTGATAAGCCTTAAAACACAACACACAGAACTCCATTATTAAGCTTCAACCTTCCTACTATCTTGCTAGATAAGCTTTCTGCAGCTTAAAGAGCTATTCAGACAAGCATTAATACACAGGCTTATTGTTCAATTTGCCCTTGCCTTTTCCTACTGTTTAAATATTTTTTTCTGCTGACCTATCTCATGACTGTTGCTTTAGCTCTGCTCACAATTCTGCTGTATCTGAGGCCTGCCTTTTGCAGCTTTCCCAAAACCCTCTAATTTTATGGATTCCCTCAATTCCCTCTCTCTCTTCACCCAAAAAGAAACCTTACCAATCGTATCATTTATTACTTGCGTTTTGTAGCCTTACTATAATATTTTTGTTTCTTATCTGCTTAAAGCATGTTTTTGTTGGCACTAAGCATTGCTGTATTACAACACAGTAATTTAATGCAGTGAAGGTCCAGTCATTGGAAAGGGCATAAATTATGCCTGACAATAGTTACAAGTCATTATTCAAAAATCTCTTGTCGATTCCAGGGTCTTAACTCAAAACCTTCCTCCACTTCTATTCCTTCATCCACCACCTCCATGACCTTTTGAGCACCTGTCTGTGAATCCATTTCCTACCTCTCTCTCTTGTGTGAGAGAAACTTCTTGGACAGTTTTGTTAAACATTCATCACACACACTGAAGTGTTCAAGGTATTACTATTAATATCACTACCAAAACACCCAAAACATGAGACCTATCTTGCAAAGTTCCCTTAGCCAAGGTGCAAAGCTCTATTCTTGGAACAAATCATCTAACCAGGACCCACTATCTTCTTTAATTTGGGCTGTCAAATCTCTCAGTTTTTGTATGCTTTTGTGGGTGGATTCAGAGTGGTCAGACAGGTTCATACAACACAATCCTTCAAATTCTTCACAACCATGTCCTTGTGCCAGTAAAAGAAAATCAGTTGTTGCTCTATTTGGAAGGGTAGCATGTCTAACACTATTAACATCGGTCAACATGTCACTGATTGCAGTGGATGTGGCATTAGTTTGTTTACTCAGCCAATATGCAAACCAATCTAATTGTTTCAATGCCATTGCTGAAGCCAGTTGGGGTGAAAAGAAACCTGCTGAAACCCTTTTCGCAGCCTTCCAAGGCATGAAATCACTTCTACAGTTCTCATCTTAATGATGAGAACTTGGAGCTTTTTGGCAGCATTCATGGGATGGCTGATTGCTGTGAAAACACTTACTGTTCTGATGGATCATATACAGGAGTGATGAAAAGGAAAAACAACCACGGTCTAAATCTTCCATTGCAACTACCTAATTGGTCTAATATTATTCAAAATTTAGAAAAACTTTGAATTCAAACAAACACTTCCTTGCCTTACCTGTAAGATATGGTCATAATGATGTAAATCCACAATACAAAATTCCTTCTCACCATGAGATCAAAGAACTTATAGGAAGAATGCAAAAAAAAAATTATTATAACTTTACCTGATCAGCCTCCAACTGTAACAGAGATGCTAACAGCTTGCAGTAAGCTCACCTCTCCAAAACATCTTGCTAATGTGCTAGTCAATGCTTTTGGAAAGCAGATTGCAGATTCTTAAGAAAAGTTAGGAAACCATTGGGAGATAATTTGGGAAAGGCTTTGGGAGAAAATTTGGGACAAAAAATGGAAAAGCTTGAAAAGACCCTTGAAGCATAAAGAAACATTTTCTAAAAATCTGCTGGTACAGTTGGACTCTGATAAAAAGGCTTGTGGCTTTGCTTGTGGTAAAGCAGGACACATGAATAGAGATTGTCCTACAACAACAATCAAACTTAAACCTCTTTCTATTTGCCCTCAATGTAGGAAAGGGAAGCATCTTGCTAAGTACTGTCATTCTCAATTTGACATCGATGGCAAAGCTTTAGCATTATACTCAAAAAAGAGCTCGGATTATCACCACACCTCGACACAAGTAGTGACCTCCTTACAGTCAATTACCCAGTCAAATGGCATTGGTACCTCAGTCATTTATCCCTCAGTCATCCATCCCTCAAATGGTCCCAGGTCAATACCCTCATGTACAAGGTTTGAATTGGCCTCCTCAAAAATTGATACACCTTTTAAATAAGTTCTGTTATGAAAGTATGAGACGGAGTGGGGATCCATTCTGAATTAGGTGAAGTGCCTAGAAGAGGTGAGAGGTCTGTAGGGCCAAAGCTGAAGAAAGGCCGCATTCCAGAGACAGCAAGGAGACAGAGAAAGAAAAACAGAAATTACCGCAAGGTCGATCTGCCCCAGACCTAGGAATTCCTCTGATAAAGAAGAACTAGTGCTAAATGTCACGCGGAATGAATATGTATGAACTTATTGTGAAACTGTATGCATATGCATTTGGGAGGGGATAAAAGACGACCTGAGATCTTCAGAGGTACGCATGCCTTGTTGGGGGACTTGCGTCCGGCGCGTGTCGTAAAATAAACATACCGGGCTTTACAACTTTTATAAAGTTGTGAAGTTTCTTCTTTTCTCCGCAAAACATTATGGCGAGCCAGATAGGAGTTCTCTGTCCCCGCAGGGGCAGGGGGGATAGACGGACCTCCAAGGCGCGCCCTAGGATTTTTTCCTGGTGGGGCTCCGCTCGTCTCAACTTGCCACCTGCGAGGACAGACAAGGACCTGCTGGCCTGCGGAGGAAGATACGGTATGTACTGAGGGGCCCCTGGGGGAGGGAAAGGAGAGCAAGGGAGTAAACCACCCGGAGACGTCTGGGTTCAGCTGATAGAGCAGCTGTATTAGAGATGGGGTTCATTGTTCTGATAGAGCAGACCGCTAGTGGCTCTGGGGGTGAGCCGGGTGAACCCGTGTATGTGTGTTGAGGGTTCATAGTTCTGATAGAGCAGAACCGCTAGAGGCTCTGGGGGTGAGCCGGGTGAACCCGTGTATGTGTGTTAGGGGTTCATAGTTCTGATAGAGCAGAAGTGTTGAGCCCGTGTATGTTTTGTTTGCATGTGTGTGATGTCCAGACACTGTGTTGCTGTATGGTTAATGTGTGCATTGTGTGGTCGGTGCACTGTGTTTCTAATCGTGCAAGTGTATAAGTGTATGGTGTATAAAAGAGAATAAATCTACAGTGCGGGGGGGTCAGTACTACCCGTGTTTGAAGCAGCCGAGTGAGGCCTGAGGCGCCGGCTGCAGCAGGCTGTGGGGGCAGGGACAGAAGTGCCCCGCAGAGAAGCGAGTGGAAGAATGTCAGTGATGGTACTTATCGTGTTTAAATGTAGTGATTTGTGTAGATCTGGTACATTTTAACCGTGAGTATGAGTGTGAGCTCAGAGAGTTCCTTTGCCTTGGATGTTTGATTTTGATTGTGTCCAAGAAAATTGATGTGAGTAAATGCTGAATTATGGTATGCTATGTTGTGTTGAGAAAAGTGAGCACTTTGAGAGATATGCCCTTTCCCAGTGGTTTTGTGTGGTGATTTTCTTCCGCTGCATTGTGGTAATTTGATTTTCATTGTATAGTAGTGTTTGTGGAGATTTTAAGATTTTGTTGCAACAAGAGTGGCATTTTACATAGGAGAACTATAGTACAGTGATTTATGCTTAACTACGATAGAGTTAAAGGAATTCTAAGAATTCCCCCCCTCACAGCAATTCAAGCCTTGGCTCTAGGGAATTTGAGATAAAGGGGGGTGCAGGTGCGAGTGTTTCTGTCTGAAGGCATATCAGAGTTTCGGCTGTGACTAGCACAGCCTTTTTGCAAAGCAGTAAAACAAGTGTAAGTAGGCACAGTGCTTAATTAGATTGTGCAAGGAAAGAACTAGAAAAGACTGATATTTTGTCTGATCAGAATATAGTGTCTATATCACGTTTTTGATTAGCATGCTGTGTGAGGTGACAGTGGCTGTCCCCTGGGCACAGGGACAGCTCTGGCTGCCCCGTCTCCCCAGGGAACACGGGATTGGCCTGTGAGCAAAAGCTGGATGTGCAGTTATTATTGCAGTGCGGTGTTTATGAGAAACACTGGTTTTGCTGTTCTAATAAGTGTTAGGGCACATGTAAATTAGAAGTTTCTGGTCAAGCAGATTCAGAACCTAAGGTCTTAGAACTTGTGTGTGGGAACCACATCTGATACCTGCCACCTGGAGCTGTGTGTATAGGAGGAAAACTGAGAAACTACTGTGAAGGTCTGTAAAAAGGTTTGAGTGGAAGCGAGATAGGGCAAAGAGAAATAAATAATGAAAACTGACCAGAGCAAAGAGGTTCCTAAATTAGCCCCTTTTGAGAGGGGCTCACTGGGAGAAGGCTGCCAGTAGGAGCAGCTCAGAAAATAAAAAGATTTATAATACTTCATTGCTGTTAGTACTGTTTTAAAGTAGGAGGATAAATGGGATAGAGTTTTGTATGCTGAAATGTCTTTGTGTTTTAAGAAATCACCCAGATTTCTTGAAAAGGGAAAACAAGGCAAAGAGAAAGCAAATCAAACATGTTGTTCAGCATGCAGCATAAGATAGCAACGTATGAAACCAGGCAAAGATCATCATGCTGAAATGCAAAGCAATCACAGTTCACAAAATGAGTACACATGATTTGCTAAAGGCTCCTCCCAAGGTAAGGGAGGAAGGGTAAAGATGACCTCCCCAAAAGGGAAGAATTTTTGTTGACACAAGGGCCATATATTCAGTTTTAAATAAAACTTTAGTACCTGTGGAGAATGTTTATGTTGTAGTGTGGGGAATGAACAACTGGCCAGTCTGAGAAGGCATACTTGTGCAAACCTTTAAAGTAACATGTGTACTATGTGTACCTAAAAGCTTTTGTACAATTCGCTCAATTTGCTAAACATTCTCAAATGAGAAAGGTTACTCTGGAGGCAAATGATATAAAGATGTTTAGCTTAACATTAACAGACACTGAAATTAAGAAAGACATTAGTAAGGAGGTATTAGAATAAGTAAACAAGTGTTTTCAAGGGTATGGGCCTCTGCTGTACCAGGGAGACTGAAAGATGCTCCCCCATGAGCATCAAGTTTAAGGAAAGAACACAACTAGTGAGAACTGAGTAGTACCCTCAAAAGAAAGATAAGGAAGGAATCAGCCCAATAACTGATAGTACTGGATTAAGAGCTGTCAATAAGATAACACAGAATTTATACCCTGTGGTAGCAAATCCATATACCTTACTAACTTGTTTAACACCTGAGCTAACCTGGTTCACTGTTTTAGGCCTAAGAGATGCCTTCTTTTGCCTCCCTATCCACGAAGCCAGCCAGAAAATTTTTGCATTCAAACACAAGCTCACATAGTCCATGTGCCTGAAGGCTTCAAGATTCCCCACTCCGATTGGAGAACAGCTTGCAAAGACCCAGAGTCCCAGGAAGCTCCACAAGAGGAAAGGAGGCTGTTGCAGTACATGGACGATTTTCTAGTAGCCACTCAGATGAGGGAAGCGAGAGAAGCCTGGACAGTAAGCCTTTTGAATTTCCTAGGACTCCAAGGACGCAGAGTCTCAAAGAAAAGGCACAGGTAGTGAAACAGAAGGTAATCTACCTGGGGTAAGAATTATGGACTGCTCGCCAGACCCCTCTATGCTCTTATTGCCAATGGAAACAGAGATCTCCAGTGGACACAAGACACCACATGGGCCTTTCGCCAACTAGAGGGAGTGCCCTCGTGTCAGTTCCAGCTTTGAAACTTCCAGATGTAAGTAAACCATTCTTTCTATTTTTCCCAAGCAAAGAATTGCCCAGGGAATACTGGCTCAGGACTTAGACCCTTACTGAAGGGCAGTTGCTTACTTCTCTAAGCAACTAGATGCAACAGCCAAAGGATGGCCAGGTTGCCTCAGAGCTGTAGCAGCAGTCATGCTGAATATTCAAGAGGCATGCAAGTTTACCCTGGGACAAAAATGTGCTAGTGTCCCACACAGTGTCGCAGTACTGGAAGTAAAGGGTGGCCACTGGCTCTCACCACAGAGGTTTACGATGTAGAGATAGTGGTGACTAACATTGTCAACCCAGCTTCTTTTCTCAGTGGACACCATAGTTGCCTAGAGACCACCGAAGCTACGTACTCCCGTCGCCCAGACTTAAGGGACACTCCTCCGGACGATGCAGAGACCTGGTTCACTGACAGGAAAGCGACATTGCAAAGTTCACAGTGACCACCTGCAGAGAGGTAATCGAGTCTAGACCCTTACCAACAGGTACCTCTGCGCAGAAGGCTGAGGTAATTGCCCTGACCCGTGCCCTGGAAAGGGCAAAAGGGAGGAGAATAACCATCTACACAGACCCAAGGAATGCATTTGGAGTCACACATGCACATGGAGCCATCTAGAAAGAGAGGGGACTGCTGACCTCACAAGGAAAGAAGAGACAATCCAGCTGCTAGAAGCAGTTCAGCTACCTGAAAAGGCATATTAAGGCACACTAGAGAGTGAGCTTAAAATTGGAGGAAAGAAATGAGCTGGCGGATGGAGAGGCAAAGAAAGCAGCAAAGGGTGAGGTACAGATTTTCCTCGAAGGTAAGCCATAATACAATAATACTAACCAAAAGAGACGTACAACTGCAAGGGGTGGGCTACCATTGAAAGAGAGCTAATAATCCCTTCCCATTTTCGTAGTTACTAGTGAAGGAAGAGCACTAGAAAACACACTAGGGCCTAACTACTTAGAAGCCTTTTATAGAGTGTGGCTCCTTTTCAAAATGACCAAGGCTGCGAGTGATACAGAGTGCATTACACAAATCTGATTGAAACAATCGTTGTATCGTTGTCAAGAATTTATATGCCACTATCACTCAGGTAAGCCGACAATGTGATCCTTGCCTCCAGACTAACCCCAAAATACACCCCCGGCCAAAACTCGGTCAGACTGGGAGAGGCCATGGGCCTGTACAGCAGTGGCAAATTAACTTTTCAGAACTCCCAAGGAAAGGGGGGTATCAGTATTTACTGGTATTGATAGATACATTTTCAGGGTGGCCAGAAACATTCCCCACCAGAACTGTCAAAGCTCAAGAGGTGACCAGATTATTTTTATAAGGAATAATACCACGCTTCAGAGTTCCAGCCACGATATCCTCAGATAAAGAATCACATTTAATTTCCAAAATAGTGCAACAGATTAGTAGCCATCTAGGCACAGATTAAGAACTTCACACCCCATACCACCCCCAATCAAGCGGCCAGGTAGAGAGAATGAATCATTTGATTAAGCAGCAAATCATAAGACTGGGGCAAGAAGTTAATCTACCCTAGCCCAAGCTCTTCCACTAGCAATATTGCAAATTCAAACTAAAACCTTGAGCTAAAGGAATGCTGAGTCCTTTTGGAATGCCTTATAGAAGACCATATAGAACACAAAGAGAATGTCCAGAATACATGGTGGCATTAAGCAAACAGCTCAGAGTAATTGAGAAACATGTAGCTGGAACTTGGAGCAAGGAGTTAGATAGCCTGGGGATGATGTATATGTTAAGTCTCTTACAGAGAAGACTTCAGAACCGCAGTAAGACAGACCACTGCGAGTACTTCTCACCACCTTCACTGCAATCAAAATCAAGGAGCAGAATGCCTAGATCCATCACTCTCGGGTGAAGAAGGCCCAGAAACCCCTTAAGGAGTGACGCCAGGAGACAATGAACTGCGATTAAAACTTACTCGGGCAAAATGAGTATATTGCGGTCGGGAGTAGCTCATATTTTAGTTTGTAGAATTGTATTGTGTGTAATCATAACTAAAGTTTCAGAACTTGAGAGTACCTCTGTTCAAAGTAATGCTAAATGGCCTTGGTCCCTGGCATTTAATCAGTATACTGGATCATAAGAAAACCTTCTGAGATAAAAGATTTAAACATATCTACTGTAGTCATCCACGAGAATCAGATATGTGAGGAGCAAGAATGGCAAGAACAGGAACTGTGGACTCTTCAAGGAATCAGAGGAGAAGAAATCAAAGTAGGGTGCCAGGTCATCAATAGGGTAGCTTATGAGAGACCAGATGTAATTAGTGTCTGAACCTCTCCTGGTGTATATGAACACCAGGAAGTCTGTGATAACCTAAGTGAATCAGACTGTTAGTGTAATTTCACCTTGATGCAGCCTGTAGAAGTGACCTGCCTTTGAGCTCGAATTACTATCAGACTTTCATTTGAATTCAAAGTGGATGTGACTGAACAACAGCTATTATTCAATCCAGAATGGTCTCTCAAATGTGTAGAGTTGATAATGCAAATTAACATCTCAAAAATCCAACCAGCCTGCTCCTCCTTCCTAAAAACTCCCTTTGAGGGCTGGACACTGCACTTTTTACCACAGCAAGGCCTTATACACCCCATACTAGTTCAGACTAAAACAGGCATATCTCAGGAGCAGAACAAGAAAAGAAGGAGCCAGCTCTCCTGGTGCCTAAAACCAGGAACACCAAGAAATCAGTTTCCTTAGGTCATTTTCCAAGCCGGTTGGCTGAACACTCAGGCAATGACTGGTAAAGGGTGCTGAACTGCAGGTGGTAAATTAACCCAAGCAAGGAAGGTGATTTTCTTTATTTATAGCTATCCCTTTTCCTACTGAGATTTGGATCAGTGATTGTCCCAGTCTGAAGCAGTTAGATTCTGCTTAAAAGAGGTAGAGAGAGACTCCCCCTCAGAGCTCAGCAGCAAGCTGTAAGATTTTGAGCATCACTTTTGTGCTGAGTGTTTCAAGTAGCAGAAACCTAGTCCCAGTTTCTTCTGAAGCACTGCAAATGAATTTAAGCTCTTCTCTTAGACTTCCCCTTCATTATTTACTTGAGACTTAGACCTGAAGCTAAGGGCAAGGTGGGTGAAGTTTCGTAGACCAAGAGAGACATTCCTGCTTGCCACACATCTGAGAAATCAGGTGCTCTAGAGGGGAAAGGAGATTCCTGAAGTCTCTACATTTCAGAACAAACATTGCCTCAAATATGACCTAAACCTCTGTCAGATACACTTGTGAAGTGTGTCTGAATTTGCAGTGTGAGCCCAGCACATCCCTCTGGCAGGGAGGGATGGTCATAAACAGAAAGCAGTTCCTGTTCCCCATAACAAACATCTAACTGGTATATTAGAGACAAAATTAAGAGTTTTAAATAGAATTGATTCAGAAATACTGGTGAATAAACTGGCCACTGCAGCAAGTAGCCTAACAAAATTGAAGCAGCCTTTATAGTAATCTCTATTGGCATTAAGAACTAGCCAGTGACAGATTTCAAAAGTACTGCCAAAGTAAAGAAGTATGAAAAGGCCGGGGACCAAGACCACAAGTTGATAGTAGAAACACTTAGTATAGTACAAGATAATGTGTCTTTAGCTTTCAGTTGTATACAAGCACAGTTATAGATACAAGCAACAGCAGCTCTGATCATATGGGAAAGGGGTGAAAGTAATTTTCCAGCTAAAATTCAAGAAATTGTGTGAGATAATGCAATTGATATTGAAAGGAAGTTTCAATCCTGGCAGACTATGGTGAATTTCACCTATGATCCTGTTTCTAATGTGGCAACTGCCTTTGTGCTTACCATACATAATGCCACTGTTTATGTTGTCCATCCCATCATTGCTCTAAGATCAAACCATGAAAAAACAATACTCTATCCTTCAGAACATAGAGTATGGGCACGAAAGATGAATAGAAAGTGGCAGACAGTAAACTTAGAATCCTGCATTACTAGAGAACAGATGGGATTCATTTGCGAAAGCAATACTATTAATGCTCAAGATGTGTGTTTGGACACTGAACAGAGTATTTGTCCCTTCAAAGTCCATCCAGTCACTGACAAGAAAACTGTGCTCGTATATACTAGAAAAGGGGGTATGCTTGAGAACTGCTTGTGCTGCTGTACAAATTGATAGCAATGATGTTATTCTGTCTAGTAGAAACCATTCTAATCTCTGTATATGTAATTTTGTTAAAGTTATTAGATGTGATCTTTGGGTGGTCACCAACTGCGAATAGAATCTTTAATAAGTTGTGTCACCCCATTGTAGTCTTACTAATATTAGTTGGGATAAATTTAGGACTATCTATTATATTGTTAATTTAGTACTGGAGAATGCTACAACAAATAGCTGTACTAACATCTTTGTCAAAAGCACACGGTGAAGCACTAAAAGACACTTACTGTTGTGAAAGTTTTCATTAAGTAAAAGAATTTACTTATTTCCTAGGAAAGGGGGGAATGAGACGGAGTGGGGATCCATTCTGAATTAGGTGAAGTGCCTAGAAGAGGTGAGAGGTCTGTAGGGCCAAAGCTGAAGAAAGGCCGCATTCCAGAGACAGCAAGGAGACAGAGAAAGAAAAACAGAAATTACCGCAAGGTCGATCTGCCCCAGACCTAGGAATTCCTCTGATAAAGAAGAACTAGTGCTAAATGTCACGCGGAATGAATATGTATGAACTTATTGTGAAACTGTATGCATATGCATTTGGGAGGGGGATAAAAGACGACCTGAGATCTTCAGAGGTACGCATGCCTTGTTGGGGGACTTGCGTCCGGCGCGTGTCGTAAAATAAACATACCGGGCTTTACAACTTTTATAAAGTTGTGAAGTTTCTTCTTTTCTCCGCAAAACACCTCGACACAAGTAGTGACCTCCTTACAGTCAATTACCCAGTCAAATGGCATTGGTACCTCAGTCATTTATCCCTCAGTCATCCATCCCTCAAATGGTCCCAGGTCAATACCCTCATGTACAAGGTTTGAATTGGCCTCTTCAATAATTGATACACCTTTTAAATAAGTTCTGTTATGAAAGTATTTCTACTGGAATTATCAGGTTTTTCAGCAAAGACAAGAGCTTTTGATTCTAGGCTTTTTTCAGACTTTCAGTCCTTCCAGTGGTTGTTTCAATAAATTGTAACAAAGAGCTAATATATTTAACTCTTGCTTTTAATGTTCCTATAGTGACTCCATCAAAAACACCTATAGCTATTGCATTTCTTCTACCCATGAGTACAGCCAAGCAAAACAACTTTCCAGAGAATTCAGTGCTGTCTGTGCCATTTGGAAGCTCAGGTCCTGAGGTCTTTTGGGTGCAATTTTTGGACCGCAACCAAGCAAAATTGACTTGCTGCCTGACTCACTGTGGTAAAACAATTTACATTACAGGCATGCTGGATACTGGTGCAGATGTCACTGTAATCTCTCACATGTTTTGTCCCAGCCATTCGGATTTAGTAGCTCCTGCAGGTTCCCTCACAGGGATTGGAGGTGCTACTGTATGTTGGCAAAGTGCATCCATGATTAACATTACAGGTCCTGAAGGAAAGACAGCAATAGTGCACCCTTTTCTTGTTCAGAAGCTTCTCACCGTCTGGGGGAGAGACATCCTGTCCCAATGGGGAGCAGAACGGGAGGTGGGCCTGTGATGGAAACCACGTCAAAACCTGCCACTTGAAAGCTGAACTGGAAAACTGATCATCCTATATGGACTGATCAATGGCCTTTAACAGAGAAAAATTTAAATATCCTTAAATCATTGGTAAAGGAGCAATTACAACAAGGTCACATCACTCCCACAAATAGTCCCTGGAATTCACGAGTATTCATCATCCACAGGAAGACATTGGACTCCTGGAGGCTGTTTCATGACATGAAGATCAATGTAATGACTGAAGACATGCGACCTCTTCAACCTGGACTTCCTTTTTTATCAATGATCCCAAAACACTGGCCTCTCATTGTCATTGATTTAAAGGATTGTTTTTTCCACATCCCACTTCATCCCAATGATGCTCCAAGATTTACCTTTTCAGTTCCAGTCATCAATCAAAGAGAACCCATGCAGAGATAGCACTGGAAAACATTGCCTCTAGAAATTAAGAATTTGCCTATAATTTGACAATATTTTGTCGCACAAGTTTTGTCTCCAGTTCAACAGAAGTATCCAAGATCCGTGATTTCACACTACAGGAATGATTTGCTCATCGCAGCTCCAATGAAGCCAGAGATGGAGCAAGCTTGTCCTAGTGTTGTTACTGAAATCCAAAATGCTGGACTTAAAATTTCTATACCCAAAATTCAAGAAGTTCCACCTTGGAACTATCTGGGATGGAAGATGACTGAAAAAAACAATTACACTGCAGAAGATACAGCTCCAGACCAGTGTCAACACCCTGCAAGATTTACAACAGCTTCTAGAAGAAATCAATTGGGTCAGACCTGCTTTGGGAATCACCAACGATGAATTGGGTCCAATTTTTAATTTGTCGAGAGGAAGCCGCGTCATCGACTCTCCTGAACTCTAATACCTGAAGCTTGTGCAGCGCGTGACAAGGTCATGGAGGCTCTCCAAAGATAACAAGCTCATCGCTGTATTCCAGAAAAGCCATTCTTTTCTGCAATTTTAGGAGGAAAGATGCAACTTTGTTCTGTCATTTTTCAATGAGACCCTTCTGAGAGAGATCCTTTGTTGAAAATAGAATGGGGTTTTCTTCCCTCAAGGTTTCAAAGACTATTTTTACAGTCTTAGAGAGGATAACACAAATTCTGATTAAGGCCCGAACAAGGTTGTTAAGTTTAGCAGGTGAAGAATTTGCAGTTCTCTATTTGTCACTGAAAAAATTATCTTGATTGGGCAATGCAAAATTCTGCAAATTCTGATGATTTGCAACGAGAATTATTAAATGTTGCAGATATTGCTTCTATTCATTACCCAGCTCACAAATTGTTGCAGGCAAAATTGAGTTTTAGAGAGAAACCTTTGTTAAGTAAAGAACCTTAAAACACAGTAACTCTCTTCACTGATGGGATCTGGCAGAAGTCACAAATCAGTCATTACTTGGTTGAACCAAACCAAGTTCCCAACTAAAACTTGGGAATCATCTATTCAAATAGTAGAGGGATCTCCTCTGATTGCTGAGCTTGCTGCTGTGGTTCAGGCTTCTCAGTTCTTCCCACAACCTTTTAATTTATTCACACATTCTGCATTTGTTGCCAATGTGGTTAAAAGACTAGAAGGATCAGTTCTAAAGAATCCTAGTAACGACACTTGATATGATTGGCTTTCATGGCTTTTTACAACTTTGCAATAACGAACTAATCCACAGTTTGTTTCTCACATCAGGGCTCATTCTTCGCTTCCTGGATTTTTTGTAGAAGGAAACGCCAGAGCAGACAAACTGACAGTGGTTATTTCAAACACTTTGCCAAACATTTTGGAACAAGCAAAACTGAGTCATGCCTTTTTTCACCAAGACGCACAAGCACTTGTGCGAATGTTTCAAATTTCCAAAAGTCAAGCTAAAGCTATCATTAGTACTTGCCCTGACTGTCAGCTTGTGCAGCCTCCTGTTTCTAGAAAGAGTTGTTCAACCCACGGGGTTTGCAAAGCCTGCAGTTATGGCAAATAGATATCATTAAATAGCCTTCCTTTGGTAAATTTACCAGTACTCATGTTTCAGCGGACACGTTGTCTGGTGCAGTTTTTGCATCTCTTCACAGAGGGGAAGCAGGTATTCATGCCTGTCAACATTTTTAGCAGAGCTTTTGCTTCACTAGGTGTGCCCCAAGAAGAAAAAACTGTCAATGATCCCACATATATATCTCAAAAATTGGCCACATTTTTAAAGATTGGGGTGTTCGTCATATCCTTGGTATTCCACATTCTCCCACAAGCCAAGCAGTTGCTGAGAGGACACATCAGACATTAAAACGCATTCTTGATCAAGAGAGGGGGGAGTCAAAGTCACACCACAGATGAGGTTAAACAAAGCTTTGCATGGTTTTAATTTCTTAAACAATTCTGTTGCAGAACCTGATCCACCAATTTCTAGGCATTTTTACAATAACACACAGGCAAAACTGAAAGAAAATCCCCCTGTTTTAATTAGAAACCATGGGACAGGACCAATTGAAGGTCCTTTCTGATTAATCCCTTGGGACAAAGGGTATGCTTCTGTCTCTACAGGTGCAGGAATTAAGTGGGTCCCAGCAAAAAACGTCAAACCATATCGCACCCCAGGAAAGTTGACGAGTTCAAGACCGTAGAAGCAAGTACGCAGACGTGAGCCAAACAGAGGGATCACGGGTCACACCTGACGTTCCTTGTGCATCGGTGGAACCTGCAAACACTAATTTTATGTGGTTTATAAATGTGTCACTTGTTGGTTTCATAGAGCTCTATTGGAGAAAGTGTAGGTTTTGTTTGGTTCATTTTTATTAAAGGTCAAAAGTAATGTTTTTGAATTGAGAAGGATATGGGAGGAGCTTTAGCCAACAATTAGCTCACAAAAAGGATGATGCAAAATCAAATGTTACTATGGTGCTAGTTTTGATTGCTTCTTATAGTGCGGAATTTTGGTCGATTTGTAGTGTAGATTTGTCTGTGGAACAACCAAAACCAAATGTCTGGGTGACCTTAGCCAAGACAGCAGGCTCGGATACCATGTGTTTGTCTAATTCGGAACAGAAAAGCCTTTCTCAACCTGACTAGTCAGTGTGCCAGTAAAGAATATGCCCTTGGTTAAAAAGCAATTCAATAGTAAGCCTGGTGAAATTGACAATGGGAGCAGCCCTGTATAGGCTTGTAACATTTGGGAAAAAGAACTTCCCAAAGCAGTACCTGAACCCCAAGAATCGGAAATCCTTGGTCCTTTAACAATGGATTTTTGCCTTACGTTTACAGCTAATGATTAGTGAGAAAGTGATCCTCCAAAGTACAATGTTACTCCTCATTATAGTGCATATAGAAATTCAAGGTTTTGGTGTAATTATTAAGAATGTTGGGATGTGCTTTCTAAGGCTGACCAATATCCACGACAATTACCAAAAGGATGTTGGTTCACCTGTGTAGATAGGCCCTGGCAGGGCATCCCATCATGCCCTGAAGGTGGCCCATGTAGCAATGGGATGCTCACTGTAGTTGCGCCTACTGCCAAAGTGGTCATTAAGAAGAAGCAAAGGGGAACAAGATCTGGTCGTCATTATCGTGAAAACTGTAGAAGTTATTTCAGGCCTTAAAAGGCTGCAAAAAGGGTATCAGCAGGTTTGTTTTTACCCCAACTGACTTCAGCAATGGCATTGAAACAATTAGATCAGGTTGGATGTTGGCTGAGTAAACAAACTAATGCCACATCCACTGCAATCAGTGACATGTTGACCGATGTTAATAGTGTTAGACATGCTACCCTTCCAAATAGAGCAGCAATTGATTTTCTTTGACTGGCACAAGGACATGGTTGTGAAGAATTTGAAGGATTGTGTTGTATGAACCTGTCTGATCACTCTGAATCCACCCACAAAAGCATACAAAAACTGAGAGATTTGACAGCCCAAATTAAAGAAGATAGTGGGTCCTGGTTAGATGATTTGTTCCAAGAATAGAGCTTTGCACCTCGGCTAAGGGAACTTTTCAAGATAAGTCTCATGTTTTGGGTGTTTTGGTAGTGATATTAATAGTAATACCTTGAACACTTCAGTGTGTGCGACGAGAGATGAACAAAACTTTCCAATAAGTTTTTATCATACAAGAGAGAGAAGTAGGAAGTAGATTCACAGAAAGTGCTCAAAATCTCACAAAGATGGTGGATGAAGGAATAGAAATTGAAGAAGGTTTTGAGTTAAGACCCTGGAATCGACAAGAGATTTTTGAACAATGACTTGTAACTATTGTCAGGCATAATTTATGCCCTTTCCACTGACTGGACCTTCACAGCATTAAATTGCTGTGTTGTAATACAGCAATGCTTAGTGCCAACAAAAACATGCTTTAAGCAGAGAATAAGGAAAAATATTAGAGTAAGGCTACAAAAGGCAAGTAATAAATTACACGATTGTGTAATATTTTTTAAGTGAACAGAGAGGGGGAACTTTGGGAATCCTTAAAATTAGAGGGTTTCAGAAAAGCTGCAGAAGGCAGGCACCTCAGATACATCAGATTTGTGAACAGTGCTAAAGCAACAGTCATGAGATAGGTCAGCAGAAAAAGTATTTAAACTGTAGAAAAGACAAGGGCAAATCGAACAATAAGCCTGTGTATTAATGCTTGTCTGAATAGCTCTCTAAAATGCAGAAAGTTTATCTGGGAAGATATTAGGAAGGTTAAAGCTTAAAAATAGAGCTCTTTGCATTGTGTCTTACAAACAGGTACTGTATTCAAAATAAGCAAGCATTGTTTTAACCAAAGCTACGTGTGCTTCTGGTGATTGGATAGAACTACTGTCAATATGCTTTTGCTTTGTGTGATTGGTCAAGAAGCTTATAAAGTAAGTTGTAACCTTACATTTTTTGGCCTGCTGCCTGGATTGTGAGCTGTTAGCATCTTCCCATTTTCATAATCATGTAATGAGACTGATACTGAAAAAATAAGTAGCTCAAGGCACTTTCCCAGCAGCCCTGTCCTGTTCGCGTCTGTAAATAAACCCCTGACTGGCGTCATTTCTGACTGGGCCTGAGGCAGGGGCTGCCATTCCTCACTTGTGGGGAGACTGGAGCTGCCAGAACCACACTGAGCCTGCAGGCACTGCCTGACAGCACTGCAGCCACTGGGATGGTCGCGCCTCTGAGGCTCAGCCACTCCCTGCTGCTGCTGCTGCTGCTTTTAGGCACACGCAAAGCTCACTGTTAGGCCACGACGGTCTCTGCTTTTGCCCTCTTCCTGTCCCTGTGTAGGGATGGAGCATTGCTATGCTTTCAGGAAGCTCTCTAGGAAAAACTTCAGCATTGCAAGCTCCTCTGCGCCCTCCATAGATGCATGCTGTGGAATCCCTGACAGCTGCCTTCAGAGCATCCTCAAGCTGGCTCTTCTAAAACCCAGGGTCCTTGTTCCCTTCAGCATGCTCAGCATGACTTTGAACTCCATGGTGCTGTGCAACTGAAGCAACAGGAGAGGGACCTTTGCAGCCTGAGCAGCCCTTGTTGCTCTCTGCCCGTGCACATAACACAGCGTGGAAGAGAACGGCAGCAGGGCCCTGCATGTCCCCGGGCTCAGGATTTGTGCCACTTCAGCACAGGTGTGTAAAAAGTGACAAAGCCAAACTGTTTGTTAAGGGAAGGCAAAGCAAAGGGGTGAACTGGGAGGCAAAAAAGGGGATGGGCAGGGCCTGGGGGTTGGAGAGAGGGAGGGAGGGAGCTGCCAACAGGGAGGGAGATGACAGGAGCTACTGGAGCTTCCCACAGCTGTGACCAACAAGAGCTGTGCCTGGAGTTCCAGTTGGAACCCTGTGCTCTGCAGGTGGTCTCATCATCATTGGGAACTGGGGGTTACCGAAGGACACGGGTTCTTCTGGTCCTGCAGACCAAGTTTGGCAGCTCTTGCCTCGAAGTTCACCTGGATAAATTGGGTGATCAAGGAGGGGCACTCTTATTCCCTCAGGGCTTGAAGAGCTAGAGAAAAGAAGCACAGAGCCACGGTTAGAGGCCGGATTGCAGGAATCCAGGGAAACACTCCTGCCAGGGCCATTCCAACCATCTCCTGCTATGGCCAGAAGGGAGGCAGAGACAAGGGCTTGGGCCAAAAGGTGCTGGCCTCGGCTCCCTCACATGTGCCTGAAAGCTCTCCGGGCTCTGCCCCCGCTGCCCCTTGTCTGCACAGGGAGCAGAGCCCTCGGCAGCCTGGGCAGGGATTGTAGCTCCGGAGCCGGGATTTGCAGCTGCCCCCGGCGGCCCGCACTGGCACCCGTGTGGCTGCCCTCATTCACCCTGACTGAGGATCTGGAGCTATTCCTTCTGCCCCATCATGAGCACTCCGGTGACCCCTGGCAAGACAGAGCCCGTGGCGGCCCCGGGTGGCACAGCTGCCCGACACGGGCAATGCCAGCCCTGCGGCCGCACGCCCTCCTGCCCCTGCAGGGCTCCTGCCGGGTCCCTGCCTCCCGCTGTCGCCCCAGGGCATGGCTGCAGGAGGGCGGCGGCAGTGCCGAGGGCGGGCGGGGCTGCAGCGGCCCGGGCGCGGCTCCCGCTGCCGGGGCAGCAGCTGGGCTGGGGGCAAGGAGGGGTGTGGGGCTGATGGCTCATCGATCAACCTGACGGCCGCCTGTCGCAGGCGCCTCTGTGGGCTCTGCAGGAAGAGCAGGGCCCAGCGCAGGTGCTCGGCCGCTCGGCTCTTGTCCTCCAGCAGCTGCGGGGAGCACCGACAGGGAAGGCTTGGCGCGGGCTCTGCCCCTCGGCCAGGCGCTCTCTTCGCCCAGCCGCGGCCGAGCAGGCCCGCATGGGCCAGGGCAGGTAGCGACGTGTGGGGCGCAGGCTGGCGGGCCCGGCTGCGGCGCCAGGCGGGGGCACAGCTGCCAGCCCCAGCACGGGGGGCAGGGGGCTTCTCCAGCCTTTGTCTGGGCCTCCTGGGCTGTTCTTACTAGGCGCTTGGCGAACTTCATCCGCTGCTGCTTTGTCAGCAGCTCCTCCAGGTCCCTCTTCCTCTGGAAGCGGGCTGCACAAAGCAGGGCTTGGAAAGAGGCCTGCAGAGCAGCAGAGAGCCGCAGGTGGCACCACAGCCCAGGGCACAGGACCCGCATGCCTGTGCCAAGGCCAGGGAAGGCCGGAGCCTGCAAGCTGCCAGGGCAGGAGGCAGCCCAGCTCCTTGCCAGGGATGCAGCAGCGTCACACAAAACCTGACCTTTGCCACACCCCGGATGTCATCGTGCCAGAGCAAGGAGAGAGGGAGCAGGCTCTGGCTCACAATTCTCATGTGAGGCTTTTCCCCCTCTTCCTCTGCCAGCTCCATCACTTTGCAGAAGAGCCGAATGGAGAGCAGCTGCACCTGGCTGTCCTCCTGGAGGAAAGGAAAAGACCTCAGCACCAACTACTCCAGGCCCATCGGGGCAGAGGCCCAAATGTGCACAGGCACAACATTTCTGGGCAGCGTCCAGTGCCCATGGCTGGGGGTACAGAGCCTTACATTCTCCAGATATGGCAGGAGGTGCTCAGCCAGCTTCAGGGCGGTGGCGCTGGGTATCTTGAGGTCTTCCATGTGGAGCATGTGTGTGAGCACAGGGAGGATGATGGCGACCGTTGCTACATCTGCATGTGCCAGCTGCTCCAGCAGGTGTTGACAGAGGCCGCGTATTCCTCCACCCTGTGTGCAAGGGCAGGCCATGCTGTGAGGCTGAGGACAGCCGCAGCACCAACAGCTGTTTGGGGCACTCGGGCAGCTGAAGGGGGAGGCAGGAGAGCTGGGAGCAGCTGCCTCTGCTGCCAAAGGCCAGCCAAGGCCAAAGGTCTGTGTTGGCCAGCCCCACGCTGTCAGCGTGTCTTCAGCCACTGCCCCTTCTCACCAGCGAGTGCTCCTTGCTGAGCACCATGAGGCCTCTGAGCTCCGGGTGCAGCCTGTCCCTGCACTCACTTGGCAGGTGCCTGAACACAACCAACAGGGCACTGCTACTTTGCTTGGTCAAGTGCACACCCTGCAGGGCCGTGACAGCCTCCAGTCTTCCCTCAGCCACTGCCCTGACAGAGTCTGCTGCATGCTCAGGGGAGGCTGAGGTGACATCAGCCTCTGCCCACAGCTCAGCCGTACCCTCGGTTGTTGCGGCGCTGGTGTTTCTGCGCCCAAGGCCCAGGAACCTCCGCAGTATCTGCAACAGAAGGAAGGGTGGGAAGAGAGGGACATTCTGTGGCCTGCTTCAAGCGTGGCGCTGGGCCGAGCAGTGCCAGCAGGCCCAGCCCAGGTGGGGATGTCTGCAGGTACCTGCGCTGCTCTGTGGAAGCGGCCGTGAGTGGGGTCCTGCTCTTGTGTCCCATCCTTGCCCGCATCTGGCAAAGAGCGAGTGCAGCCAGAGCTGAGGGGCTGCGGGAGAGGCCGGAGAACACGGCCCAGCCCTGCACGGCCCAGGCAGGGACAGCCCCCAGGTGCCCAGGGGACAGAGCTTTGCCAGCGGGGGCAGCCCCAGCCCCTCTTCCATCCTGTCTGCGGGCACGTCCACAGGGGCACGTAGAGGTTTGCAGTTATGTATGATCTTTTTCTCCGCCAGCAGGCCTTACCAGCAAGTACTGAGCTAACGTAGGGCTATGCTGCCAGCCCAAATCTGCACTTCCTTTGCCCAGCCTGTGTGCAAGTGGGGCATGTGCTGGGCATGGCTGGAGATTTGCATGGCCAAAATCCTCCTGCATTTACATCTGCCCATGGCTTTGACTAGCACAAATTACAACACATTCATCTCACTTGACAAATGGCATTTGTTATAAATTGCTACACCAGCACTGACAGCATATAACTATAGAGATCTTTGTTAAATTTTAAAAAAGTAATTTTTTTGATTGTTTCACCATACTATTTAGAAACATACAAATATAAACTTCTTTTAATAAAAACTACTCTGCAAACCTCTACTACACACAAAAAGATCAATGGAAATTATCAACTGAATTTATTGCATATTACAAGTGTACAGCCCATATAGAGATACAAAACTATCAGTATCTCCACATAATACCAAGAACTCGATAAATAGAATTCCTCCACTATACAACCCCAAACAAATTTAAATAGAACTATATACATATATAACCACCACAATATACACATGTGAATATTGATTAAATGTTACATATTACATTCAAGATTCAGATACAAAAAAAACCCTATTTATAAAGAGACACACAGCACTACCTGTGGAGAGTTTTGTTAACAGTTGCTTAGCTGAGCAAGGCCATGCCAACATAATGCCGCTGGTTAAGCTTGAAAGGGAAGTCAGCAGTCGGTGACCAATGACAGGCAAGGACATGATGCCCTTGCCGCAACATGAGGATAGGGAAGAGAAATTCTTGCTGAAAATATGCAGAAAGTACCAAAAGAATAACTACAAAGATGCAGAAGTAGGCGTAGTTGATGATATGTAACTAACCAATCCTGAGCTCAGCTTTTGCAATATGTATGAAGCTTATTATGAACTGTATTTAACCCGCTGTATCGATCAATAAAATTGGACCTGTGATGAACCAATTGGTGTCCAGGTCTCCTTCCATCGACAAATGGTGACCCCGAACGTTTGCCCTCTCATCTCGGATTAAAAGAAAAAGCGGGGAACGCGCCACGGTCGAGGAAGTTGGGTTTGGGTCTTTGCAGCCAGGACGGTGCCGGAATTGGAAGCACCCTCGAGGTTCACAACGGTGAATCGAGCCAATACGTGCTGCTGGAAGCCTGGAGAGCTGCAACAGGGCGCGCTGATGAATAGTATGGATAGGCGAACAGCATATGATCTTTTCGCCGCGTATTTAGAACGGCGAGGAGTAAAGGGAATAGATTCAAAAAAGGAATTACCAGGGTTACTGGCTTACGGCCATGCTAAAGGAATTTTCGCTAACCCACATACAGTTCATGAGCTAGCAGAGTGGAAAAAGTTTGGGGATATCCTGTGGGATAGTGTTAGACGATGATAAGCCAGCAAAGAAATTAGGCAAGCTATGGTGGGTGGTGTATAACACGTTGCTTCAGCAGGTATCTGAGAGAAAGGCAGCAGAAAGGGTGACAGAAGCTCATAAGAGGAATATAGGGTATGGTCCTGAGGATGATCCCCTGGCACCTTCTTTAACTAAGATACTTATGACTAAGAGTCCCCAGCAAAGTGGTGTGGAGGATTTTCCTATAGACACAGTGGAACTGTCTGTACCCTTCCTGTTAGGGGGGGAGGGCGAGTTGGATGATGGAGGTAAGAGCAAGCCAGCTTTGCCTCTGCCGCCAGCTTCAGGCGGGTTGGATGGTGGGGGTGGGAGCAAGCCAGCTTTGCCTCCGCCGCCAGCTTTGCCTCCGCCGCCAGCTTTGCCTCCACCGCTTCCCCCGAGCGAGCCAGCTCCGGCGGGGGGGCCGCTTCCCCTGCGCGAGCCGGCTCCAGTTCCACTTCCCCCCCCCCCCCCCGGAAAGCTCGGTGTCTGTACCGAAGCACCAGCAGCATAGCACCCTTAAAAAGTCAGACCCTGTCCCAGGGGCACACAGTGACCTATGGGGGGAGATGGCTAAACAGAGGAGGGAAGCGTAGCTTCTAGTCTTGCATGTCCGGTCACATACACACCACAGTATGATGCACAGGAGAATCTTACGCATAATATAGCGGAATATGCTCCCTTAGATTGGAAGTTGTTAGCTCAGTTACATTCTACGGTTAGTCAGTTTGGAGTAAAAAGTGAACCTGTTAGGCAAATGCTAGATAACCTTTTTAATACTCAGGTTTTATGCCCTAATGATTTAAGAGGAATAATGCATTTAATATTCACTCAGCACCAGCAGTTATTGTTTAATGCACATTGGCAAGCTCTGGTTAATGAGTCGGTTGCTGTACAATGAGTTCAGGGAGATCCATTACATGGAGTAACAGTAGAGGAGCTTATGGGCTTAGGGGCATATTTGCGTACAGAGGCACAGATGATATCAGGAGCAGATAAACTTAGAGAGTCTATGCGATTAGTGCGTGATGCAATAGACATGGTTAAAGAGCCAGGAGGGTTACCGGCTTATATGGGTATTAAACAGGGTAGAGAAGAATCATTTGGAAGTTTTATCAATAGGGCAGCTGCTGCCATAGATCGGGCTGGTGTTGCGGACTACGTGAAAGGGGCGCTATTAAAGCAGTGGGCCTTGCAAAATAGCAATCCAGCAACACAAAGAGTGTTAGCTACTTTAGGGGCAAATTGGACCATTGAGGAGGCATTAGAGCGAATGGCATTAATGCCAACAGCTTCACAGGCATTTATAGCAGAAGCTTTAAAGGAATTAGGATTAGGGTTGCAAAAGCAAGCAGAGTCTACTCAGAATCAGGTGTTAGCTGCTCTTGCTCCTCTCCGAAGCGGCTCACTGGCAGTCACGCAAGGAGGCTCAAGACCATTCATCAAGTGTTACCGATGCAGCAATGAGGGACATACGCGCCGAGGATGTCGAGCAACTGGCATATGGTGTCAAAACTGCCAGTCCAGCTCCCACAATTCTACGGCTTGTAAGCACTGGTCGGGAAACGATTGGAGGAGCGCAAAGGGGGCGGCGCCCAGACACAAGTTGCTGCCGTGACATCGGAGACACCAGCTGCTGCCATAACATCACTGCCACCTCCTGTCTGCAACTAGCAACAACAGGGAGCCTCGGTTTGGACTTAACAGCAGCAGTAGACGTCACACTAATGACGAACCGGCCTGAGAGGATACCCACTGGAGTAAAGGGTCCTCTTATATTAAATGGACAAAGATGTGGAGCATTGTTACTAGGACGTTCCTCAACAACCATGCTGGGATTATTTGTAATGACTAGTGTTATTGATGCGGACTATACAGGGGAAATACAAATCATGGTTTACACCCTTTATCCCCCGATTAAAATAACAAAAGGACAACGCATCGCACAATTGGTACCGCTATCACAAATGACATCAGGTATACCATCATTTACTGGGCAAACACGGAATGAGAAGGGTTTTGGCTCTACTGGTGTTACACTTTTGACTGTGGATTTACAAAATAGACCAAAGCAAAAAGTTGAGATTACCCATGGACATCAAAGCATAACCCTTTATGGATTTTTGGATACAGGAGCAGATACCAGCATCATTTCTCCAGAAGCGTGGCCACAACATTGGCCCCTATTCCCATCATCAAACATGCTCACAGGAGTAGGAGGATTTACATTAGCCAGCAGATCGCCGCCTTTGTCGGTGTACATTGATAATCAACAAGTATCTGCTGTGTTTTCAATTGTTCAATTGCCTCCTACAGTTTCCTGTTTAATTGGAAGGGACATTTTAACACAATTGGGAGTGGTGTTAACTAATCAGCACCCTTTGGGGTAATTGCCATTGCTTGGACTTTCCCCATTCCACTCACCTGGAAAACGGATACACCGGTGATGGTTAAGCAATGGCCATTAAAAGGGGAGAGTCTTATGCACGCCCATGAATTGGTAAAGGAAAAATACACACAGGGACACCTACGACTCTCTACGAGCCCTTGGAATACACCTATTTTTGTAATCAAAAAGAAATCAGGGAAATACCGTTTGTTACATGATTTACAAGCTGTAAATGACCAGATGGAACTAATGGGGGCCTTACAGCCTGGTCTTCCAAATCCAGCTATGATTCCAGAACATTGGCCACTTTTAATTATTGACCTAAAGGATTGTTTTTTCACTACTGGGCTGCATCCTGATGACATGAAGAGATTTGCTTTTACTTTACTGGCAATATATCATGGAGAACCAGACAAAAGATTTGAATGGATGGCATTACCACAGGGCATGCGCAATTCGCCCACGTTTGTCAGCTTTATGTTGATGCTGCATTACAGCCACTACGTCGCAAATGGCCAGCAACTATAATATATCATTATATGGACGATATTTTGTTTGCACAGCAACAACCATTTTCCTCTTTGCAGATTGACAGCATTAGAGATACTCTTGCAGCATATTCGCTTGTTATTGCTACAGAGAAAATTCAGACCACAAAGCCATGGAAATATTTGGGATGGACTTTAACTGATCAAATAGTAATACCTCAAAAACTGGAATTACAATTAGATATTAAGACTCTGCATGATGCACAGAAGTTGCTGGGAGACTTACAGTGGTTGAAGCCCATTGTGGGAATACCAAATCATTTGTTAGAATCCTTACGGCCTTTGTTAAAGGGCGTTGACCCCACTACTCCTGTATACCTGACAAAGGAGCACCATCTTGCCTTGCAGCAAATTAGTAACTGTGTACAACAAGGGTATGTGTCTCGTCGACAACTCGATCTCCCCATTGACCTTACCATCTGGAATAGCCCTTGCCATTTGCTTGGTGCTCTCTCTCAACAACAAAAGAAAACGGGGGAGATACGGGTGTTGGAATGGTTGTCACCACCACTACAGCATAAGAAAACAATATTTTCAAAAATCGAACAATTGGCTGCGTTAATCAAAAAGGGGCGTCTCAGAATTACTGAAGTGGATGGTTGAGAACCCGCTACCATTAGATTGCCTATGGAAAAAGAAACCCTGGACTGGTACTTGATTAATTCAAAGGATCTACAGGAAGCATTATTGACATCATCTGCTAAAGCAGAGACCAGCAAATTAGTGCCCAGAGTTTTGCAATAGATGACAGAATGGAACTGGATTACCCGACCGTTGAGAGAAGAACACCCCATAGAAGGAGCTATTACAGCTTTTACAGATGCAGGAAAGATATCAAGGCGTGCTGCTGTCACCTGGCAAGAAAAAGGACAATGGAAGCATCAGCTCCTCACAGCAGACCCTGCAGATAGCTCACAAACCTTGGAATTGTTAGCAGTAGTATGGGCAGTATCCAACTTACAGGAGCCTTTAAATGTGGTCACAGACTCTATGTATGTCACAGGAGTAGTCAGACAAATAGAGGAAGCATCAATTAAGGAAGTGAATAATAAACGATTGTATGAGTTACTGGTACAATTAAGAAAAGCTTTACGGGAGAGAAATGCAGCGTATTCTGTGATTCATATTAGGACCCATAAATGGTCTGAAGGTTTAGGAGAAGGGAATGAACGTGCAGACAAATTGGTTACCTTACCCATTGATAACTCTTGTCCTGTTGATAAGCATACATTGGCAAGAGAAGCACATAGTAGATATCATCAAAATGCAAAAGGATTAATTAGCAAGGCACTTTGAGCTGAGTTTGTCAGAAGCTAAGGCCATTGTTAGAGCATGTCCAACATGTAGTTATCATAATGGTGGAATAGGTTTAGGCGTCGGAGTTAATCCTCAAGGTTTAGAAATAAATGAGAAATGGCAAATGGATGTTACGCATGTAGCTATATTTGGTAGAGACAAGTATGTGCATGTCACTATAGATACATATCGTCATTACATATGGGCTACGGCTCAGGCAGGAGAGAAAGCTATACATGTTATCAGGCACCTGTTAAGTTGTTTCGCTGTCATGGGAGTCCCAAAGAGTATCAAAACGGTTAATGGTCCAGCTTATGTAAGTGCTAGGGTCCAGAAATTTTTGAATCAGTGGTCCGTTAAGCATGTGACAGGTATTCCATACTCCCCTACTGGACAGGCAATAGTGGAAAGAGCAAACGGCACCCTTTAGCAGTATATTGAAAAGCATCAAGATTTAAGAGACCCACAAGCATGTTTGGCTAAGGTTCTGTATGTGATCAACCATTTATGTATTTTTGGTGAAGACAATACCCCCCCTGCAATTAAACATCACCCGAGGTCAAGTCAGGAAACTACTAAGGAAACAGAGGTCTGGGTTAAGTATAAGAACCCGAGTACAGGATTATGGGAAAAACCTGCAAAAGTGTTATACTGGGGCCGGGGGTATCTTTGTGTTTCCTCACCTACAGGGCCTTTGTGGGTGCCTGCTAAGTGGACTAAACCTGTTTTTGATGCAGCATCTGGTGATCAACCTCACAGAGGAGGACAAGGAGCGACTGGGGAAAAAACTGCCTCTAGTCCTACGACCGCTACTGCTACAGCTGAAGGGATACTCGAAAGCGGTGGACAGAGCACTGACGCATCACTACCGGACAGCTCAGGAGCTGATTGGTTTTATTGACTCATTATCAACCTTTCGTTTAACAGGTCCAGCAAATGAAAATTGCTTTGACTGTCACAATCCACATTGTGCTGCTTGGATAGCCCTACGTTGTGGGGGTTGTGGTAGAACTTTTTGGATAGAACAATCGTTATTATTGGGTTTGTGGTGTAATACTTGCCGGCACGAGTACACGTGGGGTGAAAACTGGCAGGATGAATTAAGGAGACAAACGGGGCAAAATGCATATGCAGCTTTAAATCTTTATGAGTCTCCTGAACAGAAAATTCTTACTTATTACCGATGGGACTTACAATGTATTGTGAATAGAATCAAGGTTCAAAGTAAATCACGCTTAGTCTCTGCAAGGTGTAGAAAATTAGTACCCCTAACGCAGCGTTCAATTATAGGACCCATCAGGGGGGATCCCAAAAGAGCATTAGACTGCTGCATTGAAAAGTTGCAAAAATTGAGTTTGCAAGTGACAGGACCAGTGAAATTAGGAGCAGCAAAACTGAAGACAGATAAGAAAAAGAAGGCAAGAAAGGGACCGACCTCATCTGAGTAAGGCTATTAGTGATTGCTAATTAGTTTTCTATGATTAGGGCAATTGCACGTATATGGGACCCTGCCTGGTGGGAGGGTGTAGTTGTTGAAGAAGACAAAGAACAGCGATTACAAAATAAGATACCCCTTGCGTTAAAGAAAGAGCTTGAATTGTTAGCCTAATATAGTAAGAAAGGTGAAGAGGCTTTGCAATCACCACCATTGAACTGGTTGGATTGGGTTATAGAGATGAGATTTAATACTGATCCTTTCTTATGTTCACTTCCTTGCTATGTTTGTAAAAAGGATAATGACAAGTGCTATGCATGGGTAGCTTTGCATTGTGCAGATTGCAATAAGGTTTATTGGTACTCACAAAGGGCAATAGGATATTTATGGTGTAGACCTTGTTTTGGGAAGTGGATTCGAGACTCTTCCTGGTATAGAGCTCTTGAGCAAAGTACTGGCCTACCAGGAAGGTCAGGATTACAACTTTATGAGAGTGCAGAACAAGTAGCTATAGCATATATTAGGTGGAAGTTGCAGCAAGTACTTAGAGAATTTGAAATTACTACAGCCTCACGCATCATAGCAGCTTGCTGTAAAGCTAATTTGCCTTTAAACCTACCTGACGCTATACCTGTGAGCAAGGATGCTGATTTGGAATTAGATCAATGTATTCAAAGACTGACTCAGGACCCCATTAGCCGTTCTAGCAAACCAGGGAAAAGACAGCGAAGAAAGGAAAAACAGGGAAAGAAGAGAGAAAAATGAGGTTTGTTTATATTATTCTGCTCAATGCGGTAACATGTGAAGCAGTAGGAATAACACATTTTAGTCAGCCAAGAGAAAATCTATGGGTAACACTTGCTAATCAAATTAACCAATCATCGCTTTGTCTTAGTCTTGGAGGGGTTAATAACCCATTTCGAACATGCCTGGTGGGACTTCCGGTGTGGTCTCCTGGAGAATTTTGCAGTTTAATAAATAATTGAACCTTATGCATGCATAACATGTCAAACATTAAATTGCCAGCACAACAAGGGTATACTGCACGTCAGAGTGATGGCTATCGTGAATGCTTACTAATCCAATCACTTAACACTTCTTTGCATTCTCCTCCTGAGGAATTGGATCTTTTTGGAAGTACAAACGCCAGTATGTCTAACACTACAGCTGGCGGATGGTTTAGCTTCAAACCCTTGGGTGCCTAGAATTTAAATCAACCTAAAGAAACATGGGCCACCTTAGATTCATCCCTGAATTTGAGTAAATTCTCTCCACAGCATTACAGTCAATGTAACGACACAAATATCATGGCACCAATGAAATTACCCACAGGAATATTTTTGATTTGTGGAGACAGAGCGTGGAATGGTATACCAGCCAAACCACAGGGTGGACCCTCTTATTTGGGAAAATTGTCATTGTTTCACCCTAATGTATCCTTGCTAATGCAGCTGAGTCAAAATTCAAACAGGAAGAGACGTAGCATACATGACTTAGACTGCAGCCAGATAGGAGATCCACAGTTTTGGGGTACATTCAAACAAGTGGTAGTTTCAACTATCTTGCCAGGAGGATCTGCCAATAAAGCTATGAATTTAGCAAAGCAATTAGGGTGCTGGGCAAAGGATGAGCTAAACAAGACATCACAAATTCTAGACATGCTAACCGCAGATGTGCAGAGTGTTAACCATGCTGTTTTGCAGAATAAAGCTGCTGTAGATTTTTTGCTCTTAGCACAAGGGCATGGATGTGAAGAGTTAGAGGGAATGTGTTGCATGAATTTGTCTGATCATTCGGTGTCCATTCCCACTAAGATAAAAGAACTGCAACAGGGACTTCACAATCTCAAGGAAGAAGACGGTTTAGGAATTGACGAATGGCTTAAAAGCTTAGGACTTGGACCATGGCTGAGGAACCTTGTGACATATGCTATAGGACTACTGGGTGTAATTTTAATGTTTTTTCTTATTTTGCCTTGTGTCTTTAATTGTATTCAAAACATGGTCAGCTGTATGATAGCAAAAACCTGGCACACTAGTCTTCTTGCTCAAGAAGAAAACGGGGGAAATGTGGAGAGTTTTGTTAACAGTTGGTTAGCTGAGAAAGGCCATGCTGACATAATGTCGCTGGTTAAGCTTGAAAGGGAAGTCAGCAGTCAGTGATCAATGACAGGCAAGGACATGATGCCCTTGCCGCAACATGAGGATAGGGAAGAGAGATTCTTGCTGAAAATATGCAGAAAGTATCAAAAGAATAACCACAAAGATGCAGAAGTAGGCATAGTTGATGATATGTAACTAACCAATCCTGAGCTCAGCTTTTGCAATATGTATGAAGCTTATTATGAACTGTATTTAACCCACTGTATCAATCAATAAATCGGACCTGTGATGAACCAATTGGTGTCCGGGTCTCCTTCCATCACCAACTACCAATCTAAATAACTGTACAACTGCATCAATAGAAATATACAGCTATACATCCGGATATATATGTAAATATAGCAGATATAGAAATAGATCAATATACATCTAAAACTACAAAACCAGACATATATGCCGATACAAATACCAGTATACCTATTTAAAAAGAGATATACCAAAAACTACATCAATACAAATAGATACCTATACAACTGTATACTTATGGAAATCTAAACACAGATATTAAAACATACATAAAGAACTAGATACATATACACACAAATATGTAACTGCAAACCTCTATGTATGTATATGCGTCCATATATATACATATAACATTCATAAATATAATATATATTAATAACTATATTATAATATAATATGTATGGAAATAGGCTTGTACAAATAGCAGGCTACATATGCACAAGTCCATATAATTATGCCTGTTCACATGCAAGTCCGTGTATCTTTAAACAGAGCTCCAAGCAGAGGGATCCCAGCTGCCCCATCTTCAAAGCCTCTCCCTCGGGCTCCTCCTCCCGTGCAGAGCAGCTCTCCTGGACAGCGACAGCAGATGGGGCATCCGGCAAGCAAAGGGAACACTGAGTGAGTAAGGGGACGTTTCTCTTGGCAGCAGCTGCACTTCCATCAGGGAAGAGGAAATGTCAGAGCCTCCCCAAGAGGGTCGGAAAGAGAAAGCAGCCGAGCGGCCCAGACTGTGGTGAGCGCAGCCGCGGCGGGACTGTCCCGCCGCCCCGGCAGCCCGGCAGAGCCGGCACAGCTCCCGATCCCTGCTGGCACAGCTGCCTTGCCCAAGGACTGCCTGTGCCAGCCGGGGCAGATGCGCTGAGGAGTCCCAGAACGGGCAGGGCCCGCTGCTGCCCCGCCGGGCAGTGCCCACGGCCACAGCCCACGGCAGCCTCAGCCCCAGCCTGCCTCCCCGGGCCTGTGGCCTCAGCCGGGCTCCCTGCAGGCTGGCAGCAGCAGGTCCCCGTTCACTGCTCTCGCTGCTGGCCTTCAGCTCCTCCCTGCTGCCTCCCGTCAGTCTCTGGCTGTCCTCTGCAGCTGTGGCAAAAGTGGAGGCTCTGGAATTGCTTCCGAGGCTTGGCAGAGCTGCAGTCCCAGAGCCCTCTGCGCTCCCTGCTGGCCCCGTCCACCCGCTCAGCCCCGCCGTGCTCTGGGTGAAGCCCCAGCCCCTTTCAGTTTCTTCAGCCCCTCACAGTCCTCTCACCCCCCTCAGTCCCTTCTGAGCCATCCCGTCACCTGAGACCCGCCACCCCATCAGCCTGTGCCACTTCCGTGTAACCTCAGTGCCACCATGGCCCTCGGCTGCCCCACAGCCCTCAGCCCCAGCAGCAGCTCAGGGTCACCGTCCCTTCGACGCCACCGCCCCCTCAGCCCCCTCAGCCCCCTCAGTCTCACCGTCCTTCAGCAGTTCCTCAGGGGACAGTGCCTGTGGCCAGCTGCAGCTCCCACCGCTCCAGGGACAGCTGGGGCTGGAAGTGCTGCTCCACCCAGCCCGGCCACCAGCTCGGACCCAGCACAGGGACAGGGGACA
Organism: Ammospiza nelsoni; assembly: GCF_027579445.1. Classification (NCBI taxonomy): domain Eukaryota; kingdom Metazoa; phylum Chordata; class Aves; order Passeriformes; family Passerellidae; genus Ammospiza; species Ammospiza nelsoni. The sequence continues at coordinate 1,887,958 of NW_026683193.1, forward strand.
CAGGGGGCACCGGGGGAAAAGCAAGAGGTGAAATGGCAGCCGAGGGGGGAAAGAGGTAAAAATGCAGCCTAGGCTTACACAGCTCGATCTATGCATCTAAACTTCCACATACCTCTAACTAAATAACTATGCATATTTCTAGATCTATATCTAAGCATCCAAATTTAGGTATCTAAATGTAGGCATCTAAATGTAGACCTCTAAATGTAACTCCATTAATGTATAAATGTAAATCTCAAAATCTAGAAATGTAACTAATTCTATCCCATCTATAACAACATAGATCAGTTTTACTATATAGATGTATATATATGCACATATAAACACACCTCTGTAAATCTATAAATACAACTATATGGATATAGAATTAGAATTGTGGAAATCTGTGAATCTATGTGTACACGAAGGGATTCCAGTTGTCTCATGCTCACAGGCTCTCCTTCTGATCCTTCTTCCCATGCAGGGCAGCCCTCCTGGCAAGGCAGATCAGCTGGAAGTCTGGGAAGCAAAGGGAACACTGGGTCAATATTGGCCTTTGTGCATCATTTGTCCTTTTGGAAGTAACTGTCCTTCTATCAAAGTCTGTAAAAGATGGGCCGAAAGGCAAAATCTCACTTGGCAATTTGAAGCCTGCTTTTCAAAGAGCCAGACTCCTTCCAAGAGTTTATAACTTCTGAAGTTTTGAAGTATCCCAATACACTGAAAGCCCTCGCAGTGCAGAGGGCCCCCATGAGAGCTTGAAACACAGACAGTGCCAGCTGCCACAAAGAAGCCCAGCCTGGTTCTTTCTCTGTGCTGACAGAGAGATCTCAGTCATCCCTGAAATGGCTGAAGCTGAAGGTGCTGGGAGCTGAGTTATGAACTAGCACCGTTCCCTACCATCTGCAACCTGCCCTCTGCAGTGAGCCACAGCTCCTCCAAAACAACCACTAGCTCTGGGATGAACAGCTCTGTGACAAATGACCAGGTAATATTGATTTGGAATTTAGGTATTAGCTTATGGACGTTGTTAGTGATTATAAGTATTTAGAAATAACATCAGTTAGAACTCTTTTAGCTGCTTGTAATAGAACAGAATCCATCAGCTTAAGCTTGCACAGTGTTGCTCATAGAAACATTAGTGTAATGAATATATCATCTATGGATCACTTATGGAAACAATTGTGTGATGAATGGATTGTGTTACAGAGCGTAGCAAAACATAAGGGGAAAAAAGGCTTGTGTGTAACTAAAAACAGTGTAAGGCTGTCCACTGACCAACCTGTCCAAGTGATAAAATAACCCTGACACAAACCAGAGCACCAGAGGACAATTAGAGAATACCATGTGAAATTTAGGGAGAACATACTAATGCCTTATCAGAGGATGTGAAACAGCAGGAAAGAGAATCAAGAAGAAGTAAAATATGTTGACCTGACAAACAGGATGTCATGCAGTAAACCTGAGTGTGCAGAAGTCAAACAAAGGAGTTGCCAAAACATCGGAAAATTCCCAAGAATGCTTGAATAATTCATGAAACACATGAATACGCTTGCATCTCAGCAACGTAACACCATAAAAATAACACTGTGGCTACACACCAGGTGTTGTTTGGGTGTTAGCCCCAAGCACCACAGTGCTGCAAATATTGTCTTTTCTTATCCTATTAGTATTAAACTTTTAACAATTCTAAGAAGTGAGTTCTGTTTTTCACAGCTGCGAAGGAAAGAGCTCCCTAACAGGACTGCAGGCAGCACCAGCTTTGCTCAAGGATGCAGACCCAAAGTGCTCTCTCTCTACTTTAGTTCTCACTAATTTAAAGGGGTAATTTCAGTTTTTCCTTGAGCTCCTGGATTTGTGACTAATGATTTCCTTGGCCTCAGAGCTTCTCCTGCTTGTATTTTTAATGTATCTCACTACAGCTATCAGCAGAGTGGCATTACATTGATTTAATGCTTGGAGACAAAAAGCTCAGATTTCTACACTGACCTTTTTCTGGGCTTTTCCTCTCTTGCTTCAAGAGTCACTCAGCGTTGCCTCCAGAGCACTGACATCCTGCAGCAAACTTATCCACGGACATAAGCACAAAACTGGGACACCTGGCTTGGTGACACAACTGCCACAAGGTCAGGTTTACTCCCTGCTCTCTTGCCCCAGCACAGGACTCAGTGTCAGAGCCTCTGGAGAAGCGTGGAGAGCAGGGCTCAGGCAGGTTGTGCCCGTGCAGGATTTGAACTCAAGGCAGCAGGAAGCACCAAGCCTGCAGACAGGAACTCAACCCTTCTCATCTCCCTTCCTGCCAGAGGCAGGCTCAGAGCAGCCATCTCACCCCTCTCTAAACCAGTGGGGCCTCTGTCCTTACCAAGCTCCTTGGGCTCCTGGGAATTGTTGCTGCAGCTCTCCGTGCTAGGCAAAGCTCCCTCTGCTGCAGCTCTGTCCACAGGCTCCCCTCCTAAAGACTCAGGGGCAACATTAATATTCCCCTTGAAAGAGAAACAGAAATGAAGAAACCCTTCTCACCACCTACAAAAAACACCTGGTCCACCAACTCCATGGCTCAGACACTTAATCCCTTCTCCCTAACAACAACTCGGGGCCCCAAAGCCATTCAACAGTCAGAAAAATTGACTTCTCAAACACAGTCCAAAAGCTGTCAGAGCTGACAGTGTTGAACATGGGGCTGACACTGAACACGTGGAATGGCTGCTAAGAAGGAGTCCTGCCAGCTCCTGGCACAGGGATGTGCTCCTTCCTCCACAGCCCTGAGCACAGCAGTCTCGTCCAGGCTGCAGCTTGGGAGGGACAGCATGGGAACACACATCTCTTCCCACAGAGATGCCCAAGAGCAACAGGAATGAGCTCTGCAACATGGACAGCAAGACTGGCCAGTTTGCCCAGCTGAGGATTTCCCAGATGGAAACTGGACTGCAGGCAGTAGCTTACTGAGAGGACAAGAAAGCTGCAGCTGCAGCCCAGCCCCAGCCACGGCTCTGGGAGCGCCTACACACACGGCAGGGCTCACACAGCAGCAGCAGCTGCAGCCCAGCCCTTGCTTTGCCTTGGCCTTCCCACCCAAAAGAGGCACAGCCCACATCTGCTGCAGCTGCAACAGAGGCACCTCTGGCATGCCCCTCCCCGCATGGGACACTTGGCCTTCAGTGCCACTTCTCCAAACACTCTTCTCTTCTTTCCCATCAAACAAAGCCTCTTAGAACCTACAAAGCTTCCAATTCCTCACCACAAATGCTCCTGCATCAGGGGTTCTTCCCATGAAAAGGAGCACCCAAACCTGGCCAACACAAGCTCACACCTTTTCATCCTTAGTCCAGGATGACATTTTCATTCCCTCTTCTTTAGGAAGTCATGCTTTACCAGGCAAAACCTGCCTCGTCCATTCACAGCTGAACTCCAGAAGCCTTTCCTTCTCAGCCATGCAACAGCATTCACAAGTTCTCAGTCCAGCCCCTTTCTTCCCAGTCCAATGCAGTTGCCCAAGCAGAGGGAGAAAACATCTCCAGTGTCTCAAGCACCATGTCCAGATCCGGCGGTGGCAATTCCTCTTTCCCAGGAGTATTCCACAGCCAGCTGTGGCTGTCCATGCTGCAGAACCTGCACTGGCAGCTGGAGTGCTGGGGGCTGAAGTGTCTGGCCTGGCTGCAAGAATCCAAACACATTGGTCAGGCTCCACAATGTGTCTTTGGGACACAGAGCTCTAGTGCTGCCTTGGATCAAACATCACAGGAAGCTCACAGCAACCTCCGTTCCAGAAATGTGTTCAGACTTCCAAGGGGATTGAAGGAGTGAGTTCTTCCTCTTAAAAATATTTATCCAAATTGACATGTACATAGATTAAAGCATGGACTGGAAATCTGATATAGACACACACAGAGACACAGACACACACAAAGACCCTATAATCACAGTTTTTTGCATCTTCCCAGCAGCTTTGGGATTTGGCTACATTTGGTTTCTCATCACAAAAGACCACAGAAAATGGATTCACCCAGGAAGAGCCCAGATCTGTAGACATGCATGCTAAACTTGTACTTTGAGTTTATCCTAGAAACAGCCTTGAGGGTGAGGCCATATTCTTCAGCTGCAGCTGTTGTGGGGCACACGGAGCTCATTTCAATGGCATGGCTTGATTTGCAGGACAGGCAGTCTTAAACATCTGCAGTGTCCTGTCAGAGTCCCAGTTTGGCTTCATTCAAAGAAAGAGGAGAGTGCACCTAACACTGGCCACTTGTTAGGCAATATCTTTCACAGTGCCCTTGTACCCTTACAGAGAGTCAGTCTACAAAATGCCCAGAACACCCTCCAAATCTGCAGCGAGGACAGGAAAATGAGGCAGAGAATCTTTCTGTTTTCAAGGTCCCCCTTCCTAGATGACTTGACACTTTCTACCTGCTTCTCACTTTAGATCTACCCATGATAGAGCACTGCAGGAAAACTCTTGAAAAGGGTCATTAACCAGGAGCTGCTTGGAAAGCAAGGGTAGAAGCTCTTTCCCTCCCTAATGGGCTGCGGGCTGGCAACTGCTGCTCTGAAGATGTGCAGCTGCTCCTCTCTCTCGAGGCCATGGAAGGGTTGTGATGGTCTATGGGTACCAGAGGAACGATGAGCTCAGGTTGGCATTTAAGCTCCATGGGAACAAGCAGAATGAAGAGCTCACAGTGGAGATGAAATTTGCCTGTTCTTGGCTCCTCTGGTGAAACGCCAAGAAGTCCAGATGAAGCAAACACCTTCTCCCAAGAAGCTAGGAAAACCTCCGAATCCTGAGCACCTGCACTTAGCCTGGAATGGCGTGGAGGCAGCTCTAAATGCTCAGGTGAGGCAGCACTGAGGTCCTAGTATGAGAGCTGTGTAGCAGTGAGGGAAGGAAAAGGGAAGCAAAGGGAAGGCTGGGTCACTATTGGTCTTTGGGTGTGCTTCCCTTGGCGGCAACTGTACTTCTGTCAGGGAAAACAAAAGCTCCCTGAATTGTTAAAACTGAAAATCACGGACAAAGACTCTCTAACTAGTCAAAGTTAGAAAGTGGTATGTTCATTACGCTGACGGCTGGCACAGGGGAGGGTCATTCCTGAAATGTGTGACCGCTGGCCGGGCTCGGCTCGGCACGGCACAGCACAGCAGGTTCCAGCAGGACAGGGAAGGGCAAGGCCAGCAGGGAAGGGCAGGGCAGGGCACTGGGAGCAGTGACAGGCTCTGTCCCCATGCTGCATCCCATGCCTGGGTAACCATCGGGGACAGAGAGGAAGGACATTGCTCTGGCTTGGCTAGGAAAGGATGAAAAGCGGGACTTGGAAAACATTAATGTGGACTCCTTTTTAGCGGACTAGCTGGTTTTATCTCAGCATGTCCTCCTGGCAGAGTTGGCGCATTTCTCGTGATTTGGAGTCAGCTAGAGCAGCAGGAAGGGGCAGCAATTTTGTCAGCATGGATATCAAAGTCAAAGTGCTGCCCTGTGGATGGATGTTGCTTTCCTCAAAGCATTTCTGGCCTAGAGTTGTAGTGAACTCACACTGGTGTCTTCCCAAACAGCGTTGCTATTTTCTTTCCTCAGGAATCACCTTTTCCTTTTCTTCCCCCCATCTGGGGAGATCTCCAATGCAAATGCCTCCTGCAGCCAACTCCTGTCACTGTAGACTGACAAAGGAGATCTTGCAATGGAGAGAGACTCCCTAGAGCTGCTGTGGAGAGCTGAAGGGGGAAACTTTGTCCGTTAGTCTTGAAGTCATGTTGGGGAGCTGCTTGTGCTCTGGGGGACGGACACCAATGATGTTTATCCAAGCCTTGCAGTTCATTCCAGAGTTTCTTGACACACCACAGAGACTTTGGGGTTGTCATATTGGCAAACCAATTTCAGTCTGGGCACTTCTTGAAATGCTTCAATTATCCTTTTTTTCACTTTTCTGCAGAAATATTGTCATCATCTATTCCTTCCAGAGAATCTCTTCCTACTTTTTGGAGAATTCCTTTTTCTGCCCTCCCAGATCAGCCCAATTCCCAGGGCTCCTTCCCAAAGTGAGGTGTAGCCCGTGGCCTCCACTCTCCAGCCGGAACAGAAAGAAAGCACAGAGTTTGCTGTTGTGGGAGAGGAGCTTCTCGTTCCTGCCTGCTTTCCCTTTGGGACAGGTTGGTGTGTGCTCATTTGATAAAGGCAGGTTTAAACTCTGAAGCAGTTGTGTTTCGAACTGCTCCCTTCTCGAGCTCTTCTGTGGGTATCGTTGGACAAAAGGCCTCTTGGTGGGAGCTCCCTGTGGCAGCTTAAGGAAGGAGGTTGATATTTCAGGGTTGTGCCTGCTGAAAGCAGCTGGTTTTTAGAGGTGTCCAGAATTAGGAGTGGCTCCTTTTCTCACCTGCCTGCAGAAAAGGAAGTTGCAAAGTGGGAATTTCATTTGTGGAGATGGCCACCAGGGGTGTTTACCAAGAGATGGGCTGGCAGAGAGGCAGGTCTCCTGCTAAACTGGCTGTGTGTTTGTTTTGATGGTGGGGAGGGTCAGAGATGCAGACATAGACACCAGCTGAAGGAACAGTGTAATTTACTGTAATGCAAAAGTGCAAAAAAGATTCAGAAAAGGATAAGCTAAGCAATGAACCTCAGCATTATTACAAAAGGGTGTCTCTGGTTATTAAGGAAGATACATCGCCAGGTACCCCAATGCTTTTCCCTTCATCCAGTGCTGCACATCAGCTGGGGGAAGCTGTCCCAGCCAAGCCCTGCAGAGCCACGGCCAGGAACCGGGAAATCCTGTGGTGCCTCCACCTTTGCTGGCCATGAGGCTCCCAAGTGCACTGTGAGAGTAGCCCGGCTCTGATAGTGCTGGACGAGCAATGTGCCAGAGCTTCTGCTGGGGGCACAGCTGGTTTCATTCTCCTCTTGCTCCTCGAGCCTGCCCAGGGCTCGAGAAGCAACCAAGGCCAGGTGTGGCCGTGTCCGTTTTCCTCATGCAGAAAGATGCAGACGTATTTCACCAGTGAATGGCTGCAACAATATTTTTGACAGTAATACTTGGTTAAGGAGCAGATACATAGAACATTGGGTTGGAAAGATCATCTAGAGGGCAGCTTTGGCTCAGGTCCTGTTGTTGAGGCTTCAGTCAGGGTCTGTTGTTCAGACCTTATTCCTTTGGTATTTTGTGGTGCAAATCAATGCTGTGCAGAGCTGGAAACAAACAAGTCTGTCTTTAGCACATTTGAGACAGGGAACAGGATTAGCCCTTCAAGGCCAGGCTAGGGCCAAGAGCAGAAGGCCAGCACCCTGCTTTTGCCCAGAGGCAGCCCTGCAGAGCAAGCAGCCACTCCTGCCCAGGGCCTGAGGTGCCGGAAGCTGCCTCCCCGCTGTGCAGCTCTGCAGAGCCCGTGGGGCGCAGGGTCCTGGGCAGCCAGGGCAGCCCGGCTGCCTTGGAGCACAAGGAGTGGCCCAGAGAGAAGCTGCTGCCCTTTGCTCTGGAACTGTTCCTCAGAGTCTTGTCATTAATCCACACTGTCTGACGTGTTTTCTTTTCCTCTCCCAACTTTACCAGAGCTTTTTGAGAAAATTGACTGAAGTAGCTTCTGCTGCTGCTGGTGGTGCTTTTGCCTGCAGGTGAGGGCAGGAGATTTGAACCAAGGACGGAGTCCATTGTTAACACCCCAGCTTTGCCAAGTCAAGAAAACCATTCACAATTGGGCAGCCAGTGCTGGGCAATTTTCCTAGTTTTTGGAAAGCTCCCACCTTAAGAAATCCAAGAGATTTTCCTCCATGAGGATACCAGCAGTACCATGATGCCAATGTTTTCCACCCCGTTGTCTGTGTCTTTGGTTCTTTTGAGACTTCCTCAGTTCCCAGCAGGAATGAAATTACCTGTGATCATGTGATTTGAGAGCTCTGTGTTGTTTGTTGCCCCATGAGTGTTCATGACAAGCTGGACACCCCAGTCGTGCCTCTGTTGAGTTAAATTCATCCCAATTCTGTGCAAACAGCAGCCCCGAGATGCTGAGAAGAGCAAGCACAGTGGGTGGGTGTGCATGCACATGCCCAGGGGCTGATTGCTGTGCGGGCAGAAGGTTTTGCACTGTTGTAATTCTTCACTCTCCCAAGCTGGAGGAAGAAACCAAATCTATATGAAATGAAAATATATAAATCTATATGAAATGAAAAAATATCAAAATGAATGAAATAATACCTATTAATTTCTCATAGATGTAATTTAACATCTATATACTATTGCCGGCTGGGGGTCTCTGTACGAATCACGAACGGGACGGGACTGCTGAGGAGCACGCCTTGAGCTGTTTGTTTTCCAGCATCAGTCTCATGACTTGGGTATGACTATGGGAAGATACCAGCAGCTCACATCTGTGGCAGCAGGCAAAGAACTTAATGGTACAGCTTCCTTGAAAAGTTTTTTGACCAATCACACAAAGCAGAAGCATATTGACAGTAGTTCTATCCAACCACTATACGCACACGTACCTTTTGTTAAAACAGTGCTTGCTTCTTTTGAATAAAATACCTGCTTGTAAGCCTTAAAACACAATGCACTGAGCTCCATTATTAAGCTGAGAAGTTCCTAATATCTTGCTAGAGATACTTTTTTGAAGGTTAGGGAGTTGTCCTAACCAAGCATTAATACACAGACCATTGTTCTTTTTGTCCTTACTTTTCTACTTCTTCTATAACTTTTCTGCTGACAAATCTTATGGCTGCTGCTTAGCTCTAATTGCAGGTCTGCTGTTTCTGAGGTCTGCCTTTTGCAGCTTTCCCAAAACTCTCTGATTTGAAGGATTCCCACAATTCCCCCTCACGGTACAACTAAAAAGAAACCTTTGTATCCGTGTAGTTTATTAACTACCTTGCATTTCATAGCTTTACTATAGTATACCTGCTTATTACTTGCTTCAAGCATCCTTTTTGCTCGCATTAAGCCTTGCTATATTCCAACACAGCAATTTTAATGCTGTGAAAGTCCAGTCAGTTCAAAGGGCAAAAGTCATGTCTGATAACAATTACAAGTCATTGTTCCAAAATAGTCTCGTCTGTTCCAAGGTCTTATTCAAAACCTTCCTCCATGTTCTATACCTTCCTTCACCATCTGTGTGAGATTTCAAGAACTCCCTGTGAAACCATTTCCTACCTCTCTCTCTTGTGTGAGAGAAACTTCTTTGATAGTTTTGCCCATCATTTGTCACACACACCAATGTATGCAAGGTATTACTACTAGTACCACTACCAAAACACCCAATCCATAGAGACCTATGCTACAAGGTCCCCTTAGCCAAGATGCAAAGCTCCATCCTTGGAACAAATCATCTAACCATGACCCACCATCTTCTTTAATTGGAGCTGTCAAATCTTTCAGCTTTTGTATGCTTTTGAGGATGGATTCAGAGTGATCAGACAGGTTCATGCAACGCAGTCCTTCAAATTCCTCACAACCATGTCCTTGTGCCAGTAAAAGAAAATCAAATGCTGCTCTGTTCCGTAAGGTTGCATGTCTGACAACACTAACATCAGTCATCATGTCACTAATTGCAATGCAAGTAGCACTGTCTTCTTTCTTCAGCCAACACCCCAATTGCTATAATGGTTTCAGTGCCTCACCCGAGGCAAGTGGATGCAGAAATAAATTTGATGTAACTCATTTTGCAGGGCCCTAGGGTCTGAAATTGCTATAACACTTTTCTTTGTAATGATGGACAAATCTTTTTTCTCTGTGTTTTCTCTTGATGGCTTTTTTAACGATAGGTGCTTTCACAGTGAGTTGTCTGATGCTACATGGGCCACCTTTAATTTTTGAGGAATTCAGGCTCTACCTCCACAAATGAGCCAATATTCTGTTACTAATTGTTGTGGGGACTCATCTAGGTCATCTACTTGTCAGCAGTTTCACCCTTAGGGGACACTGGGGTAGTACAGTTGCACCACAAACTTGAGTATCTGTCCACAGGATGATGGGGAGTAACATTTAACTGTGGATCTCCCTGGTACTGAAAGGCAGCACAGAATTCCATTAGAAATGAACCAAGAATTCCAATTCTTGAGGTTCAGAAGGTGCTTTAAAGAGATCAGGGGCTCAATGATGCCAGCTGCTTATGGGATTGGTCTCGTTGGCAGCCTCACACCAATATTTGTCATGATTGGGTATTGGCCATTCCTTGGCTGGCACTGGCACACCGACCAAACAGGTCACAAAGGGTTTGTCTGGGCTCAAATTGGTCAAACATATGGTGTCTGAGCCTGGTGACTTGGCTAAAGCAAGGTAAACGTTCATTTTTGGTTGATCTACAGGCACATATGCACTGCAAAAGCAAGCAAGCAAAACCAACAAATGCCAGTATATCATTTGATCAAGCTCCATGTTCCTGTGCAGCTGCTTTTTGGCAAAAGCTTCCCCATCTCTTTCAGTTCTCAAGCAAATCTTTTAGCACTTGTTCAGGGACTGGCCAACTATAGGGCACTAAACTGTCCCTCTGAACTCCAATTTCTACAAATGTGGATATCTTAGAATTCTTTTGAACAAAATGGGCACCATGCTTTTGCTGAAAGAGCTCTATGATACAAACAATTTTCACAGTCCAAGAATCAACAATCAGACTCAAGATTTGTAGCTTTCACAGGTTGAACAGGGAAGGTCTGGCATGAACCATAGTTTCTCGGTGTGGCTCACGTCTGCGTGCTCAGTTCCCTGCTGGTGGAATTGTCGGTGCGCTCTTGTGTATGAGACGGTTTCATGTCCTTCGCAGGGACCCACTTAGGTCTGGCACCTGTGCAAATAAATACAAGCATACCCTTTTCCCCAAGTGATTAGTGCAAATGTCCTTCAATTTGTCCTAACTCAAGGTTTCTGATCAAAATTTTCTTACAATTTTGCCTGTGTGCTGTTTGAAAAGTGCCTAAAAATTGGAGGATTATGTCCTGCAAATGAGCTATTCAAAGCATAAAGACATCTAAAGCTATGCTCAACACCTTATCAGAGGTGTTGCTTGGATCCCCCTTTTGTTGACCTAGAATGGGTTTTACAGTGTGGTGCGTCCTTTCAACAATTGCCTGACCTGTGTGGGAATAGGGAATTCCAAAAGTGTGGCAAACACTCCAGTCCATCAGAAATGTTGCCAATTTTTGAGCTCTGCATGTGGGACCATTTGTCAGTTTTTGCCTCGTGGGGGATCAGTTTGGCGAGCTCTGGACTCCAGTGACACTGACAAGGACAAAAGCAAAAGACGAGAGGCGGTCTTTCTTCTCGGGACCAAAGTCCCACTGCTTTAATGGAGAACAACTCCAGGAGAGAAAGGGGAGAAAGGGAGCATCTAGGAGAGGAAAGAGGATGTCCAGGAGAGGAAAGAGAGCGTCCACCTGGTGGCAGGAGATTTTTAACCCTGGAGGAGGGGGGGTGGTAGAAAGGAACTACCATAGGTCAACATACGTAAATCACCACACTGTAGTTTTCTGCATAAATTGCTGCACTTGTTGCAAACAAAATCCTAAAATCTCCCCAAATACAACCATTCAGTCCCAAATGCTCACAATGAGGGAGAAAAACCACTCAACCCCCCTGTATACCCAGGCACCCGGTGTCACAGGGAGTACCAACCCCTGCAACTACAAAGTCCATACACACAAGCTCACCGGGAAAGGAGTATCTCTTTATGAGGGGACAGAGTGCTCGCTTTTCTCAACACAACACACACCATAAATCACAACAGCATCCACCCACATCATCTTCCTCAAACATTCACACACTGAAAACACAACCACAATTACAACACACAGGAAAAATTGCAGCAATAAAACAGGATTTGCTCAATTCACCCCCAGAATTGCTAGCAGGTCCTTATTGACACAGCAAATCCTTTCTGCTGGCGGCCAGACCCAAACCCAAACTGTACAGGCGTACGTTGTGCGCAGGACATCTCTGTGTGACTTAGGAACAGCCCTTCCCCTGCGTTCGCCGTACGGGTTACTTTATACAGAGTTAAACATTCCCTTTCTCCACAGTCCCAGCAGTCTTGTCTGTCCTCCATGAGGGACAGCCAAGAGCGGAGGTGCCTCCAGGAAAGGAATGTCCTGGCAGTGCCCAGAGACGTCCACAGCGCGGCTGTTCTCGCTGGAGCAGAGAAGCGTTCCTGGCGCGGTCACCAAATGAGGTGTGGAATAGAACTCACCACAGCTGAAGTTAGAAGGTGGTGTGTTTATTACAGCACCAGGCACAGGAGGAGTTGTCTCCTAAAGACATGTGTGAAGAATCACTGGCTCTCTACTTATCTAAAATATCTTACACATTCATATAATTCCCAAAAAACCCAACACATATTCATTAGGTAACACTGCCTACCCTCCTTTGTATTAAAATGTATTATAATTGAGTCCAAAGTTCCTTCATATTTCTGCAGTCTTTCACTTCAAATGGGTTGGTGGGTTTTAAGGTGGGGAATGGTGTCCTTCTGATGAAGGCCAAGATGTCTTCCTCAATTTGACCTCTTTCCTTATGACCTGTTGGCAGGCTTTTGCACTTCTTGGCTATAGCTGAAGTTTCGGGGCCCAGGTGCAGGCTCTGGTCCTCTTCTTTGTCACAAAGAAATCCGCATCCCATCCTGCTTCTTTAAACATAGTAAAGACAGGCAAGGGATATATTACCCTAGCCTTAACTACCTTACCTGCAAAACATTAACTATCCCTTATTATTTCTACTCTTCTTGCTATACTCCTTCCCCCTAACTAAATCTTGCTGAAATTTTAACTCTTCCAGTTCTTTTAAATCCTTGATTCATTGGCCTCATCTCGCCAGCCATGTGTGAGCCAATGACGTAACTGGGAAATTCCACTCCTGAGCAGGAGATATAGGGCCCGGTTCTGAGCTGGAAGGGTGAGAAGGATGAGATGCACACCATTTTCATCCAGGGGATGTCCTGAAAGTGCACTGCCTACCTTCCCCTGCAGCCGAGCACCATGCTCCACCTCCTTCTCCTGCTCCGCAGATTTTTAGGAATCCAGGGGTTGCTGTGTATTATTTGCTATTGCAGCTAATAGAATGAATTTGCTTTGCAAGCCCTGTTTTGTCCTGGGCTCTTTTGTGCATGGGGCTCCTCCTGAACCTGTGACAAAGGCCAGCAGGGACCTACAGGACACTCCTATACTCATGTCAGGAAATTCTGAGAAGTGCTTTAAGTATCAATAAGTCAAAAGGTATCAATCAGTAAATCAAATAATTTGGCGGAATATTTAGCCTGTGAGTTTTAGCAAAGTATTGAAAATGTCTTAGATCCATGGGTACAAACAAGTAAGTGAGATTGCTGGATGTGCACGTATCAGGGAAGTGATTCCCCACACACCCAGTGCTGAGATCAAGTATTGCCTCTCTTCTAACCCTGAGCTGGCAGCAGGGATCAGGCCCTGCTTGGTAACATTCATTTTGAAGACTTCTGTTGAGCAGGTAAGAATGGCCCAAATTAAATCTTTTCCAGCTGTTTCCCTTTGGTTCACCTGTTTGAGGGTTAAAATTCTGTGCTGCAGGTGTCCTGGGTGTGTGCAGAGCAGAGCAGCCCCAGAAACCCCTTGGCTTGCCCACCAGTTGTCATGCCTTGCTGCCAGGTGTGCCCAGCTGTGGCAGGAGAAGGAGCCCGCAGCGCAGTGCGCACCGTGCCCTGCCCAGCTGGGGCTCTCTGGCACAGAGCAGCAGCAGCGCCAGCACCGTTCAACCCGCGCCTGCCTTGGCTTCCCCTGGCACACAGAAGCCTCTGGAAATCAGCACCGCCAGCAGCGTTCCCAGCTTGGAGCAGCTGCTGCTGGCGGGCAGATGCTGCCGGTTCGACTGCTGCCAAAGGGCAAGAAAGGCAGAGATGTACATGCACCAGAGCTCTGGGCATGTCCAAGAAAGGTGCAAATATTTGGAGAGATTTGTTAGGAAGGATTTCAGTTGTGATGCCAACAGTGCCTTCTCTCCTGGTTCTGTGTGTTCTAGACAAGTAATGCAATGGTTGGCTCTGACAATTAAGAAGCAAATGTTATGTGGATGTTCAAATGTGTAGTGATGATATTGTTATATATCCTCCCATAGTCCTCTTTCTCCTCCCCTTTGTAATAGCCTTGGTAGTCAGGGCATTTGGGGAGGGCTGGCTTGTGACCAGCAGGCAGGGGGAAACAACATCTGTCCTGCAGTCAAGGTGCAAGAAAGTAATCTCCACCAATGGACAGCAGAGAAAAAGTTGACTGACAAAACTTTTGGAGGGACTAAGGGTATAAAAGGCAGAGCATCCTCTTTGTAGATGAGCACATGTCTGCTAGTCATGGAGGCTCTCAATGCTGCAATCATTCCTTATTCATTCCTTTGTTAATGTTTAATATACCTTTAAAATGTTAAAAGTGAGAGTCATTTCTCACACTTGCAATGCTGTGGGCCATTGTCTTGGTCTGATTTCCTTTGCTTGGGTGCCATCTGAGTGCTCAGTTGGGGTACAGACTGTACGTGCTTGGGGCACTCCTGGAATTCCTCTTGGATCCCTTGAAAGACAGGGTTTGGCCCATGAGGGGAATTTGTGCTGCTTTGTGACAGAGGAGAACTTCCCAGGCTCTTTTGTGTTTGCTGTAGGGAAGGTTGGGTATTGCTTTGCATAAACTCACAGACCAACACAGAGCTGTTCCTTTGTGATGTCAGGGCATGGTTGCCACGTCGTCATAGTGACATCAGAAGGTTGCCTTGGTGCACAGAAGGCCTGAGTGTCAGAGCAGCCCTAGGCCTGCTCAGATCAGGAGAACCTTCCTGGTCAAAGCATGTGTCAGTAGGCAGCTGCCTACTGACAAGAGGCTTGTTTATTTAGCTTTTAGAAAAGTTGCAGAAATGCCAATAATGAACCATCTCGCCACTGCAGCTTTTGCTGCATATGGCATTGCTTATTCCATTTATTATTTTACGAATTTCGCACGTAAGTAGAGGTTTCCCTTCCGTTTAGGTTATGGTGTAACCTGACCTGGGTTTTCTATGTCTTCCTTCTCTTACTTAGTGACTGAGTGTCTGATTTTGAAACAGAAAGAGCATTAGGGTGCCACTGCTTTGGTAAAGCTCCTGTCAAGGCATTCATCTAAAAAGGGAGTGTCTGTAGCCACAGGGGCAGCATTTGCAAGGGAACCTGCAGGGCTTCCATTCCCTCCACAGGAGAGTCTGTGGCAGCAGAGTCTGTCATTTCCTCAGTTTGCTGGGACAAGCAAGACACCTTGGAAAATGTAGACTGGCAGACCTTCTTGGAATGCCTTTTAAAATCTCTGCAGTTGTTCCCAGAATTCAGAGAAAGCTTCTTTCTTTTAAAATTTTGTCATGAAAGGATTTGACTAACTTGACCTTTTACTGAGTGCTAAAATAGTTGTTCCCTTGGAAAGCAAGTGCAAACTCTAAAGCAGTGAGTGTCTGCTCCTGAACCTCAGAGGTGCTGCTGTGCTCTTCCACAATAGAACTGACATAGCTCAGGGGGATTTTGGGGAACCTTTTCTGGGACACTGTTTCCTGAAAGTTAATCAGAATTAGTGCATGACACTGATTGAAAAAAGAAGGAGTACCTGAAAGAGAGGATTTCAGAAGCTGTCTTATGTGTTTGGTAGAACAGGAGCATTGAGTGTTAAAGATCAATTTGCATTTTCTAGATCAAATTTGTATTCATTTACTGGCTAAACTGGCTGCAGTGTAGGCACAAGCAAGAAGATTGTCCTGATCTCTTGCTGGCTGTGTGAATGAAATGTGTCTCCTGGAGGGATGTTGTGAAACGGGAAATCATCTCTGTTTGGGTTGACTTGCTCTGAGGGATTCAGCAGCCCAGGCAGTTTTATGAGAGCATCTGGTTCATTTTCCCTTCCAAATACAGGACACCTGAAGCGTGTATTCAGCAGTGCTGAAGATCCGGAGGTGAGTGAGAAAGGAGCATTTCATGTTGCTGGTGTTTAAGAATTGTAGAGGAAGATGTGAGCTTGGCCAGTAGAAGTAGAGTGTAGAGGGCCAGCTAGGAAGGCCGAAAGAAAATACATATTAATGCCTACAACAAAAATAACAAAGGCATGAGAGGATACTTTAAAATTTCCATCTCAGAGGATGGAAGAACGACAAATACAGTTTTGCAGAGAGAACCTTGCTTGCTGACGGCAGATAGGGTGGAATATTTACTTAAGAGCAAATTCCTGTACAGTTGAATTAGACAATTTTAATTTAGTCAGAGTGCCTTACAATTCTATTCTTATCAAACTTCATGACATCTACTTAGAAGATGTCGTTGTAGAAAAGGAAGGACACCTTGCAATGGTGCCTGCTGTATCTGAAGTGAAATGGGCACCATTGTGTCTGGGGAGCTGCGTGGCCCAAAAGGACGCAGGGCTGGTGGCCTTGAGTAGCTGAAGATGAGGCAGCGTGTGGCCAGGTGGCCAAGAAGGCCAAGGGCATGGTGGCCTGTGTCAGCAGCAGTGGGGCAGCAGGAGCAGGGCAGTGAGCGTGGCCCTGTGCTGGGCAGCGCCGCGGCCACAGCTGGAGTGCTGTGTGCAGTTGTGGGCCCCTGGGAAGCAGAGAGTCATTGAGGGGCTGCAGCGTGTGCACAGAAGGACAGGGGAGCTAGGCAAGGGGGTGGAGCACAAGGCCAATGAGGAGGTGCTGAGGGAGCTTCAGCCTGGACAATGGGAGGCTCTTGAGGCACCTCCAGGCAGACTTCCATCAATCCCTGCATGACAGTGCTCAGCACAAGGGCTGTTTCAATGCCAAACATGCCATCACTGCATCCAAGGGCTTTAGACACTGGAGTGGGTGACACTTCCATCTTGTGGTTTGTTGGCTCCTTGGTTTGCAAGCACGAGACAGGCTGTTCATTTTCCTGTTTATCCAGCAAGCAACGATGCTTCTGCACAGCGTTTTCTGCTTTTTCCTGCCCTGGAAGGGATTCTGATCCAGTTTTAGGTTTCCACATCTGCAGCAGCAGTAGCAAAGGCATTGCTGTTGCTTTCCTTGTTTACCATTTCAGTGCTTTCAAGAACTAAAAGCTCTGTTTTTCTGAGATAACCTTGCTTGCTGATAGCAGCCAGGCAGGAGAATCAACTTCATATCCATCTAGAGTGCTGTTGAATTGTCTCTTTTTAATTTGGTGGCTGTGACTTAGAACCCCTCTGTCGCTATGAAATGTTACGACTTTTTCCTTAGAAGATGTGGTGGTAGCTGTTAAAAGAAATGAGGTTCTACATGATAGGTACCGGGCTGTCCCTCATGCTTCTCTCTTGCCACAGATGACAGAAGCAAGAGCCGTCTCTCCCCTGGCTCCCGCTGCTCCTGGAGAAGAAGCCAAAGAGGAGCAAAATGAGGTGGATGACAACAACCCTCCAACGTTGTTCTCACCGCCCTATTCCCGACCTGTAAGTGCCAGTTGTGTGTGGTGCTGTCTTTAGTGCAAGGCAGAGCTGACAGTTTTGGAGCAGCCAGCACTTTGCTGTTGCAGGCTGAGGATGCTGGGCGCTGGAGTCCTGCCAGGAGCTAGGGATTTCCTCCAGGCAGCCACCGCACAACTTGGCCTTTGACCTGTCATGTTGAGGCCGCAAAGGGCTGGTGCCTCTGGGAGAGCATCTGGCAGCTTGGCTCAGGGAAGCTCTATCGCTTGGCTTCTGCAGTGCTATGGCCAAGAGCAAAGGAGGAGGTGCTGGAGGTGCCAGGGCTTGGTTTGTTTGTTTTCCCTTTTTGGCAAGGTGTGTTTGGCTTGTGAAAGTGGTCTGCACTTTCCTTGAGCAGTTCTTCACTGGTAGAGTCTAATTTGGGCACACTGTCTTTTGGCTTTTGATAAGCTGCAAAGGGAGGATTGTGTTGTCCATGCAGCTGTGGGGGCCCATTCTTGTCCCATGTGGAAAAGGAACAAAGTGCGGAGTTGCGACGCCTCCTTGTCAGGCCAAAAGCAGAAGCGGCCAGTTTCTGTTGGGGCATATTTTGGTGTAGTCCGCAGCTTTAGCAAGTGCCTTGGAGCCATGAGTGCGGGTTAAGCTGCAAGTCCTTGCCTGCTGTCTTGTGTTTCTCGGAAGAGGTAGACCATCTTGCAATGGTGCCTGCTGTATCTGAAGTGAAATGGGCACCATTGTGTCTGGGGAGCTGCGTGGCCCAAAAGGACGCAGGGCTGGTGGCCTTGAGTAGCTGAAGATGAGGCAGCGTGTGGCCAGGTGGCCAAGAAGGCCAAGGGCATGGTGGCCTGTGTCAGCAGCAGTGGGGCAGCAGGAGCAGGGCAGTGAGCGTGGCCCTGTGCTGGGCAGCGCCGCGGCCACAGCTGGAGTGCTGTGTGCACTGTGGGCCCCTGGGAAGCAGAGAGTCATGGAGGGGCTGCAGCGTGTGCACAGAAGGACAGGGGAGCTGGGCAAGGGGGTGGAGCACAAGGCCAGTGAGGAGGTGCTGAGGGAGCTTCAGCCTGGACAATGGGAGGCTCTTGAGGCACCTCCAGGCAGACTTCCATCAATCCCTGCATGACAGTGCTCAGCACAAGGGCTGTTTCAGTGCCAAACATGCCATCACGGCATCCAAGGGCTTTAGACACTGGAGTGGGTGCCACTTCCATCTTGTGGTTTGTGCGTTTCCGAGGAGGAGAAGCCCTATTCATTTTCTCTTTTTCCAGCAAGTAGGGATGCTTCCGCAAAAACTTTCCTGTCCTTATAGGCACTGGAAGGGATTCTGAGCCCTTTTTACTTTTCCATATCTGCTAAGCAGTTGCAAAGACCTTGCTGGCTCTTTCCTACTTTTCCATTTCAGAGCTTTCAAGAACCAAAAGCTGCCTTTTGCAGAGATAAATTTTCCTGCAAATAGCCAGGGAGGAATATCGAAGTCATAGCCATGTGCTGTTTTTTTGAATGTGCCCATTTTAATCTGGTTGGAGTGACTTAGAATGCCATTGCTAACAAAGTTGATGATTTCTCCTTAGAAGAGGTGGCGGTGGGTATGAGGAGAAACAAGGTTATAGGCATCAGGTAATGTCGTGTCCTTATGATTCTCTCTTGCCACAGGTGAGGAAAGCAAGAGCCGTCTTCCCCCTGGCTCTCTCTGCTATTGAAGAAGAAGCCAGAGAGAAGGATAATGAGAAAGACGACCACTGCCTTTGTCCAGCCATGGTCAGACCACGGCCTGCTCATCATTTCAAGAGAGTAAGTGCCCGTTGTGGGGGGCGCTGTCTTTAGTGCAAGGCAGAGATGCAAGTTTCTGAGCAGCCAGCACTTGCTGTGTCTGGCCGAGAATGCTGAGTACCGGAATCCTGCAGGACGTAGCCATTTCCTGCAGGGAGTGACAGCGAGAAATTGGCCTTTGACCTGTCCTGTTGGGGCAGTGCAGAGTTGGGGGCTTCAGCTGAGCTTCTGTCTGCTTGGTTCAGGGAAGCTCCATCTCTGGGCTTCTGCGATGTCATGGCCAAGGGCACACATGGTAGTGCTGGAGGTCAAAAGGCTTTGTTTGCTTCTTTTCCCTTTTTGGAAAGGTGTCTTTGGCTTGTGGGAGTGTTCTGCAGTTTTCTTGAGTCATTCTTCACTTGTAGAGACACTGTTGGCCCAGCTGTGTTTTGGCTTTTGGGAAGGTTCAAACACCAGATGGGGAAACTTTCGGCTGATCTGTTTAGTGGTGAAGAATGAAGCTTTGGCAAGTGCATTGGAGCCAAGAGTGGGGGTGATGCTGCAAGTCCTTGACTGCTGTCTTGTGTTGCTCAGAACAGGAAGGCCAACCTGCAGTTGTTCCTGCTGTATCTGAGGTGAAATGGGCACCTTTGTGGCTGCGGAGCTGCATGGGCCTAAAGGACGCGGGGTTGCTGCCGGCCTTGAGTAGCTGCAGATGAGTCAGCGTGTGGCCAGGGGGCCAAGAAGGCCAAGGGCATGGTGGCCTGTGTCAGCAGCAGTGGGGCAGCAGGAGCAGGGCAGTGAGCGTGGCCCTGTGCTGGGCAGCGCCGCGGCCACAGCTGGAGTGCTGTGTGCAGTTGTGGGCCCCTGGGAAGCAGAGAGTCATTGAGGGGCTGCAGCGTGTGCACAGAAGGACAGGGGAGCTGGGCAAGGGGGTGGAGCACAAAGCCCGTTAGGAGGTGCTGAGGGAGCTTCAGCCTGGACAATGGGAGGCTCTTGAGGCACCTCCAGGCAGACCTTCCATCAATCCCTGCATGACAGTGCTCAGCACAAGGGCTGTTTCAATGCCAAACATGCCATCACTGCATCCAAGGGCTTTAGACACTGGAGTGGGTGACACTTCCATCTTGTGGTTTGTTGGCTCCTAGGTTTGCAAGCACAAGATAGGTTGTTCATTTTCCTGTTTATCCAGCAAGCAATGATGCTTCTGCACAGCGTTTTCTGCTTTTTCCTGCCCTGGATGGAATTCTGACCCAGTTTTAGGTTTCCACATCTGCAGCAGCAGTAGCAAAGGCATTGCTGTTGCTTTCCTTGTTTACCATTTCAGTGCTTTCAAGAACTAAAAGCTCTGTTTTTCTGAGATAACCTTGCTTGCTGATAGCAGCCAGGCAGGAGAATCAACTTCATATCCATCTAGAGTGCTGTTGAATTGTCTCTTTTTAATTTGGTGGCTGTGACTTAGAACCCCTCTGTCGCTATGAAATGTTACGACTTTTTCCTTAGAAGATGTGGTGGTAGCTGTTAAAAGAAATGAGGTTCTACATGATAGGTACCGGGCTGTCCCTCATGCTTCTCTCTTGCCACAGATGACAGAAGCAAGAGCCGTCTCTCCCCTGGCTCCCGCTGCTCCTGGAGAAGAAGCCAAAGAGGAGCAAAATGAGGTGGATGACAACAACCCTCCAACGTTGTTCTCACCGCCCTATTCCAGACCTGTAAGTGCCAGTTGTGTGTGGTGCTGTCTTTAGTGCAAGGCAGAGCTGACAGTTTTGGAGCAGCCAGCACTTTGCTGTTGCAGGCTGAGGATGCTGGGCGCTGGAGTCCTGCCAGGAGCTAGGGATTTCCTCCAGGCAGCCACCGCACAACTTGGCCTTTGACCTGTCATGTTGAGGCCGCAAAGGGCTGGTGCCTCTGGGAGAGCATCTGGCAGCTTGGCTCAGGGAAGCTCTATCGCTTGGCTTCTGCAGTGCTATGGCCAAGAGCAAAGGAGGAGGTGCTGGAGGTGCCAGGGCTTGGTTTGTTTGTTTTCCCTTTTTGGCAAGGTGTGTTTGGCTTGTGAAAGTGGTCTGCACTTTCCTTGAGCAGTTCTTCACTGGTAGAGTCTAATTTGGGCACACTGTCTTTTGGCTTTTGATAAGCTGCAAAGGGAGGATTGTGTTGTCCATGCAGCTGTGGGGGCCCATTCTTGTCCCATGTGGAAAAGGAACAAAGTGCGGAGTTGCGACGCCTCCTTGTCAGGCCAAAAGCAGAAGCGGCCAGTTTCTGTTGGGGCATATTTTGGTGTAGTCCGCAGCTTTAGCAAGTGCCTTGGAGCCATGAGTGCGGGTTAAGCTGCAAGTCCTTGCCTGCTGTCTTGTGTTTCTCGGAAGAGGTAGACCATCTTGCAATGGTGCCTGCTGTATCTGAAGTGAAATGGGCACCATTGTGTCTGGGGAGCTGCGTGGCCCAAAAGGACGCAGGGCTGGTGGCCTTGAGTAGCTGAAGATGAGGCAGCGTGTGGCCAGGTGGCCAAGAAGGCCAAGGGCATGGTGGCCTGTGTCAGCAGCAGTGGGGCAGCAGGAGCAGGGCAGTGAGCGTGGCCCTGTGCTGGGCAGCGCCGCGGCCACAGCTGGAGTGCTGTGTGCACTGTGGGCCCCTGGGAAGCAGAGAGTCATGGAGGGGCTGCAGCGTGTGCACAGAAGGACAGGGGAGCTGGGCAAGGGGGTGGAGCACAAGGCCAGTGAGGAGGTGCTGAGGGAGCTTCAGCCTGGACAATGGGAGGCTCTTGAGGCACCTCCAGGCAGACTTCCATCAATCCCTGCATGACAGTGCTCAGCACAAGGGCTGTTTCAGTGCCAAACATGCCATCACGGCATCCAAGGGCTTTAGACACTGGAGTGGGTGCCACTTCCATCTTGTGGTTTGTGCGTTTCCTAGGAGGAGAAGCCCTATTCATTTTCTCTTTTTCCAGCAAGTAGGGATGCTTCCGCAAAAACTTTCCTGTCCTTATAGGCACTGGAAGGGATTCTGAGCCCTTTTTACTTTTCCATATCTGCTAAGCAGTTGCAAAGACCTTGCTGGCTCTTTCCTACTTTTCCATTTCAGAGCTTTCAAGAACCAAAAGCTGCCTTTTGCAGAGATAAATTTTCCTGCAAATAGCCAGGGAGGAATATCGAAGTCATAGCCATGTGCTGTTTTTTTGAATGTGCCCATTTTAATCTGGTTGGAGTGACTTAGAATGCCATTGCTAACAAAGTTGATGATTTCTCCTTAGAAGAGGTGGCGGTGGGTATGAGGAGAAACAAGGTTATAGGCATCAGGTAATGTCGTGTCCTTATGATTCTCTCTTGCCACAGGTGAGGAAAGCAAGAGCCGTCTTCCCCCTGGCTCTCTCTGCTATTGAAGAAGAAGCCAGAGAGAAGGATAATGAGAAAGACGACCACTGCCTTTGTCCAGCCATGGTCAGACCACGGCCTGCTCATCATTTCAAGAGAGTAAGTGCCCGTTGTGGGGGGCGCTGTCTTTAGTGCAAGGCAGAGATGCAAGTTTCTGAGCAGCCAGCACTTGCTGTGTCTGGCCGAGAATGCTGAGTACCGGAATCCTGCAGGACGTAGCCATTTCCTGCAGGGAGTGACAGCGAGAAATTGGCCTTTGACCTGTCCTGTTGGGGCAGTGCAGAGTTGGGGGCTTCAGCTGAGCTTCTGTCTGCTTGGTTCAGGGAAGCTCCATCTCTGGGCTTCTGCGATGTCATGGCCAAGGGCACACATGGTAGTGCTGGAGGTCAAAAGGCTTTGTTTGCTTCTTTTCCCTTTTTGGAAAGGTGTCTTTGGCTTGTGGGAGTGTTCTGCAGTTTTCTTGAGTCATTCTTCACTTGTAGAGACACTGTTGGCCCAGCTGTGTTTTGGCTTTTGGGAAGGTTCAAACACCAGATGGGGAAACTTTCGGCTGATCTGTTTAGTGGTGAAGAATGAAGCTTTGGCAAGTGCATTGGAGCCAAGAGTGGGGGTGATGCTGCAAGTCCTTGACTGCTGTCTTGTGTTGCTCAGAACAGGAAGGCCAACCTGCAGTTGTTCCTGCTGTATCTGAGGTGAAATGGGCACCTTTGTGGCTGCGGAGCTGCATGGGCCTAAAGGACGCAGGGTTGCTGCCGGCCTTGAGTAGCTGCAGATGAGTCAGCGTGTGGCCAGGGGGCCAAGAAGGCCAAGGGCATGGTGGCCTGTGTCAGCAGCAGTGGGGCAGCAGGAGCAGGGCAGTGAGCGTGGCCCTGTGCTGGGCAGCGCCGCGGCCACAGCTGGAGTGCTGTGTGCAGTTGTGGGCCCCTGGGAAGCAGAGAGTCATTGAGGGGCTGCAGCGTGTGCACAGAAGGACAGGGGAGCTGGGCAAGGGGGTGGAGCACAAAGCCCGTTAGGAGGTGCTGAGGGAGCTTCAGCCTGGACAATGGGAGGCTCTTGAGGCACCTCCAGGCAGACCTTCCATCAATCCCTGCATGACAGTGCTCAGCACAAGGGCTGTTTCAATGCCAAACATGCCATCACTGCATCCAAGGGCTTTAGACACTGGAGTGGGTGACACTTCCATCTTGTGGTTTGTTGGCTCCTAGGTTTGCAAGCACAAGATAGGTTGTTCATTTTCCTGTTTATCCAGCAAGCAATGATGCTTCTGCACAGCGTTTTCTGCTTTTTCCTGCCCTGGATGGAATTCTGACCCAGTTTTAGGTTTCCACATCTGCAGCAGCAGTAGCAAAGGCATTGCTGTTGCTTTCCTTGTTTACCATTTCAGTGCTTTCAAGAACTAAAAGCTCTGTTTTTCTGAGATAACCTTGCTTGCTGATAGCAGCCAGGCAGGAGAATCAACTTCATATCCATCTAGAGTGCTGTTGAATTGTCTCTTTTTAATTTGGTGGCTCTGACTTAGAACCCCTCTGTCGCTATGAAATGTTACGACTTTTTCCTTAGAAGATGTGGTGGTAGCTGTTAAAAGAAATGAGGTTCTACATGATAGGTACCGGGCTGTCCCTCATGCTTCTCTCTTGCCACAGATGACAGAAGCAAGAGCCGTCTCTCCCCTGGCTCCCGCTGCTCCTGGAGAAGAAGCCAAAGAGGAGCAAAATGAGGTGGATGACAACAACCCTCCAACGTTGTTCTCACCGCCCTATTCCAGACCTGTAAGTGCCAGTTGTGTGTGGTGCTGTCTTTAGTGCAAGGCAGAGCTGACAGTTTTGGAGCAGCCAGCACTTTGCTGTTGCAGGCTGAGGATGCTGGGCGCTGGAGTCCTGCCAGGAGCTAGGGATTTCCTCCAGGCAGCCACCGCACAACTTGGCCTTTGACCTGTCATGTTGAGGCCGCAAAGGGCTGGTGCCTCTGGGAGAGCATCTGGCAGCTTGGCTCAGGGAAGCTCTATCGCTTGGCTTCTGCAGTGCTATGGCCAAGAGCAAAGGAGGAGGTGCTGGAGGTGCCAGGGCTTGGTTTGTTTGTTTTCCCTTTATGGCAAGGTGTGTTTGGCTTGTGAAAGTGGTCTGCACTTTCCTTGAGCAGTTCTTCACTGGTAGAGTCTAATTTGGGCACACTGTCTTTTGGCTTTTGATAAGCTGCAAAGGGAGGATTGTGTTGTCCATGCAGCTGTGGGGGCCCATTCTTGTCCCATGTGGAAAAGGAACAAAGTGCGGAGTTGCGACGCCTCCTTGTCAGGCCAAAAGCAGAAGCGGCCAGTTTCTGTTGGGGCATATTTTGGTGTAGTCCGCAGCTTTAGCAAGTGCCTTGGAGCCATGAGTGCGGGTTAAGCTGCAAGTCCTTGCCTGCTGTCTTGTGTTTCTCGGAAGAGGTAGACCATCTTGCAATGGTGCCTGCTGTATCTGAAGTGAAATGGGCACCATTGTGTCTGGGGAGCTGCGTGGCCCAAAAGGACGCAGGGCTGGTGGCCTTGAGTAGCTGAAGATGAGGCAGCGTGTGGCCAGGTGGCCAAGAAGGCCAAGGGCATGGTGGCCTGTGTCAGCAGCAGTGGGGCAGCAGGAGCAGGGCAGTGAGCGTGGCCCTGTGCTGGGCAGCGCCGCGGCCACAGCTGGAGTGCTGTGTGCACTGTGGGCCCCTGGGAAGCAGAGAGTCATGGAGGGGCTGCAGCGTGTGCACAGAAGGACAGGGGAGCTGGGCAAGGGGGTGGAGCACAAGGCCAGTGAGGAGGTGCTGAGGGAGCTTCAGCCTGGACAATGGGAGGCTCTTGAGGCACCTCCAGGCAGACTTCCAT
Source organism: Ammospiza nelsoni (assembly GCF_027579445.1). Classification (NCBI taxonomy): domain Eukaryota; kingdom Metazoa; phylum Chordata; class Aves; order Passeriformes; family Passerellidae; genus Ammospiza; species Ammospiza nelsoni. The sequence continues at coordinate 1,913,225 of NW_026683193.1, forward strand.
CAATCCCTGCATGACAGTGCTCAGCACAAGGGCTGTTTCAGTGCCAAACATGCCATCACGGCATCCAAGGGCTTTAGACACTGGAGTGGGTGCCACTTCCATCTTGTGGTTTGTGAGTTTCCTAGGAGGAGAAGCCCTATTCATTTTCTCTTTTTCCAGCAAGTAGGGATGCTTCCGCAAAAACTTTCCTGTCCTTATAGGCACTGGAAGGGATTCTGAGCCCTTTTTACTTTTCCATATCTGCTAAGCAGTTGCAAAGACCTTGCTGGCTCTTTCCTACTTTTCCATTTCAGAGCTTTCAAGAACCAAAAGCTGCCTTTTGCAGAGATAAATTTTCCTGCAAATAGCCAGGGAGGAATATCGAAGTCATAGCCATGTGCTGTTTTTTTGAATGTGCCCATTTTAATCTAGTTGGAGTGACTTAGAATGCCACTGCTAACAAAGTTGATGATTTCTCCTTAGAAGAGGTGGCGGTGGGTATGAGGAGAAACAAGGTTATAGGCATCAGGTAATGTCGTGTCCTTATGATTCTCTCTTGCCACAGGTGAGGAAAGCAAGAGCCGTCTTCCCCCTGGCTCTCTCTGCTATTGAAGAAGAAGCCAGAGAGAAGGATAATGAGAAAGACGACCACTGCCTTTGTCCAGCCATGGTCAGACCACGGCCTGCTCATCATTTCAAGAGAGTAAGTGCCCGTTGTGGGGGGCGCTGTCTTTAGTGCAAGGCAGAGATGCAAGTTTCTGAGCAGCCAGCACTTGCTGTGTCTGGCCGAGAATGCTGAGTACCGGAATCCTGCAGGACGTAGCCATTTCCTGCAGGGAGTGACAGCGAGAAATTGGCCTTTGACCTGTCCTGTTGGGGCAGTGCAGAGTTGGGGGCTTCAGCTGAGCTTCTGTCTGCTTGGTTCAGGGAAGCTCCATCTCTGGGCTTCTGCGATGTCATGGCCAAGGGCACACATGGTAGTGCTGGAGGTCAAAAGGCTTTGTTTGCTTCTTTTCCCTTTTTGGAAAGGTGTCTTTGGCTTGTGGGAGTGTTCTGCAGTTTTCTTGAGTCATTCTTCACTTGTAGAGACACTGTTGGCCCAGCTGTGTTTTGGCTTTTGGGAAGGTTCAAACACCAGATGGGGAAACTTTCGGCTGATCTGTTTAGTGGTGAAGAATGAAGCTTTGGCAAGTGCATTGGAGCCAAGAGTGGGGGTGATGCTGCAAGTCCTTGACTGCTGTCTTGTGTTGCTCAGAACAGGAAGGCCAACCTGCAGTTGTTCCTGCTGTATCTGAGGTGAAATGGGCACCTTTGTGGCTGCGGAGCTGCATGGGCCTAAAGGACGCAGGGTTGCTGCCGGCCTTGAGTAGCTGCAGATGAGTCAGCGTGTGGCCAGGGGGCCAAGAAGGCCAAGGGCATGGTGGCCTGTGTCAGCAGCAGTGGGGCAGCAGGAGCAGGGCAGTGAGCGTGGCCCTGTGCTGGGCAGCACCGCGGCCACAGCTGGAGTGCTGTGTGCAGTTGTGGGCCCCTGGGAAGCAGAGAGTCATTGAGGGGCTGCAGCGTGTGCACAGAAGGACAGGGGAGCTGGGCAAAGGGGTGGAGCACAAGGCCAGTGAGGAGGTGCTGAGGAAGCTTCAGCCTGGACAATGGGAGGCTCTTGAGGCACCTCCAGGCAGACTTCCATCAATCCCTGCAGGACAGTGCTCAGCACAAGGGCTGTTTCAGTGCCAAACTTGCCATCCCTGCATCCAAGGGCTTAAGATATGGAGTGGTTGACACTTCCATCTTGTGGTTTGTGGGTTTCCTAGGAGGAAAAGCCCTGTTCATTTTCTCTTTTTCCAGCAAGCAAGGATGCTGCTGCGCCCTCTTTTCTGCCCTTATCAGGCTCTGGAAGGCATATCGCACCCTTTTTTTACCTTGATGCAGATGGAGCATTTGTGTTTCCAAGCCTTCATGCATGGCCTTAAAGATCACTTTGGGTTTAACACTGTCTCTGTTTTTCAACAGCCCTGAGAATCACTGTGTGACGTGTTTGGAAATTTAGCAGGAGGTCAATATCCTTGCATTCCATCTGCTCCTTAGAGATCACAGAAACTGGAAGGGGCTGAGCTGCATTTCTATTCCAGCCACTTTAGCACTGTCAGTGTGGTTGAGTCCAAGAGAACTTGCCCGAGCACAGATGCACAAAGAGTGCAGTTCCCACTGCAATGCTCTGGGTCTGACTCCTTTCCATAAGGACCTACAATCTCCACATTCCCCAAGAATGTGCTTTTTTGAGGAACAGGAGAACAATTTCAGGATTGCTGCTGATCGGCACACTGGCTACCAGGTTTGATGTGTGCAGCAACAGAGAGGGCAGTAACTGGAGATTATAGTAGTGAGATCTATCTGTCTATCTTCCTACCTATCTATCTATGTAACATTTACATAACTGAATCTTCCTGGCTCTGGCCCAAGGCAGTTGGGGATGCAAAGATCACCAAAAGCATCCCTTCTGGAGAGGATTAGAGACATGTTCCCTCGACCAATTCTGAGCAGGCAGAGATGTTTCCCCCTCCAGATATGATGGTTTTTCCATTCAGAATTGTTTTCCTCCTTAGGCTTTTTGTGTCCTGATGTCTCCTATTAATTCTTTCAATTTCTGCCTGTCCTAGAGAGGTGCAACAATTCCATGTTTAGGTGGTGTTTGGTGACTCTGGTCATACATGCCATGCATTACATGACACATGGTTTCCTTCACTGGCTTCCTCAGGGCTGTGTAAGTGCATTCGTTCATGGGACCTTAGGAGAGTGTCTTTTTCTGCTGGTCAGAATTCTCAGTTGACAAAAGAGGGAGAAGAAACACTTTGGTCTTCCTCCATGTACTCAGGTGGCCATAGAGGCTCTGTGACCTCCATCAGAGATCTTTGCATGCATCCTCATCTCCTGAATGACCAGGTTTTCTAGCAAGAGAGTGGATGTCAGAAAGGCAGAAATGCTGGTGCAGGCCTGAAGAGAACATGAACTCCAGGAGTGTCTCTCACAAGGGCTGAGCTCACCCAGGATGCCACCTGCAGAGCCAGGATGGAGCTGTGGGACATGGTGGGGTGTCAGTCACTACAGAAAGACAAACAGGACATGGCAGAAGCAGAGGGAGGCCCTCACCAGACCCTTGAGAAATGCCACACCTTCCCTGTCAGCTGCCTGAGAGGCTGTTTAAGCTTCAATCCCAGATGGCCCCTGATTATAAGGCCAGGGTCACTTTGGAATCTGTGCCTCCTCTCGGGCAGAGAATGACCCAGCAGAGCAGCAGCACAGTGCTTTTGGAACGTGTGAGCCCAGCAGTCTTTGAGTCTTGACCCACAAAGGTCATGTGGGAAGTTGAAACCCATCTTCTCTTGCTTTCTGTTCAGGTGCTTCTAGAGAAAGAGCAGGAGCAGAGTGCTTCATCAGAGATGCCATGCCAGACTCAGGGAGAGCTGTTCCCAGCCCGAGAGCAGGAAGAGCAGCTCAGGCAGCAGGTGGAAGAGCCACAGGAGAATGGCCAGGTGAGCCTGACTGGCCAGGAGACAGAGGGAAGGGCAGGAAGAGGGGCATAAACCAGAGCTCTTGGGACTGGGGAGGCCAGGAGTCCCACAGGCACTGAAAGCACAGGGCCTTGGAATTTGCAGAGATCAGCCCTGGGACAGGAGGTTTGCAATGGAAGCAGATGTGGGGAGGGAAGCAGAAAGAAGTGGCTGAATAAATGTGATTTTGAGGCTGCAAGAGGAAAAAGCTGAGCTTGATGGCAGCTCCCAGTCACTTGCTCTGCATTTGTGTGCACAGAAGATCAAGGCAGAGCCACAAGCAGAGCTGCCCGAAGCTCAGAGTGCCATCATGGATGTGAAGAGAAAGAACAGGGAAGACATGGGAAGAATTCAAGAGGAGAATCTCCATCAGCACAGGAGCCATCAACAAAACCAGGTGAGTGAAAGAGTGGCAGCCACTCCACTCATGAAGTGTCCTTTCCCTTCTCCTTTACAGTCTATCAAAGGACACGTGCAGGCAGAGCTGCAGGACTCTGAGGCTAGCAACAGGGCAAGGGAGAAGAGGCTGGAGGAAGAAATGAAAATTGTCAGAGAGAAACTTAATCGCCTCCCTCAGGCTCTAGAATGAGTGAAAGTGGGATGCAGTCACTGCAGTCACCAAACTGGTGGTTTCTGCCCTTCTTGCCTTTCCACTCAGAGCAGCAGGGAGTGGGGCCATGCCTCTGAGTGCCATCTTGCTCTAGTGTGTATCACAGTCATTCTGAAGGACATTTCCTGGTGTGCTCAATCTCCACTGCTGCTCTGTTCTTCTGGCCTATTCCTGCTGTCCTTGTTCCTTCAAGTGTTTGTACAGTGGAACGTGGTGACCCAGATGGAGGACTGAAACAAGCTGTCTGTATCCCTTGTCAATCTCTTCTTTGCCTTTCCTCACAGTCAACGACTCCTGGCTTACAGGAACAGGCTGTAGTGTCTGACTGCTTTGTTCTGTTTGACTTGAGGTGCGAGTGTTGACATCTCACCGGGCAGCCTGCAAAGAATTCCAGCCAATGTCTGGCAATGAAGGGCCCCAAGTTTGGAGTGAGGCACAGGAACAGTGCCCACCAGAAGTGCTCCAGGTCCAGCACATCATGGGCTCTGATCCTGCTGCCGCAGCAGCATCATCCCAAGGAAGCCTTTCTGTCGAAGCTCGGAGCTCAAGCTCGGGCAGTTACTTCATCTCCCTGAAAGAGGAGACTGAGAAGAAGCACCTGGAGATGCTGGGTACGTCTGGGGTGTTTCTTGTCTGAGGGACAGTGTGTTGTGGGCAGGTGTCAGCAGAGCTTTACCAAATGCTCCTCCTGAGTTTGGTGTCACAGGGCCATTTAGGACTCCCCAGAGGAAGTGCTGTGCTCCGAGGTAGCGAGAGAGAGCTCTGGGTGTTCCTGCTGCCTCTGAGGGCACCTTGGACTGGCTTGGGTTTGCCTGAGCTTCTCTCTCTGCTAAAGGTTGAAGCAGGGGATGTTCTGGGATCAACAGAAGGCTGTGACCTTGCAAATGATCTAGACAAGTCTTGTGTGCTAGTGCCAAACTGAACAGAATTTTTACTTTCCTAAATTCTCCTTAGACTCCTGACTTCGAACCAGTAATCAGAGCAAAAAACTTCACAGAAATGGACTGGTTTTGGAGTTTTGTCTTTTTGGTTGGGGACTTTTTTTTTTGGGAGTGGGGCCATGTTTTTGTGTTGTTTATTTTTTGTGGAGGCCTTTTTTTTTTTTTCTGTGGCGGGTTTTTTTTGTGTTTTGGGTTTTTTCGGTTTATGGTTTGTGGGGCTTTTTTAGTGGAGTTGGTTTTTCTCCATCCTGAAAGCACCCTTCTGCCCCATGTCTTACTGATGGCATTTTTATGACTGCTACTGTTACCACTACTACATCTGCAGTTTATTTTGACAAGAATGCTATCTTTTTGTCAATAAGAACTATTTTGGAAGGACAACAGGTTACAGGACAAATAGAGAGCAAGAGATGTTTTCCATGTGCCCCCAAAGAAAAAAGCGATACTTTTGTAGCAACCTTTATTTAATCTTCTAGTTTTATGCTTATCAAGATGAGTCCAAGAGACGCATCCAAGTGGCATGATCAGATAAAACTGTACTACAGGCATTTCTCAGGAGAGAGCCTCCAGCCCAGCCATGGTATATTCCTCAGATCCATGGCACTTTTCCATACCCAATTCCCACTCTTTCCCATGACTGTTAGAATCCTACCCATTGGCCCAAGCCCTGCTCAGATCAGTCTCCAGGAAAACACATCAAGTCCTTTGTGATTCTGCAGCACAACCCAATGAATCTGCTTCTTGCCTGTAACAGCTGCCAGTGCTGTGCTCTCAGATAAGACCTGGTGGGGCTGAGACCAGAGCCCAGTGGATTCTGTGTCTGCCATCACCTGTTGGGACAAAAAGGGCACTGTTCCACCCCTCGGTGTGGCTGATCTCAAAGCCCATCCTGTCATGTCCTCAATGGGGGCAACAGCTTGTAAGAGGCTCAGGCTTGCTGTGGCTTCTTCCCACTGCTTGCCAGTGCTCATGCTTGGGCTTTGCCAGCCTTGATGTGCTAGCTGCCCTGCCCCTGAGGGCTGGAGGGACTGCAGAGGCTGCAGCCTTCCTTAGCTGGGAGAGGGGCATCTTTGAGCTCAGCCTGCTCATAAACAGGTCAGGCTCCTGATGCTGAAAGCCCCTTTGGGATCAGTTACAGCATGAGCTGCTCTGGTTTACAAATGGAAATAAATTCCTTTGGCCAACTGCTGAAAGGGTGGGGAAGATATCCTTCTCTCCTGGGAATGCATCTCCCCATGCTTTGTTTCCTGTCAAGAGAACTCTTCAAAGGACTGTACAAAATCAGTCTCTGTGCCAGCCATCTGCACTGCAGGGCTGCCTGTCCTGTTGCTGTTGTGGTTGTGGTTGTTGTTACCCAGCTGACCACAAAGGGCTCAGAGCCCCAGACAGTGGGGCTGCCTTTTGTATCTCCTGGAAGCTGGGATCTCTGCTTTAAAGTCACCATCCCGCATTTTGTTTCCCTCAGAGAGAATGGTGAACCAGGAAAATCCCTTTAGGATATACACCGAAATGGAACACATTGGCAGCGGGTGAGTCCAACCACAGTTACTCCTGCACAGCCATGGCCCAGGTGTTTTTCTGGTGGAATGTCTATCCAGTGTGAAGTCAGGCCAGCTGCAAACATGTTCACACACTGGGGATAAGATGACCCCATCTCTCAGTGCTGCTCAGAATTTGTGAGTGTGCTCAGAAGGCATTGTCAGTGACATCTCCGTGCTGCCAAGGTCTTGCCTGCATCAAGGAACAGGACGTGGAAGATCTCCTTGTGTCTCAAGTGTGGGACAGCTCTGTGTTAATTTCCTTAGCATTTTTGTATGTCTCCAAATCATACTGCCCCATTAATGAGAAAAGAAGAAACTTGCTTGCCTGAAAGAGCAACCTAGCCTCTATCAAAGCTGTGTGAGATAACAGTTCCCAAGAACATTTCTTTCCCCTGCTTTGCAGAAGGAAATACTCTGTGGTCAGGATAGGAACCACACAGTTTAGAAAGTGAAACCCAAGAGGAATGACTAAACTCCCTTTAGAAGTTGAATCCCAGTGCTTCAGAAACAGGCCCAGTGCCCATGCACTTGAGAGGAAAATGCATCATCTGCCTATGACAGAGCCCTCCTGCCTCCCGCAGGTTTTTGACACTTCCAGCAGACATCTCCTGTGTGGGCTGGCTTTCACTCTAGGAGCTAAACAGCTTCTCCGTTCTCTGCTTCTGTTTTGTTTCTAGGGGTTTTGGACAAGTGGTCAGAGCACTCAACAATGCCACAGGAGGAGAGGTAAATGTCAACAAGCCCCACAGACTCTGCTGCACATGAGGGCTTTCCCCTCTGGTGTGAGCTGTGGCTGGAGCCCTGGGCAGAGCTGTGCTGAAAAGGCTCAAGAAGCACAGACTGGTGCCAGCCTGCACAATACATTTGGGACTTTGTCCTCCTCAGCTGCCAGAAGGAAGGCACGGAGGCAGCGGCTCTTTTCAGAGAAGGACGTGCTCACTCACTCTCCATTGCTAAAACAAAGGTGGTGCCTTAGAGCACCTCACTGCTCTTTGGGGCTACAGCTTCAGAGTCCTGAATTCTTATTTCTGACTGTCAGCAAATCCATCTGAAAGCTACTGGTAGTTCCTTAGCCACCTGCAGTGCTGCACTTGGGAACTGCACGTAGGGAGAGATCTGCAAGGTGTCCCTAAAAGCCCTAAGCCATGCCCATAGCCCAAGATGTATGCACAGAGTATTAGGGCATGGATTACTTCTTCTGAATCCCAAACAAAGCAGCAGAGAGTGTGGTCAGAGGTTTGTGGGTGATAGCTGAGACACCACTGTTACCAAGTGGACAAGGCAAAACGTCAGTGGCCCCACATGTCCTGTAACTGTCCCCCAAGGGAGCAGAGAAATGGGCTGTTGGAATGTCAGTTCCTAATTACTGCAGTGCCTAATCACAAGGCAGTTTGGCACAGCTCAGCTGTGTCATTGCAAAATCACTTGCTCCATGTGCGTTGTCGTCTCGTGCCACCAACTTCTCGAGTTACTGATTTTTAATGTCATTTTAGGTGGCCATAAAGAAAATACATCTTCAAGGACTGAGAACGAAGGAACTAACTGTTAATGAAATCATGATCATGAAGAAGTGTAGGAGTCCCAGTGTTGTGAATTATTTAGACAGGTGAGAGGTCATGGTCTTATCCCATCAAGGGGCATTTACATACAGCAAACATGAGAGGTTAAAAATCCACTTTGGTCAGTGGCAGAAAGTAGACCTGTTAATTTTTATTTATTCATATTTCTTTACTCATCTCCAATGGATGTGAGGAGAGTGCATCTTGTCTGCATGAGTTTTCCCTGCCACTTGTCGTTTGAAAATTATTCCAAAATTACTGAAACCTGGGTCAGCTGTATCTTACTAAGTCAACACCCTCAGAGTACATTGCCTCCACATTTTTTCGGGATTGATTTTTTAAAGTTTCTTAAATGCTGATGAACCATCCTAAAGTGGATTTCTCTTAGATCGTTGCCCCTCTTTGTCATTGCTGGGCATGCCAGGAAGACTTGGTGCTTATTTCCAGAACCACCATGCCTGACAGGTTTTTACCTGGGCTGTTACTAAACTGCATTTTTCACCTGCTGGCCATCTAAGACATCTCTAAGACATCTCCTTTTTCACTGCTGTGCCTTTCTCCTCCAGACTGCACAGACTGCAGATTGTCTATTCCTTTGATTCTGTCCTAGTCACAAAGGCACCTGGAAACAAGAAACTCGGAAGCAAAACATCAAGGTAGCCATGCATGTTTATTTCCCCGGCCTTGTTTCCTTCTTTCAGCTACCTTCTGGGTGAGGAACTCTGGCTGGTAATGGAGTACATGGATGGAGGCACCCTGAGTGATGTCATCCGCAAGACCTTCCTGTCTGAAGACCACATTGCAGCCATCAGTCGGGAGGTCAGCAATCCCATCTGTGCTTCTGAGGCCTTGGGCAGGATTGTCTGGGAACAGGGGCTCAGAACAGGAGTGATTTCATGTGCCAAGCTTTGTTTCTGTGTGGCTGGTATGCTATGGGCAAGTAAAAGCATCTCAAGTGAAAGGCCTGCCAGTGGCCCTGCACTCACTGTACTCAGTGCCAGTACTCTTATCTCCTACTGTTGTACTCTCGCTCCGCCTCTTGTATTTGCTGTTCCCCATCTTGCCTCGCTAAACTTTTTTCTGTCCTCACTGCATTCCTTGCCTGTTAAAGCAAAGGTGCTGGTGGCAGGATTTGAAACAAACAGCAAAGAAAAAAGTTAGACTCGATTCTCTCAGTCCTTAGCTAAGAAGGATAGAAGTGCAGCCAAAATGCTCTTTGCTTCTGAGCACATCCACTGCAGCAGGAGTCATCCTGGCTGGTTTGCAGGGGAAAGTCTAAAAGAGCAGGTGCTGTTGCTCTTTCCAAAGCTGACATGCCTTTCCTCAGAAAGGTCCTGCTCGGCAAGTGTTGGAGCAGCAAGCTCTTCCTCTCAGTGGCACTGTGTTCTGCCATTACTCCCCATTCCCCTGGAGCGGGAATCTTTTAGATTCTTTGTTTCTTTCTCGTGTGATGAAATCACATCACTCATTTTTGCCCTCCTCTTTCTCTTTCCTCTCTCAGTGCCTGCAAGGACTGGATTTTCTTCATTCAAACAATGTGATCCATCGAGATGTGAAGAGTGACAACATCCTTCTCAGAACCGATGGCTCTGTCAAGCTGAGTCAGTAGATTCTTGGTCAGGTGCAGCGTTCCAGGGATGTGGGTGTGGGGCTGCTTGGAGTGACAGCCAGCTCCCCAAAAATGGTGCTGGTGGCAGCGCAGGGACACCCACTGTGAGCTGAGGGCGCAGTTGCCATGTGCACAGAGATAGGACAAGGAACAAGAAGTCAAGAGTAGTGTTATCCTGTGTGTGTCCAGGAAGAGGGAGGGAGCTACAAGTCTAAAGTTTCCAAAGAACAAAAGCCACTGCTGGAGGCAGTGTAAAAAATCGGGGGATTTTTTAAGTTGCCATTGCCAGGAGATTCAACAGCACATTTTCAAACCTCTACTGGGGAATTCTTTTGCTTGCTTTTCCTAATTGCACAGAATTAAAATAAAACCAGTATTTTTCTTTCTCCTCAGCTGATTTTGGCCTCTCTACTCAGCTCAACTCTGAGCAGAGCAGACCGTGCTTGGTAGCCGGGACTCCTTGGTGGATGGCGCCTGAAGTGGCGACAGGTCAACCATATGGCCCCAAAGTGGACATATGGTCTTTTGGAATTGTGGGGATTGAAATGTTAGAAAAAGAACCTCCTTACTGGGACCAAAGTCATGCCTCGGTAAGCAGCAAATACTCACCGATCCCACTGTCTTTCTCACCTCTCCCATTCCCTGCATGCCATTGGACAAAATCCCATTGCCATCTGCTGGAACTACTTCCACCAAGGTCCCCTCTAAAAATGTCCCTGCAACACATCAGCATCTGCTGTAGATTTGGATACATCAGTGGTCGAACTCAAGCCTTACCACATGCAAACAAACTCCATTCTCAGGAAACACTTTCCTTTGGGTTATAAGTGGTTCCAGTTCTTTTGTCTGTGGAGATGGCCCCAGAAAAAGGAAACAAGCATCTTAGAACTTCTGTTATCTTTCCATAAATGAAGGAAGGAAACCCAAACCCAACAAAGTTTCTAAAACTGTAGTCTTTAGAGGGGAACCTAACCCAGTGTGCAGTTTCTTCTCACTGGGAAACATGCCTGCAACCTGGGCATGAGTGTGTAAAGGCCACTGAGTCTCTTCTGCTTCTTGTGCAGTGCTGCTGTACTGCATTTAGTGACCATGTTTTTTCACAGCCCAAGGCACGTTCTCTGTGTCACCAAGCCAGAGCCTGGTGATGTGGAGAGCCTGCCAAAACCTCCCGTTTGTTTCCTGGCACTTTCTGAGATGGGCCTACCACTAATGCATTGACTTGAGTAGCCAAATGAGCAGAGGGTGACCATAGGGATGGCACCTCTCCTTCTTCTGACCATGACAATTTTGTCTTTTGCTGCAAAATGGGAAGCTGCAATTTTCAGACTGCTGAGAGACAGAGCTGCAGGTGGCACCTGTGTGCCCAAGCAAGCATTTCCATCCCAATACACCGCAGCAGGCATCTTAATGTGGCTGTGTTGAAGATGAGTTTGTAAATCTTTATTTCCTTACCTGGGGATTACCTGATGGATTTTCTTTCTTTTCTTCCAATTCCCATTGTTTTCAAGAACAGCACAAAAAGCTTGATGAGTTTTGTTCTAAGGCACGTGTGCTTAAAGGACCAACAAGCAGTGCAGAGATGCCTTTCATGAACTAACCCTTGAAATTAGTTAGTATAGCACAGTCCCTCTTCCATAAAGCCTCTAAAACTGGTATGAATCCTCAAAGAAGTAAACATGCTTTCGCTGATGTAGTTCCCACTAACTAGGTCAGTCAATGAAATCAGCTGCCAAGGCAAGATCTGTGGGATGGTGGAAAAGCTGTGGCCGCATCAGGGTTTGGATTTTTGGTTGGGAAAGGAAAGTCATCTCTGGGTCTCTGTCAGGGCAGTAACTGCCACTGAGGAACAGAGGCTAAACAAAGGGATCTGGGAGAGCCTTAGAGATGTGAAAGCAGCAGGTGGAGCCTCATGGGTTTTTTTCTCCAGGCTCGACGCCTGATAGCCAAAGTAGGGACCCCAAAACTGCAGCATCCCAAGCTCCTCTCAGCTTTGCTGCGTGACTTCCTGAGCTGCTGCCTGCAGAGAGATGAGGAGCAGCGCTGGTCTGCCAAGGAGCTCCTGCAGGTAAAATGTGAAGGGGCTGCAGGTGAAACAGGCTCTGAGGGATGGGCTCCTCCTCCACTCAAGTCCAAGACATCAGATGAGCCCTCTTCTTCCTCACTTCCACTCTTGGGGCTCTTCAAATGAAAATGGTGAGGAATCCTAGACTGGGCTGGGCTGGCAGGGCCCTCTAAAGGTCCTCTGGTGCAAGTGTCCTGCAATGAGCAGGGACATCTTGAAAGAGAGCAGGTAGCTCAGAGCCCTTTCCCACCTGACTTGAAATGGTTGCAGGGACGGGGCACCTACAAGCTCTTGGGGCAACCTGTGCCAGGGTGGCACCATGCTCCGAGTAAACAAGTTCTTCCTTAGACCTACTCTGACTTGATCCCCATTTTGTTTAAAAATATTCACCCACATCCTATTGTAATTGGCCTAGTTAAAAAAGATGTCCCCCACGTTCTTCAAAGCCACTCTGAAGTCTTGGAAAGTGGCAATAAAGTCTCCCTGGGGCCTGTTCTTCACAAAGCTGAATAACTCCACCTCTCTCTACATTTCCTGAGAGGAGAGGTGCTCTGTTTTCTGTTTCTGTCACGCTCTTAGTTTTTTAATTTGGTGCTGTGTTCAGTTTTACCTAATGTCAAAAGAATTGAAGTAGAGCAATGCAGGGTACAGAGACATGAAATGGAGGTGCAGGAACCCAAGGAAGCCAGTCCCAGCTGAGCAGTCAGAGATTTGGCTGTGGGCAGGAGGGGCTGTGGGGGTTCACTCTGAGCCTCTGAGGGGCCCTGGTTTGTGCCCCCCAGCCCACCCTTAGAGATTTCTGCCACAAACAGAGACAGCCAGGAGGGACTTGTCCCAGCCCCATCTGCTGCCTGGCACCCTCAAGCAGACGGGAACTGTGCCAGGGTTGCTGCCAGGTTGTGTGGCAGAGTGGGAACTGCAGGGCCCAGTGCCCCTGGGCTGGCCCTGCTGGGAAGGAAGGTGCCGACCAGCACACAAGGGGCAGGGCATGGAAAGGTAGACACTGCTCTGTCTCCCTGCGGAAATCAGCACAGTGCCTGTCTTACAAAGAGAGGGACCAATGAGAGGCTTTGGAGTTTCCTGAAAAGAAGAAACTCCAAGGACAGAAAGCACCATTTCTAGAGCACTGGCAGGGCTAAAATCTCAGCAAGATGAAGACACCTGTATAAATGGGTGAGTGAGATTCTGGGCCAGGTTTGCCTGTGATGGCAAAATCCTGCACATCAAGATGGAGGTGTAGACGGTCCCATTGTTCCTCTTCCTGCATCCTTCTAGGGGCAGGAGCAATCCTGTGAAGCACTGAGCTCGGAAAGTCATGGTTCATTGTATTTTGTTGATTTGGTTTTTTTCCCTTTGGGCAGCATCCATTTGTAAGATATGCTGAGCCTGCGTCCAGCCTGGTGCCACTGATTGTTGCAGTGAAGAGGAAGGAGACAAAAATGTGACAATCACATCAGGACCATTTATTTATTCCTTAACAGGTTTAGAGTAGGATTGTAGGTTAGGACTAGGATTAGGATTAGATTAAGGATTAGGATAAGAATAAGGATAAGGATAAGGATAAGGATAAGGATAAGGATAAGGATAAGGATAAGGATAAGCATAGGCATAAGGATAAACATAAGGATAAACATATGGATAAGGATAAGGATAAGGATAAGGATAAGCATAGGCATAAGGATAAGGATAAGCATAGGCATAAGGATAAACATAAGGATAAACATATGGATAAACATATAGATAAGGATAAGGATAAACATATGGATAAGGATAAGGATAAGGACAAGGATAAGGATAAGGATAAAGATAAGGATAAGGATAAGGATAAGGATAAGGATAAGGACAAGGACAAGGACAAAGATAAGGATAAGGATAAGGATAAGGATAAGGATAAGGATAAGGATAAGGATAAGGATAAGGATAAGGATTAGGGTTAAGGTAAGGGTTAGGGTTAGAGTAGGATTGTCTAATAGGACTGCAGAATAGGATTGAAAATCAATAAAGTTTCTGAAACCACAACTCACCTTGAAGATCCCCTTCCTTCTCACTCTGCGAATGAACTCCAGAATTCCATCTGAATTGTCTGTTGTTTCTTAAAGGAGGAAAGTGAAACGGTGTCTTTGGTATGGTGTCAAAGTGGGGAAGGATCTTCTTCAGTCATCCTCTCCAGACCAGACTGCCTTTGGAATATGGCCCACTGGTCAGTTTTTGGCCATCTTTGGTACTTCTATTTGAGGCAGAAAGGACAATGGCATTTGCAGGCAAAAGCAAAGGAAGAATGGGGCAGCCCAAACATCTTATGCAGATGCAGGCCTTCAGCTGTGACTGGAGAGCATTGGGGCTCCTGCCACTTGGACTTGGATCCCTAAATGCAATAATCTCTTTGGCTGGAGGAAAGCCTTGATCAAGTGAGAAAGCAGAAAGATCAGAGAGGGTGCTCGGGAAGGTCTCCTGTGGTGCAGAGCTGTCAGCGCCTGTGAGGTGAGAGCGGGCCCGGCCTTGCCCGGGCTGGAGCCCCAGCTGAGCCGCGGCCGAGACAGGGTGGAAAGAGGCCCTTGGAGCTGCAAGAGGCAGCAGCCGGGCCCTGGGTGCCTCTTCCTGGGAGCAGGCGAATCCTCTGCCCTCAGAGCCCAGGTGGCAGCTGGCTGCTGCCAAGGGGAAGCGCAGCCGTGCTGGGCACAGCCCAGCCTGGAGGCATTGGCCATCTGCAGTGTGCCCAGGAGCAGAGAAAGGTCGAGGGCAGCCGAGGGCCGCTGGGCTGGCGGAGGATTCCTCCTCTTCTGCTGGCTGCCCTGCAACTCCTGGCAAAGGCCAGCAGTGTGTGCAGCACTCTGGGCACCAGGGCAGGGAGCCGGGCTGCTCGGCAGGCTGGAGCACAGGGCAGCCTCCTTCAGGCCCGGCACTTGTGCCAGGGGAAGCGAGACCAGCGTGAGGCAGGGACAGCTTGGCAGGGCCCATCTGCAGGAGCCAGCGCCTCACGCAGCTCTGGGAGGAAGCGCCTGCAACCCTGCAGTTCTGCACTGAGCCAGAGCAAAGGTGTGACATGCAGAGTGTTTGGCAGAAATATGCAGGCCCACCAGGCCAGCCTGCTTTGTGCTCTCTGGCGCACAGCAAGGGCTGTGCAATGCAGCTCTGAGCTCCTGGGAGAGAGGCACATCAGGGATTTGCCTGAGGCTTGTGCTTGAGGAGTGAACTGATTTGGCAGGGGGCAGAAGGGTTTCAGTAGGCAATTTGTGTTTTCTTCATTAATTTCTGAAAGAAAGTCATAATGTGCTGCACACAGGTAGGGTTATTAAAAAAGAAAGACCTTATAAAATCAGGCCTTCCTATTGCTATGTTTGCTCAGTTGTCCCATCATAAAAAACCCCCAAACAATATTAAAAGTAGTAGCAATTTTAATTTATTATTTAAAATTAAAAAAATTAAAAATTGGTTATATTATATTTGATTAAAATAAGGGAGAATTTGGTTCCAATAATAGCACATAAGCAAAAGATAACCACGGGGTGTGGAGTGCAGGGCTCTGGGACCCTTGCCAAATCACGTACGAGCTTGCCAAGTGAAGATTCTTCCTTATATGCCATCTGTCAATGCCATCTCCTCCCATTTTCGATTCAGCACACTTCTACCTCCGCCCTCATTATCATCTTTACCACGCATGTGCCACCACTCGGTTTGGTGGTCGCACAAGTCTTTGGGGGTCATCTGAGGAAGATTTTGTAGTCTTCCTCTTTGTCCTTTAATTCAGCTTTGCGTTACACATGCCCACCAAGCCAATACAATGTAAGCCAAAACTAACAAAATTACTGCATTTAGGCATCAAGGCAATAAATCCCTTATAATTAGCATTTTCCTGGGACACAACCAGAGTGTCCCTTCTTTGTTAGTTTTTAGCAACCATTATCTCTTGCTTTCCTCCTGTTCCTGAACATCTGCGGGGAGGGGGGGGAAGGTAGAGCCCCGCCTCTCCCTTTTTCTTTGGCATTATAACTTTTTACTGTTTTAATATTTCTAAATATTAATTACTGTATCAATATTGATTCTTGTTTCAATTTTTATCAGCATGAATCATACCTATTTACCACACTATGGTAAATTCCCAACTGTCCTGTTGCATCTTCTACATGCAGCCAGCTAACTTCCCATGGGAATAGTCCTGAGTGCAGTTAGCACAACAAGCTATTGTGCTGACAAAACTGTTTGCATCTGTAATAAACAAGAAACCTGTCCATGAGCGTCCACGAAAAAAAATGTAATCACCTGAGTAAGAGTGAGTCTTAGAAAGTGTGAGTCTTAGCATGTACACACTAATACACCTTCTAAGCAATAAATTGTGTGGCAAGGAAACTACCAGCCAGTTGGAGTTGAACACGAGGTCTGTGAAAACAGTATAAAAATGAGTTATTTGACTAAAGAATTGGCTTTCCCTGCATGAAGAAACTGAGTCCTGGCTGCTTTATTGACACAGCAATGTGGCTTCACTCAGCAAGAGCACTTGCAGGGTGTATTGATGAAACACTTGTGTTTGATTCCCAGAATAGGATGGAGAGGCATTAAGTCCAACAAACAGGGCATAGTCTTTTCAATTCCTTTAGCTTTAACAGGAGTGCTGAACCACGTATTCCCCCACTGCAGTGCTTACTGTGTGCAAGTGGCTATCTTGGCCTTGAGAATAAGGAGAGTGGTCCTGCTAAGAAGGTAGCTGGAATGCATTCAGGGGGAAGAAAGTGTTTTTAGGAGGCTCTTGACCACCAAAGGAGAATTTGAGGAATGGGAATATTTCCCAAAGGACTGTGTCAGGAACTGGAGTTGTGTCCCAGGCCCTGCCATATTTGATCCATGTTTGAGCAGGTTGACAAGACAATGAAGAAAAGTGTCTTGTTTAAGAGCTGGGACCTTGAGCCTTGAAAGAGAAACAATGGATTGGTCAATGGGTGGGCAGTCAAGCTTTGAAAGGAGAGCAATGCACAATAGAGCCCTTGGTGGCAGGGAGTCATGGAGTCATCCTGAGCCATCATCTCACACGCCAGGCATGTGTGAGCTGATGCTGTAACTGGGGAAATTCCGCTCCTGAGCAGGAGATACAAGACCTAGTTCTGGGCTGGAGATTTGAGAAGGACGAGATGCATAGCGTTTTGATCAAGGGGATGTCCTGCAAGTGCACTGCCTACCTGCCCCTGCTGCTGAGCACCAAGCTCCAACTCCTTCTCCAGTTGATTTTTGGGAATCCAGAGGTCAGTATGTATTATATGCTATTGCAAGTAATGGAATGAATTTGCTTTGCAAGCCCAGTTTTGTCCTGGGTTATTTTGTGCATGGGTCACCTGAACCAGTGACAATGACCAGCAGGGATCTACAGGGCACTCCTACTCTGATGTCAATAAATTCTGAGAAGTGACTGAAATATGTCGATAAATTGGATGTAATGTTTAACCTGTGAGTTTCAGCAAAGTATTGAATATGTCTTAGTTCCATGGATACAAACTACTAGGTGAGATTGCTGGGTGTGCTTGACTTAGGGAAGTTACTCCCTGTGCACCCAGCAATGAAATCAAGTAATGCCTCCTTTCTAACCCTGAGCTGGCAGCAGGGATCAGGCCCTGCTTGGTCACTTTCATTTTGACAACTTCTGTTAGCAGGGAAGAAAGGTCCAAATGAAACCTTCTCCAGCTGTTTTCCTCTGGTTGATCTTTTTAGGCACCAAAGCTCTGTGCCACGGGGGGCCTGGGTGTGTGCAGAGCAATGCAGCCCCCACAAAGCCCTTGGTTTCCCCACAAGTTGCCAGGTTGACTGCTTCCAAAGGGCAAGAAAGGCAGAGATGTACATCCACAGGAGTCCTGGCCATGTCCAATAAAGGTGCAAATATGTGGGGAGATTTGTTAGCAATGATTTCAGCTGTTATGCCAACCCAGTGCCTTCTTTCTTGCTTCTGTGCATTATAGGTGAGTAATGTAATAGTTGGCTCTCACAATTAAGAGATAGATATTATGTGGATAAATATTCTGTTCAAATGTAAAGTGCTGCTATTGTAATATGTCCTCTCATAGTCCTCTTTCTTTTCCCCCTTGTAATAGCCTTGGTAGTCAGGGCAGTTGGGGAGGGCTGGTTTGTGACCAGCAGGCGGGGTGTAACAACACCTGACCTCCAATCAAGATGCAAGAAAGTAATCTCCACCACTGAACGGCAGAGAAAGAGTTGACTGAAAAAACATTGGGAGGGGTTAAGGGTATGAAAAGCAGAGCATCCCTTTTGGAGATGAGCATGTGGCTGCTAATCATGGAGACTTTCCAGTGCTCCAATCTTTCCTTATACAGCCTTTTCTTAAGGTTTAATAAACCTTTAAAAAGTTAAAAGGAGGGTAATTTCTCAGATGGGCAATGCTTTGGGCCATTTTCTTGGTCTCGTTTCCTTTGCTTGGGTGCCATCTGAGTGCCCAGTTGGGGTACAGGCTGTAGGTGCTTTGTGCACTCCTGGAGTTCCTGTTGGATCCCTTGAAAGACAGGGTTTGGCCCGCAAACCCTGCTTTGTGACAGAGAAGAAGTTCCCAGGCTATTTTGTGTTTCCTGTAGGGAAGGTTGGTTATTGCTTGGCATAAATTTACATACCAACATGGAGCGTTTGCTTTGTGATGTCAGGGCATGTTTGCCACCTTGTTGTAGTGACATCAGAAGGTTACCCTGGTGCATGGAAGGCCTGAGTGTCAGAGCAGTCCTAGCACTTGCTCAGTTCAGGATAATCCTCCTGATTGAGGAAATTGTCAGTGGGCTGTTGCACACCGACAGGAGCCTTGCTTTTTCCAGTGTGTGAGCACAGCCTGCAAACTTGCAGGACAGTGTTAAAATGATTGAGGGAATTGCTCCTTTGCTTTTCACTGCCTATGGAATTACCTATGGTGCCTATTTTGTAGCATATTTCACACGTAAGTAGATGTTTCCCCTCTGCTTAGGTTAGGGTGTATCCTAACCTGGCTTTTGTATGTCTTCCTTCTCTTTCTTAGTGACTGAGTTTCTGGTTTTGAAACAGAAAGAGCATTAGGATACCACTGTTTTGGTAAAGCTCCTGTCAAGGCGTTCATCTTAAAAATGGGTGTCTGCAGCCACAGGGGCAGCATTTGCAGGGGAACCTGCAGGGCTTCCGATGGCTCCATGGGAGAGTCTGTGGCAGCAGAGTCTGTCATTTCCTCAGTTTGCTGGGACAAGCAAGACATCTTTGAAAATGCAGACTGGCAGACCTTCAGGAAAGGCTGAATAGTTGGACTAGGACTACTGTTGTAATGTAGCTTAGGATTTTGCGCTCTGCTAGTGTAAGGAAGGCTACTGCGATTAAGTTTGGGAGGGCATAGGAGCGAGCTATGATGAGGTTAATAATGAGGGTGGTTTGGGTTAAGCTAGGAAGAGGATCGGAACCTCTGAGTTAAAGGACTGAAGTCTTTTGCATTTTCCAAGCTCTGCCACGCTAGCTGGTCCTTTTCTTGGACGTGGTGGGGTGTAATAGCCTTTTGTAATTTAGTTGTTTTCATTACTTAAGGCGAAGGCTTGCTTGTGGTATTGGCCTCACTTTTCCTATCCTTTCGTACTGGGAAGAGTTCATCATAGATAGAAACCGACCTGGATTGCGCCAGAACTCAGATCACGTAGGACTGTTAATCGTTGAACAAACAAACCCTTAGTAGCAGCTGCACCACTACGATGTCCTGATCGAGGTCGTAAACCTCCTCGTAGATACAGACTCTCGGAGGACATTGCGCTGTTATCCCCGGGGTAGCTTGGTCCATCGATCAATTGTATTGGGTCTGGATGCTATTAGCATGTTGAGGGGTTGCTCTTAGTCTAGAGGTGTGGTCTAATTTTTGGAGGTTTTGTTTTGCTCCAAGGTCGCCCCAACCGAAAAACGCAGACCAGAAGCCAGTAGGTGAGTATGTGTTTTAAGGTGGTTGCTGGTTTTGAAGTTCCACAGGGTCTTCTTGTCTTACAGGTTTATCCCTGCTTTTGTACAGGGAGATCAATTTCACTGATTGCTGGTAAGAGACAGTTAAGACCTCGTTTAGCCATTCATACTAGTCTCGATTTGTGGGACAATTGATTCCACTACCTTTGCACGGTAAGGATACCGCGGCCGTTGAACGTGAGTCACCGGGCAGGCATCACCTTCAAAACTTGTTTTGCATTTGCTGAAGGCTATGCTTTTGGTAAACAGTTGGGCCTTGACGGGTTTGCCTAGTTCCTTTTACAGGTTTTAATCTTTCTTAATGGACGCTCCTCTGTCAGGTTAACAAGATACTTAATACTGTGCTTGTTTGATTTGACGTATATTGGTGGTTTGTTCATAATGTACAGATGTAAGCTTGCGTCATAGAGGGAGGACCCTGGTTACTCATTCTAGCATTATTTCTCCTATTTGAATATAGGTTAGCCTGTTAATGGGGAGGGAGTCATAAGGTTCTTATATTTTTGTAATGTAGAGCTTTAACGCACTCTTTGTTGATGGCTGCTTGAGGGCCCACAATGCAGTTGGAAAACCCAGTATTTATCTGCTCAGAGAGATTGTATTCTTTTTTAAAGGAGCTGTACCTCCTTTAAATGGCCCTTAATTCGCTTCATTAGGGTTTGTAGGTTTTCCTTGGAGAAGAATTAAGAGTGAACTTAGATTCGTTTCACAGGCAACTAGCTATCACCCAGCTCAATTGGCTTTTCACCTCCACTGACAAGTCATCCCACTCTTTTGCCACAGAGACGGGTTCGCTCAATAATAGCTGCTCGTAAGTAGCTCGCTTGGGTTTCGGGGTCGCAAACTTAAATTCATTTTGCATTATTTTTCTTGCTAGACCATGATGCAAAAGGTACAAGGGTTGATCTTTGCTGTTTATAGCTTAGTTTTTATTATTATTTCATCTTTCCCTTACGGTACGTGGTCTCTATCGCGCCAATGGTGTCTTTTCTATCACTTATACTGGGAATAGTGAATGCTTTAGTTGGGTGCGGGGGAGTAGCTTTGTTATTCCAGATCATGTCGATTGGGCTAGAGTTTGGCATCAAGACAATCTGGTGTTAGCAGACATTTTTCATGTGTAAGTTCAATGCTTTTGCTGAAGCTACGTCTTGGTAGCCTAAGTGCACCTTCTGGTACACTGACCTTGTTACAACTTACATCATCTTTGGCTAAGTAGCTTATTAGTTCATTGGGGGGGCGGGGGGGGGGGCGCCTGCGAGGAGGGTGATGGGCGGTATGTAGGTGCCCCAGGGCCAGCTTAAAGAGGGCTCCATTGTCCCACTCTACTGCTAAATCCACCTTCCAGGGGTTATTTCATACCCCTTTGCCGCTATGTTCTAACTTAGAAAATGTAACACATTGCTACCTTTCCATAGGCTATACCTTGACCTGTCTTGTTAGTGTGGTGGGGCTATTGAACTCACTGTTGAGCTTTCAGGGGAGGTGGGCTGGTGACAGCAGTATGTAGGCTGTTTTGGCAAGGAATGGTCAGACATATCGTGGATCATTGATTACAGAACAGGCTCCTCTAGGTGGCTTTGGGGCACCGCCAAGTCCTTAGAGTTTTACGCGTTGGTGCTTAAAGCATCAGGAGGATGCTTTAGTAGGTGTAAGCATCAAGATTTAGGGCCAGGCATAGTGGGGTATCTAATCCCAGTTTGGGCCCTGGCTTTCGTGGAGTTCAATTAATCTTTGTTCTAAGATCTTCTTTGATGGGGAGGCCTTTTTGGCATCTTGGGCTTGTGACAACTCAGTTGCTTTTTAACCTTTGCTACTTGGATAGCATGTGACCACTCTTTATGCCGTTATAAAGTTAATTTGGGTCTCCTGTATGACTGCGGTGGCTGGCCCAGGATTTACCAACCCTGGATATGCTATGGCTAAGTCAAGTTTACACTCATTGCATAATATTAACTACTGCTGATTACCCGTGGGGGTGAGGCAATTGCAAGGTATCTTGGGCTACGGTTGTGGTGAGCCTGATGCCCGCTCCTATCTCCCTGATTGAGGTGTTCAGGGCATCTACACTGGAGCGCGGATACTTGCATGTATATACCTAGCAAAAACTAACAGTAAGGTTAGGACTAAGTCTTTTGTCCTTGGGTGCGTGCGGCAGCCATCTTGACATCTTCAGTGTCATGCTTTCTATAAGCTACAAGGACGTGAAATTTGGTGGATAGTTGGTTGATGGTTTGTCATCATGGCTTGTGGTTTGTTTTGGTTTTTGGAGAGGGGCTAGCTTTGGGATTAATATTATGTTTGTTTGGGGGTGGTTAGGGGAGTGATGATGGTGGCTGGTTATTATTTTTGACAGTAGGGAATATAGAGGAAAGTTAATTGAAAGTGTATTGATGGTAAGTAGTTTGGACAATGTAGGGATATGTGGCTTAGTTATTTGAAAAAAAAAAGTCTAGATAAAAAAACAGATGCATAAAACGGAATTTAAATGTTAATTCCTAGTGAATGATAAAATAATTACTATGTCTGGCAACCATTACACTATCTGTTGTCTAGAGGTAGGTAGCGCGCCCTCCATGAATGGGGTCAAAGTGCATCAGTGCCAAGTTTGCGACAACCTTATCCGTTAGATCATGACATTCTGGGTGTTAGGGGATTCATATGCTCGGCGGTCATGTGATGGACATGTCAAGAGGAAGATAACACCTGCTCTGCACTTGAGGGGCTTATTGAAGAGACGCTAAAAGAAAACAAGTGCAAGAGGTCGGATGCCGAGGTAATGAAGTTAGGGAGGAGTATTCAACCGACCACTTATATCTGTGAAGGGCAAGGAGGAAGGAATGAAGCAAGTTATGATCCTGAAGTTACAACCAATAGCGCAAAAGAGCAAGTATAGGAGAGGTATGTGCTTGACGGCAATAAACTAAAGCACATATGATGTTGATAGCTCAGTTCTCGTGAGAAACGCGATCAAAACATAACCATGTCTGGCTTGGGAGTGCTTGAAGGCTTTTGGCTGAGAATATTACCTAGGAGGTGGGCGAATCCTGTAGACTAGGGGAATTCAAAGGTGTACTGGGACATTCCTCGTTCTCTAGGTTGGGTGTTGCGTACATTAGGTAAGATCCTGGGTCTTTGGGTGACACTTGCGGCTTGGACTTGGGTAGAAATACTTGGGTTGTATGGTACCTGAAGCAAGAATGTGCCTGGTAGGTAGGCTGGACGAATACCATCCGTTTGGGTTTTTGGTGGAAGAGCTTGACGTGTAATGTGGATTATCCTACATTTCATGAGCTGTCTGATGGGGCAGAGAGTGCGATGCATTATTATACATACCCTGAAAGCAAAAAGAAAACGTGCTGGGTAGGGGGGGAAGGGGGGGGGGGGTAAGGGGATGGGGGAGGGAATGAAGGACGTATTTAGGTGTTCTTATAGTTAAATTTTGTAACGACTGCTTTTCAGGCCGTAAATCTCAGAGAGAGGCCAAGTGGGAATTTATGATAGAATCTGTTTTGTTTTTTGGGCTGAGTTTTGTTCTAGGGGGGTTGGTGGTTGCATCTAACCTGTCTCCTTACTATGGGGTGTTGGGGCTGGTCGTAGCAGCGGTTGCAGGGTGCAGCTGACTAGTGAGTTTGGGGGTCCCTTTTGTTTCTTTGGTACTTGTTATGGTTTATTTAGGGGGAATGTTGGTAGTGTTTGTGTATTCAGTGTCGCTGGCAGCGGATCCTTATCCGGAGGCTTGGGGTAGCTGGGGTGTTGTTGGTTATGGTTTTGGGATGGGGTTGGTTGTCATGGTGGAGCTTGTTATAGGGGGTGTGTTGGGGTTGTTGATGGACGAGGGGATGGTGAATAGTGGGGATTTGTTGTCGGTCCGGTTGGATTTCAGTGGGGTAGCTGTGTTGTATTCAGAGGGGGTGGGATTGCTTTTGATTGGGGGGTGAAGGTTGTTGTTGACTTTGTTTAGGATGTTGGAGCTTGTGCAGGGGTTGTCTCGGGGGGCGATTCGAGCTCTTTAGCAGTAGGGTCAGGAAGTAGTTTAGTGAAAAATGCCAGGTTTGGGAATTGGAGCAGAGGGTTTGAGTCCTTTCTTCCTGAGGTGGGTGGTGGGGTAACTCTAAAGAAGGGGTTTAGTCTTCAATCTTTGGCTTACAAGACCAATGTTTTTATAAACTATTAGAGTTAATTAAAGTTTAAGTAGCTTGTTTTCTAGGGCGGCCGCAAGGGGGAACAGAACTAGAATGATTGTGAAGTATGTGAATGATGCTAGTTGGCCGTTGATGATGAAGGGGTGTTCTACTGGCTGGCTGCCTACTCAGGTTAGGATGAGGACATTGGCGACTAGGGTTCAGAATAGGGTTTGTGATAGGGGACGGAAGGGTATTGATCATAGTTTTGATGTATGTAGTAGTGGGGTGAGGAACAGGATGAGGATTGAGGCAGCTAGAGCTACTACGCCTCCTAGTTTGTTTGGGATGGATCGGAGGATGGCGTAAGCAAATAGGAAAGATCACTCGGGTTTGATGTGAGGAGGGGTGACTAGTGGGTTGGCTGGGGTGAAGTTTTCTGGGTCACCTAGGAGGCTGAGGGAGAATAGGGCTAGTGAGACAAGTAGGGAGAGCATTAGGACGAATCCTAGGATGTCTTTGATGGTGTAGTATGGGTGGAAGGGGATCTTGTCACAGTCTGAGGGAATGCCTAGCAGGTTGTTTGAGCCTGTTTTGTGGAGGAAGGTGAGATGGACAAGAGTAAGGGCTACGATGATGAAGGCAAGGAGGAAGTGGAGAGAAAGAATCGGGTCAGTGCGGGGTTGTCAACAGAGAACCCGCCTCAGGCTCACTTGACTAGTGTTTGCCCGATGTAAGGGATGGCAGAGAATAGGTTTGTGATTACTGCAGCTCCTAAGAATGATATTTGGCCTCACGGTAGGACATATCCTACAAAAGCAGTTGCTATGAGGGTTAGGAGGAGGATGACTCCAATGTTTCAGGTTTCTTTGTTTAGGTATGTGTCGACGGAAGGAGACCCAGACATCCGTTGATCATCATAGGCCCAATTTTATTGATTAGTACGGCGGGTTAAATACAGTTAATAATGAGCTTCATACATATTGCAAAAGTTGAGCTCAGGATTGGTCAGCTTACATATCAGCATCTACGCCTACTTCTACATTCCTATGGTTCTACTTTTGATACTTTCTACATATTCTTAGGATATTTCAGAACTAATCTCAACTCCCTATCCTCATGTTGCAGCAAGGTCACTGCTGACCTTTCCTTTTAGCTTGCTGACTGCTGACTTTTCTCCTTCAGCTTAACCAGCGGCATTATTTCAGCATGGCCTTTCTCAGCTAACCAATTATTAATAATACTCTCCACATTTCCCCCGTTTTCTTCTTGCGCAAGGAGATTAGTTTGCCATGTTTTTGCTATTGTACGGCTGACCATGACAGTTAAAGATACAAGGCAAAATAAGCAAAAACAGTAAGATTACACCCAGCAGGCCTATAGCATAGATCACAATGTTCCTCAGCCACGGTCCAAGTCCTAGGCCTTTAAGCCATTCGTCAATTCCTAAACCGTCTTCTTCCTTAAGTTTGTGAAGTCCCTGTTGCAATTCTTTTATCTTAGTGTGAATGGACACCGAATGATCAGACAGATTCATGCAACACATTCCCTCAAACTCTTCACATCCATGCCCTTGTGCTAAGAGCAAAAAATCTACAGCAGCTTTATTCTGCAAAACAGCATGGTTAACACTTTGCACATCTGCAGTTAACATGTCTAGAATTTGTGATGTCTTGTTCAACTCATCCCTTGCCCAGCATCCTAATTGTTTTGCTAAATTCATGGCTTTATTGGCAGATCCTCCTGGCAAGATAGTTGAAGCCACCACCTGTTTGAATGTGCCCCAAAACCGTGGATCTCCTATCTTGCTGCAGTCTAAGTCATGTATGCTATGTTTTTTCCTGTTTGAATTTTGACTCAGCTGCATTAGCAAGGACACATTAGGGTGAAACAGTGACAATTTTCCCAAATAACAGGGTCCACCCTGTGGTTTAGCTGGTATGCCATTCCACGCCCTGTCTCCACAAATCAAAAATATTCCTGTGGGTAATTTCATTGGTGCTGTGATATTTGTGCCGTTACACTGATTGTAATGCTGTGGAGAGAATTCACTCACATTCAGGGATGAATCTAGGGTAGCCCATGTTTCTTTAGGTTGGTTTAAATTCTGAGCACCCAAAAGTCTGAAGCTAAACCATCTACCAGCTGTAGTGTTAGATACGCTGGCATTTGTACTTCCAAAAAGATCCAATTCCTCAGGAGGAGAATGCAAAGAGGTGTTAAGTGATTGGATTAGTAAGCATTGACGATAGCCATCACTCTGACCTGCAGTATACCCTTGTTGTACTGGCAATGTGATGTTTGACATGTTAGACATACATAAGGTTTGGTTGTTTATCAAACTGCAAAATTCTCCAGGAGACCACACCGGAAGTCCCACCAGGCATGTTCGAAATGGGTTAATGACTCCTCCAAGACTAAGACAAAGCGATGATTGGTTAGTTTGATTAGCAAGTGTCACCCATAAATTTTCCCTTGGTTGACTAAAGTGTGTTATTCCTACTGCTTCACTTGCTACAGCATTGAGCAGTATAACAAGAACAAACCTCATTTTTCTTTCTGCTTGCTTTGCTTCTCCCTTTCTTCCTTCTGCTTGCGTTGTTTTTCCTTTCTTCGCTGTCTTTTCCCTGGTTTGTTAGATTGTCTATTGTAGGGCTGAGTTAATTTTTGAATGTACTGATCTAATTCTAAATCAGCATCCTTGCTCACAAGTATAGCATGAGATAAGTTTGAAGGCAAATCAGCTTTACAGCGAGCTGCTATGATGCGTGAAGCTTTAGTAATTTCAAATACTCTAAGGTTTTCCTGCAACTTCCACCTAAGATATGCTATAATCACTTGTTCTGCACTCTCAAAAAGCTGTAATCCTGTCCGTCCTGGCAGGCCAGTACTTTGTTCAAGAGCTCTAACCCAGAAATAATTTCGAATCCACTTTCCAGAACAAGGTTTACACCATAAATAATCTACTGACCTCTGTGAATACCAATAAACCTGATTACAATCTGCACAATGCAAAGCTACCCATGCATAGCATTTATCATTATCCCTTTTGCAAACGTAACAAGGAAGTGAATATAAGTAAGGACCAGTATGAAATTGTGGTTCTTCAATCCAAAGCAACCAATTCAATGGTGGTGATCGCAAAGCCTCTTCTGCCTTTTTACTGTATGAGGCTAACAGCTCAAGGTCTCTCTTTAACACACGGTGTATCTTATTTCGTAATCGTAGTTCTTGTTCGTTATCCTCCTCAACAACTATATCTTTCCGAGGGTCCCACAACTGTAAAAGTGTTCTAATCATAGAAAATTAATTAGCAATCACTGATACCCTTATTCAAATGAGACCCTTCCCCTTTTGCCTTCTTTTTCTTATCTGTCTTTAATCTTGCTGCTCCTGATTTCACTGGTCCTGCCACTTGCAAACTCAATTTTTGCAATTTGTCAATGCAGCAATCTAATGCTCTATCAGGATCCCCTTTGAAGGGTCCTACAATTGAATGCTGTGCTAAAGGCACTAATTTCCTACACCTTATAGAAACTATACGTGATTTACTTTGAACCTTAATTCTATTTACAATACATTGTAGTTCCCATCGATAATAAGCAAGAATTTTCTGTTCAGGAGACTCATAAAGATTTAAAGCTATATATGCATTTTGCCCTGTTTGTCTCCTTAATTCATCTTGCCAGCTTTTACCCCACGTGTGCTCTTGTTCACAAGTATGACACCACAAATCCCACAAT
Source organism: Ammospiza nelsoni (assembly GCF_027579445.1). NCBI lineage: Eukaryota > Metazoa > Chordata > Aves > Passeriformes > Passerellidae > Ammospiza > Ammospiza nelsoni. The sequence continues at coordinate 1,940,885 of NW_026683193.1, forward strand.
AGTGATTGTTCTATCCAAAAAGTTCTTTCACAACCCCCACAACGTAGAGCTATCCAGGCAGCACAGTGTGGATTGTAACAGTCAAGACAATGTAGTTTCGCTGGATTCGTTAAATGAAAAGTTGATAATGAGTCAATAAAACCAATCAGCTCCTGGGCTGTCCGATAGTGACGTGTCAGTGCTCTGCCCAACGCTTCCGAGTACCCCTTCAATTGTAACAGTAGTGGTTGTAGGACTAGAAGCAGTTTCTTCCCCAGTCGCTCCCTGTCCTCCTCCGTAAGGCGATCCACCAGAGGCTGCATCAAAAACAGGTTTAGTCCACTTAGCAGGCACCCACAAAGGCCCTGTAGGTGAGGAAACACAAAGATACCCCCGGCCCCAGTATAACACTTTTGCAGGTTTTTCCCATAATCCTGTACTCGGGTTCTTATACTTAACCCAGACCTCTGTTTCCTTAGTAGTTTCCTGACCTGACCTCGGATGATGTTTCATTGCAGGGGGGGTATCGTCTTCCCCAAAAACGCATAAATGGTTAATCACATACAAAACCTTAGCCAAACATGCTTGTGGATCTGCCAAATCTTGATGTTTTTCAATATACTGCTTAAGGGTACCGTTTGCTCTTTCCACTATTGCCTGTCCAGTAGGAGAGTGTGGAATACCTGTCACGTGCTTAACAGACCACTGATTCAAAAATTTCCGAACCCTAGCACTTACATAAGCTGGACCATTATCGGTTTTGATACTCTTTGGAACTCCTATAACAGCGAAACAACTTAACAGGTGTCTGATAACATGTGTAGCTTTCTCTCCTGCCTGAGCCGTAGCCCATATGTAATGACTATATGTATCTATGGTGACGTGCACATGCTTGACTTTACCAAATCTGGCTATGTGTGTAACATCCATTTGCCATTTCTCATTTATTTCTAAACCTCGAGGATTTACCCCGATGCCTAGACCTATCCCACCATTATGATAACTACATGTTGGACATGCTCTGACAATGGCCTTGGCTTCTGACAAACTCAGCTCAAAGTGTTTTGCTAAACCTCTTGCATTTTGATGATATCTACTATGTGCTTCTCTGGCCAATGTGTGCTTGTCAATAGGACAAGAATTATCAATGGGTAGGGTAACCAATTTATCTGCACGTTCATTCCCTTCTCCTAAACCTTCAGACCACTTATGACTCCTAATATGAATCACAGAATATGCTGCATTTCTTTCTCGTAAAGCCTTCCTTAACTGTATCAGTAACTCATACAATCGTTTATTATTCACTTCCTTAATTGCTGCTTCCTCTATTCGTTTGGCTACTCCTGCAACATACATAGAGTCTGTGACCACATTTAAAGGCTCCTGTAAGTTGGATACCGCCCATACTACTGCTAACAATTCCAAAGTTTGTAAGCTATCTGCAGGGTCTGCTGTGAGGAGTTGATGCTTCCATTGTCCCTTTTCTTGCCAGGTAACAGCAGCACGCCTTGATTTCTTTCCTGCATCTGTAAAAGCTGTAATAGCTCCTTCTATGGGGCGTTCTTCTCTCAAAGGTCGAGTAATCCAGTTCCATTCTGTCATCCATTGCAAAACTCTAGGCACTAATTTACTAGTCTCTACTTTAGCAGGTGACATCAATAATGCTTCTTGTAAATTCTTTGAATTAATCAAGTACCAGTCCAAGGTTTCTTTTTCCATAGGCAATCTAATAGTAGCAGGTTCTCTACCATCCACTTCAAGAATTCTGAGATGCCCCTTTTTGATTAATGCAGCCAATTGTTCAATTTTTGAAGATATTGTTTTCTTATACTGTAGTGGTGGTGATAACCATTCCAACACCCGTATCTCCCCCGTTTTCTTTTGCAACTGAGAGAGAGCACCAAGCAAGTGGCAAGGGCTATTCCAGATAGTAAGGTCAATGGGGTGGTCGAGTTGTCGACGAGACACATACCCTAGCTGTACACAGTTACTAATTTGCTGCAAGGCAAGATGATGCTCCTTTGTCAGGTGTACAGGAGTAGTAGGGTCCACGCCTCTCAACAAAGGCCGTAGGGCTTCTAGTAAATGATTTGGTATTCCCACAATAGGCTTCAGCCACTGTAAGTCTCCCAGCAACTTCTGTGCATCATGTAGAGTTTTAATGTCCAATTGTAATTCCAATTTTTGTGGTATTACTATTTGATCCATCAGAGTCCATCCCAAATATTTCCAGGGCTTTGTAGCCTGAATTTTCTCTGTAGCAATAACAAGTGAATATGCAGCAAGAGTATTTTTAATGGTTTCAATCTGTAAAGAGGAGAGTGGCTGTTGCTGTGCAAACAAAATATCGTCCATGTAATGATATATTATAGTTGCTGGCCATTTGCGACGTAGTGGCTGTAAAGCAGCATCAACATAAAGCTGACTTAAAGTGGGAGAGTTGCGCATGCCCTGCGGAAGAGACGTCCATTCAAATCTTTTATCCGGTTCTCCACGATTTATTGCTGGTAAAGTGAAAGCAAATCTCTTCATGTCATCAGGATGTAGGCCAATAGTGAAAAAACAATCCTTTAGGTCAATAATTAAAAGTGGCCAGTGTTCTGGAATCATAGCTGGATTTGGAAGACCAGGCTGTAAAGCTCCCATTGGTTCCATTTGGTCATTCACAGCCCTCAAATCGTGTATCAAACGATATTTCCCTGATTTCTTTTTGATTACAAAAATAGGTGTACTCCAAGGGCTTGTAGATAGTCGTAGGTGCCCTTTTGTATATTGTTCCTGTACCAATTCATGGGCATGCATAAGACTCTCCCCTTTTAATGGCCATTGCTTAACCACCACCGGTGTATCTGTTTTCCAGGTGAGTGGAATGGGGAAAGTCCAAGCAATGGCAATTACCCCAAAGGGTGCTGATTAGTTAACACCACTCCCAATTGTGTTAAAATGTCCCTTCCAATTAAACAAGAAACTGTAGGAGGCAATTGAACAATTGAAAACACAGCAGATATTTGTTGATTCTCAATACCCACAGACAAAGACGGCGACCTGCTCGCCAGTGTAAATCCTCCCACTCCTGTGAGCATGTTTGATGAGGGAAATAGAGGCCAGTGTTGTGGCCATGCTTCTGGAGAAATGATGCTAGTATCTGCTCCTGTATCCAATAATCCATAAAGGGTAATGCTTTGATGCCCATAAGTAATTCCAACCTTTTGCTTTGGTCTATTTTGTAAATCCACAGTTAAAAGTGTAACACCAGTAGAGCCAAAACCTTTTTCATCCCGTGTTTGTCCAGTAAATGATTGTATTCCTGATGTCATTTGTGACAGTGGTACCAATTGTGCAATGCGTTGTCCTTTTGTAATTTTAATCGGAGGATAAAGGGTGTAAGCCATGATTTGTATTTCCCCAGTAAAGTCTGCATCGATAACACCAGGCAAAACAAATAATCCCAACATAGTTGTAGAAGAACGTCCCAGCAATAATGCTCCACATGTTTGTCCATTTAATATAAGAGGGCCCTTTACTCCAGTGGGTATCCTCTCAGGCCGGTTCGTCATTAGTGTGACGTCTACTGCTGCTGATAAGTCCAAGCCGAGGCTCCCTGTTGTTGCTAGTTGCAGACAGGAGGTAGCAGTGATGTTACGGCAGCAGCTGGTGTCTCCGATGACACGGTGGCAACTTGTGTCTGTCCCTCATTGCCGCATCGGTAACACTTGATGAATGGCCTCGAGCCTCCTTACGTGACCACCAGTGAGCCGCTTCGGAGAGGAGCAAGAGCAGCTAACACCTGATTTTGAGTAGACTATGCTTTTGCAACCCTAATCCTAATTCCTTTAAGGCTTCTACTATAAATGCCTGTGAAGCTGTTGGCATTAATGCCATTCACTCTAATGCTTCCTCAATAGCCCAATTTGCCCCTAAAGCAGCTAGCACTCTTTGGGTTGCTGGATTGCTATTTTGCAAGGCACACTACTTCAATAGGGCCCTGCAACACCAGCCCGATCTATAGCAGTAGCTGCTCTATCGATAAAATTTCCAAATGATTCTTCTCTACCTTGTTTAATGCCCATATAAACCGGTAACCCTCCTGGCTCTTTAACCATGTCAATTGCAGCACTCACTAACCACATAGACTCCCTAAGTTTATCTTCTCCCGATATCATCTGTGCCTCTGTACGTAAAAATGCCTCTAAGCCCATCAGCTCCTTTACTGTTACTCCATGTAATGGGTCATGTGCATTAAACAACAACTGCTGATGCTGAGTGAATATCAACCGAACTATTCCTCTTAAATCATTAGGACATAAAACCTGAGTATTAAAAAGATAATCTAGCATTTGCTTAACAGGTTCACTTTTTACTCCAAACTGACTAACCGTAGAATGTAGCTGAGTTAACAGCTTCCAATCTAAGGGAGTATATTCTGCTATATTATGTGTAAGGTTCCCCTGTGCATCATAGTGTGGTGTGTATGTAACTGGGCATGCAAGACTAGAAGCTATTTCCACCGCCTCACCATCCCCCATTTGCATTACTTCTTTCGCCAAAGCAGCCCAAGCTTCCCTCCTCTGTTTAGCCATCTCCCCCCATGGATCACGGTGTGCCCCTGGGATGGGATCTGGCTCTTTAAGGGTGCTATGCTGCTGGCGCTTCGGTGCAGGCACCGAGGTTTCGCACGGAAAAGGCAGTGAAGCAGAGGCTGGCTCGCGCGGGGGAAGCAGGGGAAGCAGCCCCCCCGCTGGAGCTGACAGTGAAACCGGAGCCGGCTCAAGCTGAGACGGCCCGCGGGGGGCAATCAGCCCCCCCGCTGGAGCCGGCTCGCGCGGGGTATGCAGCCCCCCCGCCGAAGCTGTAATCGGAGCCGGCTCATTGAGGGGAAGCGGCGGAGGCAAGGCTGGCGGCGGAGGCGAAGCTGGCTTGCTCCCACTCCCACCGTCCGACCCGCCCGAAGCCGGTGGCGGAGGCAAAGCTGGTTTGCTCTTACCCCCACCATCCGACTCGCCCGAAGCCGGTAGCGGAGGCAAAGCTGGTTTGCTCTTACCCCCACCATCCGACTCGCTCTCCCCCTCAGACAGGAAAGGTGCAGACGGTTCCACTGCGCCTATAGGAAAATCTTCCACACTACTTTCCTGGGGACCCTTAGGCATAAGTATCTTAGTTACAGAAGGTGCCAGGGGATCATCCTCACGACCATACCCTATATTCCTCCTATGAGCTTCTGTTGCCCTTTCTGCTGCCTTTCTCTCAGAGACCTGCTGCAGTAACGTGTTATACACCACCCGCCATAACTTCCCGAATTTCTTTGCTGACTTATCATCGTCCAACACTGTATCCCACAATATTTCCCCAAACTTCTTCCACTCTGCTAGCTCATGAACTGTATGAGGGTTAGAAAAAATACCCTTAGCATGGCCATAGGCTAATAACCCTGGTAACTCCTTTTTTAAATCTATCCCTTTTATCCCACGCCGCTCTAAATAGGCGGTAAATAAATCATATGCCGCTTGCCTATCCATACCTATTAATCAGCGCGCGCTGTTGCAGCTCTCCAGGCTCCCGCGGCACGTATTGGCTTAAGTCCACCGTTGTGAACCTTAAGGGTGCTTCAAATTCCGGCACCGTCCCTGCTGCCGGGACCCAAACCCAACTTCCCGACCGTGGTGTAATCCCTTTTTCTTTTAATCGAGAAAAAGGGCACAGATTCGGTTATGCCCGCATTCTCCACCATTTGTCGACGGAAGGAGACCCAGACATCCGTTGATCATCATAGGCCCAATTTTATTGATCAGTACGGCGGGTTAAATACAGTTAATAATGAGCTTCATACATATTGCAAAAGTTGAGCTCAGGATTGGTCAGCTTACATATCAGCATCTACGCCTACTTCTACATTCCTATGGTTCTACTTTTGATACTTTCTACATATTCTCAGGATATATTCAGGAATATCTCTACTCCCTTTCCTCATGTTGCAGCAAGGTCACTGCTGACCTTTCCTTTTAGCTTGCTGACTGCTGGCTTTTCTCTTTCAGCTTAACCAGCGGCATTATTTCAGCGTGGCCTTTCTCAGCTAACCAATTATTAATAAATCTCTCCACATTTGATGGCACTGGGAGGTCGATTAGGGCGTTGTTGATGATTTTGAGGATTTGGTGGTTTTTACAAAGGTTGAGGGCCATTGGTTATTTCTGTATGTGGATATGAGGATGATGAGAATGGATAAGGCGAATGATCCTAAGTAAGCTTTGATTAGGCCTGAGTGGAGGGTGGTGGCAGTTTTGGTTGCTATTAGTTGCAGGCTGGCTAGCCCCTCTGGACCTAGTATTTTGTATCAGGAGAGGTCAGTTAGGTGGGATGCGATGTTTTCTCCTCCTTTGAGGAAGTTGGTTATACTTAGGCAGTGGGTTAGGGGGTTAAAGTATCCTAGGGATGTTGAGAAGTTTTAGAAGGGAGCTTGTTTTGTGAGGATGAGTGTTTGGTCTATTTTTGAAATTTCTAGAATTAAAGCAATGCCTAGGGCTGTTACAATTAGGGAGGTTATTTTAATAGAGGGTGGCATGGTTATTGGAGGGGTTTTTGTGGGGATGATGAATGAGGTGATGAGGAATCCTGCCAGGATGCTTCCCAGCACAAGGCGAGTGACAGGGGAAGTTACTGCGGGGTTGTTTTCACTTACTGGGGTCAAGGGCGGAATTCAAACAAAGCCGGTCTGTACTAGTACGGTTATGCGGATTGTGTGTACCGTGGTGAATGATGTGGCTAGAAGAGTTAGGAGTAGGGCTCAAGTGTTTGAGTAGGATGTGTTTAGGCTTTCAATTATTTGGTCTTTTGAGTAGAATCCTGCTAGGAACGATGTTCCTATTAGGGCGAGGTTGCCGATGGTAAGGCATGCAGTGGTTGTGGAGAGTATTTTTTGGAGTCCTCCTGTTTTTCAGATGTCCTGTTCTCCATTTAAGCTGTGAATGATGGAGCCTGAGCATAGGAAGAGCATGGCTTTGAAGAATGTGTGAGTTGAGATGAGGAGGAAGGCTAGTTCGGGTAGGTTTAGTTCAATTGTGACTATTATTAGTCCTAGTTGGCTTGAAGTGGAGAAGGCAATGATTTTTTTAATGTCGTTTTGGGTGAGGGCGCACATGGCTCCAAATAGTGAGGATAAAGCTCCTAGGCAGAGGCACAGGGTTTGGGTGGTTTGGTTATTATTGAATAGAGGGTGGGTTCGGATAAGTAGGAAAATTCCAGCAACTACTATTGTGCTGGAGTGGAGTAGGGCGGATACGGGCGTTGGCCCTTCTATTGCAGCTGGGAGTCATGGCTGGAGGCCGAATTGAGCAGATTTTCTGGTTGCAGCTAGGATGAGACCTAGTAGGGGTAGTGTAGGAGATTGGGATGGGGTAGGAAGTTGTTGGATTTCTCAGGTGTTTGTGGTGGAGCCTAGTTGTGCTATGCAAAGGATAAGTCTGATGTCTCTGATTCAGTTGTAAAGTACGGCTTGGAGGGCGGCGGTGTCGGCCTCTGCTCGGCCGTGTCATCAGCTGATTAGCAGGAAGGTTATGATTCCAACTCCTTCTCAGGAAATGAACAGGACAAATAGGTTGTTGGCAATGATTAGGATGAGTATGGTGATTAGGAAGAATAGTAGGTAGTTGTTCCCAGAATTCAGGGAAGATTCTTTCCTTCTACAGTTTCTCCTGAAATAATCTGACTGTCTACCTTGACCCTTGACTGAGTGCTAAAATAGTGATCTTCCCATTGCAATGAAATGCAAACTCCAAAGCAGTGAGTGTCTGCTCAAGAACCATGGAGATGCTGCTGTGCTGTTTCACAACAGAAATGCCAGAGCTCAGAGGGATTTTGGGGAAGATTTTCTGGGCAACAGTTTCCAGCAAGTTTAGAAGAATTGGTGCATGCAACTGATTTTTTTTTTAAAAAGTACCTGAAGGAGAGGATTTTAGAAGCATTTTTATGGTTTTGGTAGAACAGTAGCATTGAGTGTTAAAGAAGAACCTGCATTTTCTTGGTTATGTTTTTAGTCATTTACTGGCAAAACAGGCCAAATTGTAGGCACAACAAAGAACATTGTCCTGATCTCTTGCTGGCTGTGTGAATGAAACGTGTCTCCTGGAGGGAAGTTGGCAAACAGGAAATCAGCTTGTTTGGGTTTACTTGTTCTGTGGGATTCAACAGCCCAGGCAGTTTTCTCACAGCATCTGACTCATTTCCCGTGCCCACTACAGGTCACCTCAGGCGTGTATTCAGCGGTGCTGATTCTGAGCTGAGTGAGAAAGGGACATTTCATGTTCCTGGTGTTTAAGAATTCTAGAGCTAGCTGTCACCTTGGCCAGTAGCAGTAGAGGACCGGCTAGGGAGACCGAAAGAAAATCCATTTTGATGCCTTCAACAAAGGTAACAAAGGCATAAGTGGATAGTTCCTAGTTTCCCTCTCAGAGTCCTGAAGAACTACAAACTCAGTTTTGCAGAGAAAATGTCACTTGCGGACAGCAGCCAGAGGAGAACACTGAACTAAGAGCAACATCCCAGAGAGTAGAATTAGCCCAGTTCAATTTAGTCAGAGAGACTGAGAATTCTATTCCTGTCAATTTAGTGACATCTCCTTAGAAGATGCAGTTGTGGAACAAGAAGGCCATCTTGAAAAGGTGGATGCTGTATTTGAAGTCAAGCAGGCAACTTTTTGCCTGGAGAGCTGCGTGGGCCAAAAGGAGCCAGGGGTGGTGGCCTTGAGTACCTGAAGATGAGACAGTGTGTGGCCAGGTGGCCAAGAAGGCCAAGGGCATGGTGGCCTGAGTCAGCAGCAGTGGAGCAGCAGGAGCAGGGCAGTGAGTGTGGCCCTGTGCTGGGCAGCGCCACGGCCACAGCTGAGGTCATTCTTGGAGTTCCTCTTGGATCCCGTGAACAACAGGCTTCGGCCCACAAGGAGAATTTGTGCTGCTTTGTGATGCAAGAGAACTTCCCAGGCTCTTTTGCATTTGCTGTAAGGAAGATTGGTTATTGCTTGGTATAAATTCACAGACCAATACAGAGCGTTTGCTTTGTCTTGTCGGGGCATGGTTGCCACCTCGTCATAGTGACATCAGAAGGTTGCCTTGGTGCATGGAAGGCCTGAGTGTCAGAGCAGCCCTAGGCCTTGCCCAGTGCAGGAGGAACCTCGTGTATGAGTCATTTTTCGGTGGGCACTTGCACACTTTCAAACGCCTTGTTTTTTCTGGTGTTGCAGCACAGCCTGCAAACTTGCAGAGCAGTGCTATAATGATTCACCATCTTGCTCCTGCGCTTTTTGCTGTATATGGTGTTTCCTTTTCAATCTACTATTTGACTCTTTTTTCACATAAGTAGAGACAAGATAAGAAGAGCAAGAGCCATTTTTCCCCTGACTCTCTCTGTTATTGCAGAAGAAGCCAAAGAGGAGCAAAATGAGGTGGATGACAACAACCCTCCAACGTTGTTCTCACCGCCCTATTCCAGACCTGTAAGTGCCAGTTGTGTGTGGTGCTGTCTTTAGTGCAAGGCAGAGATGCAAGTTTTGGAGCAGCCAGTACTTTGCTGTTGCAGGCTGAGGATGCTGGGTGCTGGAGTCCTGCCAGGAGCTAGGGATTTCCTCTAGGCAATGACAGCTAGAACTTGGCCTTTGACCTGTCCTGTTGGGGCAGTGCAGAGCTGGGGGCTCCGGCTGTGCTTCTGGCTGCTTGGTTCAGGGAAGCTCCATCTCTGGACTTGTGTGGGGTCATGGCCAAGGGCACACGTGGTAGTGCTGGAGGTCAAAAGGCTTTCTTGGTTTCTTTTCCCTTTTTGGAAAGGTGTCTTTGGCTTGTGCAAGTGTTCTGCAGTTTTCTTGAGTCGTTCTTCACTTGTAGACTCACTGTTTACTCAATTGACTTTTGGCTTTTGAGAAGCTGCAAACAGCAGATGGGGAAAGTTTCTGCTGATCCATTTTGCACTGAAGTCTGCAACTTTGGCAAGTGCCTTGGAGCCCAGAGTGGGGGTGAAGCTGCAAGCCTTTGACTGCTGTCTTGTGTTGCTCAGAAAAGGAAGGCCATCTTGAAATGGTGCCTGCTGTATCTGAAGTGAAATGGGCAATTTTGTGGCTGGGGAGCTGCATAGGCCAAAACAAGCCAGGGTTGCTGCCGGTCTTGAGCAGCTGAAGATGAGGCAGCGTGTGGCCAGGTGGCCAAGAAGGCCAAGGGCATGGTGGCCTGTGTCAGCAGCAGTGGGGCAGCAGGAGCAGGCCAGTGAGCGTGGCCCTGTGCTGGGCAGCGCCGCAGCCACAGCTGGAGTGCTGTGTGCACTGTGGGCCCCTGGGAAGCAGAGAGTCATGGAGGGGCTGCAGCGTGTGCACAGAAGGACAGGGGAGGTGGGCAAGGGGGTGGAGCACAAGGCCAGTGAGGAGGCACTGAAGAAGCTTCTGCTTGGACATGAGGAGCCTCATGAGGGACCTTCAGCATCTCCCCAGTGCATCCAAATATTTGAGCTGCTTTTGGAAGCAACTTCTCCCCCTTTCTTCCTTAGTTGTTTTTTTTTTTTGTTTGTTTGCTTGGAGGAAGAGGCTTTTTCATTTTCTTTTTCTCCCAACTAAAGTTGTTTTCATCATTTTTTTCTGCCCTTTTATAGCACTGGGACTGAGTCTGCTAGAATTTTAATTTCCAATGTATCACTTCTGGAGAATGCAGTAGTTTTGCATGAGAACACATCATTCTGTGCAGGGACCTTGGTGCAGAAGGAGCTGTTGTGGTTCCGGTATGGCCTCACACATCACTTTGAGCTTAGTAGTGACCGTGCCTTTTTGCAGCCCAGGGAATCAGTGTGTGTTGTTTGGGAATTGAGCAGCAGGTCAATGCCCTTGCATTCCAGCTGCTCCTCAGAGATCACAGGAGCTGGAGGGAGCTGGGCTTTATTTCTCATTCCAGCCACTTTAGCACCACCGGTGTGGTTGAGTCCAAGAGAAGAACTTGCCCGAGCACAGATGCACAAAGAGTGCAATTCCCAGTGCAATGCTCTGGGTCTGATCCCTTTCCGTAAGGACCTACACGCTCCAGATTCCCCAGGCGTGTGCTTTTTTGAAGCAACAGGAGAGCAATCTCAGGATTGTAGTTGAGCAGGGCACTGGCTACCAAGTTCTGATGTCTGTAGCAACACAGAGGGGACAGTAAAGAGAGGTTTCAGTGATGAAATCTGTCAATCTCTCTCTCTCTATCTGTCTATCTATCTATGTAACATTTGCATAATTGAATCTTCCTGGCTCTGGTCCGAGGCAGTTGGAGGTGCAAAGATCACCTAAAACATCCCTTTCTGGCTAGGATTAGACACATATTCCCTCGACCGATTCTGAGCAGGCAGAGATGTTTCCCCCTCCAGATATGATGGTTTTCCCTTTAGAGTTGTTTCCCTCCTCTGGCCTCTTCTGCCCTGAAGTCTCCAATTAATTCTTTCAATTTCTGCCTGTCCTAGAGAGGTGCAACAATTCCATGTTTAGGTGGTGTTTGGTGACTCTGGTCATACATGCATTACGTGACACGTGGTTTCCTTCACTGGCATCCCCAGGGCTGTGTAAGTGCATTCGTTCATGGGGCCTTAGGAGAGTCTCTTTCCCTCAGCAGCAGCAGCAGCAGCAGCAGCAGCAGGGAGCGGTGGAGGGTCAGGACGAGGAGGAGGTGCCTGCCCTGGCCCTTTGCTCCCAGGCCCCAGGCCGGGAGGGCTCTGGCTGCAGCAGGGCGCTCTTCGGGCAGCCCCTGGCAGCCTCTGCACGGAGCACGGCGCGCTGCCCCATCCTGCTTGTGCCACTTTTTTTCAACAATACCCTAGCTCCTCTTCACAAGGAAAAAACTCCAGCAATGTAAAAAGAGCTAATTCAAGTACAGTTCTATCTGCCTTTGTATTGTAGTTCAGGGCATGTATTTTTTTGTCTAGAATTTCATGATTTTTATGATTTTTATGAAAACATGCATTCATATCTGCACATTTTTGTGGTTTTAATTATTCATATACCAAAACACTCCTTTTTAAACTCTTGATTTATTGCAGTTGATAATTTTGACGTTGTATATTTTAAAATGTCATACAACAACACCCTTTGGGTAGTTTTTCTCACACCTAAAAAAAAAACATGTAAGTAATTTTAGTCTCTGCCTCTCCAAGTTGGTTCATACTGGCCTGTTTTAAATCAGGGCTATAATACTTTTAGAGGCTTGAGAGAGGTCCAATGAAATGCACACCAGTGATTCCTCTTCTGCAATGTCCTGGCCCTGCCAGAAAGCCTCTTTTCACTTTTTTTTTTCTCTCATTAGCTCAACTGCAAACACACGTTTAGTTGCAAACTTACACAAGATGAGCAAAATGAAAATGATGTGAGGGGCCTTTGGGAGCTCCGTGCTGATCTTTCTGCTTCTTCAGCTGTGCAAGGCTCTGATCCAGGCAAAGCGATTGCACTTAGTGCTACACAACCATTTGTCTGGAACTCTGCTGATTTCTAGGGACAGCTGGAGGCCTCAATCTCCCTAGGATGTTTTGGCTGAGCCAAGCTTTGCTGGGTTTTGGCTGCAAATACCATTGCCCTTGCTGTCTTATATCCACAAGTACCATGGCTGGGCAAAAACTGCCACGTGGGCCATCTTCCAAAGGCACTTTGGTCTGGAGTTTGTGACTGAATGAGAGCCTCATCCACTGCCAAACCACATGAAAAAAATCATGAAATAGAACTTCCCATCCTTAACAAACAACTGACAATTCAGAAGTGGATCTAGAGCATCGGAATGAAAAGGAAGGCAATCTTCCAATGGAGTTGTGCTTTCGGGAGTTTTTCTTCTGACTCCCACTCACAGCTGGCACTGGAAAAAGACACGTCTCTGCAAGCGTCAGTGTCTTCTGTCTGCCATCAGTTGTTTTGCTGCAACAATCAGAACAGGCAACAGGCTGGAGAGAGGCTCAGCTGATGCTAGCAACAGGAGCTGCCCCAAGGAGAAAAAAGAAATGAACTTTTACCTCCCAAACCCAGAGGCTCAAGCAGGATTCCTCTGGTTCCCAGAAATACAAAGAAATAGGGCTGAGAAGACCCTCTGCAGCTATGTGTTCATGCACAAGACTTTGCTGATGCCATTTGCGTTTTGCCTTTTTTTCTTTTCTATCTTTTCTGTATTTCTTGCACATCAATTTAGAGCTCTGTAGGCTACTCTATATGTGACTACTTTTCCCAGTCCATTTCCATGGCCTTTGCCTAAGCAGAAAGACAAACTTCCAGAGCTCCAAGTGCCGGCGGGTAGAAGGTCCCAGTGTTATCTTGGTTCTTCCTGGGACAGACCCCTCTGGGGAGATGGTGGACTCACCATCCCTGCAAGCCTTTAAAAGAAGACTGGATGTGGCACTCGGGGCCATGCTTTAGTTCACGTGTTAGGCCATGGGCTGGACTCGATGGTCTTGAAAGTATCTGTCTTCCAAGCCAGGGATTCTGTGATTTTGTGACTGAGGCAGCTTTTCCTGCAGCCCTGGAAAGGGCTGCGGGGGCACTTGGCCAAGGACCGGGATCAGGGCTCATGGAAAAGAAGCGAAGGGCTCAAGGCGAAGGCCGAGAGGGCAGAGCTGCCACAGCGCGGCTCAGAGAGAGCCTCATGTCCTCCTCCTCAACCTGCGCCCTCTGCGCTGCCCTTTGCGGCGCCGGCGGCTCCTCTCGTTGCGGGGCTCCAGGGCGTGCTGGGGACCGGGCCCCTCGTCTCCGGGAAGCGCCGGAGCCTCGGAGGCGAGCGGCAGCTATTGTGACCGGCAGGGGAGAGCTGCGGCTGCGGCCCTGGGCACGGCGAGCTGCCGCTATGGCCGGCTCCTGCCGCGGCTCCTGACTCTGCTGCGGGCTCTGCTCCTGCCCTGTGCGCACAGACACGGCCGAGGGCTGCCCGGCAGCTCCCTGCCGCTCCGCAGCGGGCCCGGCCGGGCTGCTGCTCTCTGCGGCCTCTGCCCGCCGCTGCCAGCCCCGCCGCGCTCCCGCCGGCCTCTGCCGCAGCCGGACCCACACGGGGAGGCAGCACATTGTGGCCAGCTCGGAAAAGCCCTACCCGCAAACCGCCCGCCGCAGCCTCGGCCTCAGGGCACAGGCTGCCGGCGTCCTCGCAGCTGCGAGCCGGCCCGGGCCGCCTGCCGGCCTCGGCCACAGCTCCCGCCTGTGTCTCCATGGCCGCGGCTGCTCGGCACAGCGGGCTGAGCACAGCCAGTGCCAGCAGCAGCTCCTCACGGGCCCAGGCTCCAGGCGCTCCGAGCCCGCCCTCCCCCGAATCCCAGCCCTGAGGGGCCTGGCGTCCCAATGCATCCCCTGGGGACAGCAGGGTCGGCCGCTGAGCTCAGCCCAAGATGACACCACCAAGTGAACAATGGAAAATACACCAAATCCTCATCAGAGACAAGAGAAAACTCCCATGGTGCCTGACAGCCTGAAGCAACTGCCAATTACAGATCATTCCATCCATGTGGGAAAAGAGACTTTTGCGTTAAAGCAAAACAGAGTTATTAAAAAGGAGGACAGGAACAAACAACAAAGTTATTTGGACTCATGCTTCTTGTCTCTGTTAGAAAGGCCAAGAAATGCAATCCTTGCTCTTCTGACACAGCTCTCTCTGTTCATGGTGTGGGACAGCGAGTGCTGATGATATGCAGGACCTAATGCAAGGGACAGGGAGGAGGATGCAGCAGGCACAGTGCCAAGCTGACAGAGGGACGATCTCTGGCAGTGGCACTGAAGGAGAAGAGTTTGCAGGCAGCACAGAAAATGGCACTTTGTTTCACCTCTTCTTTCAGTGCTGCTAAGAATATAGCCTGGAGCAAGCTGGGAACACCAGAGCATGGAGCCCTTTCCAGGCAGGGCTGCATCTGCTGAAGGGGCACAGGGAGCTCAGCAAGAATCACACACAAACCAGCAGGGGACTGAGGAGCCCCTCTGGTGGCAGTGAGCAGCCTCGGGCTCTGCTCACTGCTGCTGCCATTTTCTATTGAACCATCTCCAAGGACTTCTGTTGTGCTCTGTATTTCTAAGTGGTTTCCCCCTTGTTTTTTTTTTTTTGTTTGTCTCCTGCACCTTGATTTCTCCAAATTTTCCTATCCTGTCAGCAGCAGCCCCTGTCCAGAACTGGCTCTAAAATATCAGCAAAGCAGCTAAGAACAACAACGGATGGTATCCTGTGGCTCAGGAATTCGTATGCCAGAGCCCTGCCTCTGCATTATGCTTTGTCAGGACCTCCTTTTCTGTGCAAAAACTAGTGAGCAGTGCAGTTTTTTTGCCTAAGAGCTCCTGAGAAGCAAATGTTGTGCTAGGTTTCTCAGAGTGTATCCGTTAAATTCATTACTGGCAAACAGAAAGTAAGGCCAGGGTAGCAGAGCACCTGGGAGCTGGTCACTCCCTGCAAAGGGCTGGTGTATGATGTGAGAACACCACGTTCCAGGATGGGCGAGCAGGGTAAATGTGCTCAAGGTGCTGCAGGTGAGGTTTGGGCTCACTTACAGGGCAGTCAAGGGTGGTGAGCACTGCAAGATCCAGCTGCAGTCCCCATCCGCATCCCTTTCAGTGCTGGCTTTAGTGTGTCTGCAGCCTGGATCCAGAGTGCCCTGGGCGGCTCCTGAGGCTGCCTTTTCACTCAGGGTGAGGATGCCCAGGAGCCCCTGAGGCCAGCAGTGGGGACCAGGGCTGGGGCTTTTGGCCTAGCAGGTGTGGCTCTGGGGTCTGGGACATGCCAGGGCATGGGTCACTGTCACTGCCCTCTGCAGCCCCGGCTAGCTCTGGGATGTTCCAGGGACAATGCCAAGAGTGGAGAACTGGCTAGACTAGGGTTTGCCTGAGCCAGAACCTCTAGGTCAGCTGCCTAGCAGTAGAGACCCCTGGAGGACCAAGTGGAGCAGGCAACAGAAGCTCTTCTGTGGTGTAAAGTGCAATGAATTTATTAGGAGTGGCTGAAAGAAAGTACTTAGCACAAAATCCCCAAAGAAAAGCAAAAGTTAAAAAAAAACCCCAACACCCCTGTGCACAGGTTTTTAAAATCTTTCAAAACGGGGGGTGGACACCATACAGTAACCAATAAGTGACTGTTGGGGTGTGGTTTCGAGGGCCACAACAAATCAGAACAAGGGGAGGAGAGAGGGTTGGGATAGAGATTGGATCTTGGGGTAAGAGACAGGGAACTTTCTGGAACAAAGGGTAGGGTTTGGGCTGATGGATGGGCCAAAGGGGCCGGGTTGTCTTGACAGACGGGGAAAAATCTGGTGAGGAGGGAGGGGATTCCTTGAGGGACACGTAGGGAAGAGAGCATAACACAGGGGAGAAATTAACTGTAGTAACTCGGGGAACACTTGAACATACCCCAAACTAACAGAACATTTGGCTCAATAAACTAACACACTGCAACACAGAAATTCAGGCTTTCAGCAGCTGAGAGGTGGCAGTGTTAGAACCCGCAGCAGCTGGTGAAAGCCATCTCTCTCCTTCAGGTTCTTGCTGTGTGGGAAGGTGCTGTGAGTTGTGGTGGCTGCACTCCCCCTTTGCTTGGAGGATGATCTGTACCAGGGCAGAGCAGAAAGCTGCCATGGTGAGCAGAACATGCTCAGAGCATTACAGTTCAGAGAATGGCACTGCCCCTGAAGGGCAAAAAGCTTGAAAGCATAGAATTCTGTGCAGAACCGGTGCACAAACTTTCACTTCTAGAACGTGCCCATTTTTTTATTCTGTGGTTGAATACATGGGGTTTTTTCTTAAGGTTTTTGGGAGAACTCTCAAATTTATTTCTGTTTGCATTTTCCATCCAGCATGTATACAGATATTTTTAAATTGTTCTTTTGTGATATTTAGGGAAAAAATACTGGAGCATTTTTTAATCCTTTGAAATATTGTGATTAATATTCTTAGAGAGAAAACCTTGGTCAACAAGTGTGAAGGCACAGAGAGAATAAAAATAGCATAAAAGTCTTTTTAAAAAGGGTGTATAATGAGGACTGCAGAACTGAATAATTCCTCCAAGGGGAAATTCTTCAAGAACGGCCAAGATATTTCCTTAAATCAAGGGAAATATGACAGGAAGCCATACAAAGAGCAGCCCAAGCAAAGGAAAACCCAGTAGAAAATAGGGAATTTTGCCAGTGACATCAATCTGTCGGGATGACTGAGGGATGCCCATCATCCCTGCACTGCATTCCTTGATATTTATAGTGTGTTTTCTCACAGTTTCTGTGAAGTGTATAAGAAACTGTAATTGTTTACTGTGAGAATCCACAAAATTAGAGGGTTTTGGGGAGGCTACAAAATGCATGCCCCAGAGACAGCAGAACTGTAATTAGAGCTAAGCAGCAGCCGTGAGATAGGCAGAGTTCCCGGAATAGCTATGTCAGTGACAATCTTACCTGTTCTTCTGAATCAGACACAAGAGTACTGAGAGGGAAAAATAAAGCACAATCTAAGTCAGAGATGAACCCTCCATTGCAATCACCTAATTGATCTAATATTACTCAAAATTATAAAAAATATTTGGATTCAAAGAAATAACTCTTTGCCTTACCTGTAAGATATGGTTGTGATGATGTAAATCCACGATTTGAAAGTCTTTCTCACCATGATACAAAAGAACTCTGTCAATCTTTGGGAGAAAGTGGGTTCTCTTCTCCTTATTTTAATAATGTGTTGAAAAGTAATTTTTATTCTTATGACCTAGTCCCTGCTGATTGTCAAAATGTGGCTTCCCTAATTTTAACCAATTCACAGTATCTTTTATGGGAATTGCAGTGGAAAAAACTTCTTAATAAAGTGGTTGAAAGATATAAAAATACTCCTTATGAGAATATAGATGTTACCCAACTAGCAGGTGATCCAATTTACCATAGATGAGAAAATCAAGCGGCAGAATTGCCTCGGCCTGTATTAACAGATATTAAAGATGCTGCTAGAAAAGCTTTGTTTTCAGTTGAGCCAGCTGGTACCCATGTAAATGCTTATACTACTATCAGGCAAGGTGGAACAGAGACAAGGTGGAACAGAATCCTATGGTTCTTTTCTGGCCAGATTAACCCAAGCAGTCGAAAAGCAATGTCCAGATGAACAAGCACACTCCTATATTGTTCAAAACCTTGCTTTTGTAAATGCTAATAAGGAATGTAGAAAAATTATTTTAACTTTGCCGGATCAGCTTCCAACTATTACACAGATGCTAACAGCTTGCAGTAGGTTCACTTCTCCACAACATCTCGCTAACATACAGGTCAATGCATTAGAAAAACATTGGGAGATAATCTGACACAATGAATAGATAAATTTGAAAAGCTCCTAGTAAAACAAGAAAAAATTTGGGAAAAATCTGTTGGTACTTTACAGTTGGACTCTGATAAAAAGACTTGTGGTAAACCAGGTCACATTAAAAAGCATTGTCCTATGAAAACAACCCAACCTAAACAAGTTTCTATTTGCTCTCAATGTCGAAAAGGGAAGCATCTTGCTAAGTACTGTCACTCTCAGTTTGACATTGATGGCAGACCTTTGTCGTTAAACTTAAAAAAGGGCACGGATTACCACCGCACCTCGACACAAGTAGTGGTACCCCCTGGCAACCAGTTACCCAGTCAAGTGGTGTTAGTACCTGAGTCATTTATCCCTCAATCAACCAATCCTCAAATGGTTCCAGCTCAATACCCTCTGTGGTAGCTAGGGAAGAGGCGCTGCGGAAGATGACGGGATGTGATGGAAAGGCAGGACCCTCGGTTTCCCGTAGATAAGACCCCCAGTTACTCATAGATAAGAAACTAACAATAGGAATGTGGCTCCACTAACAATAAGAGTGCTGTCCCACTGAAGTCAGCAACTTTCTATCCCTTACCCAGCACTTTTCCACTCCTTACCCAGTACTTTTCCATTCCCTACTAACCATAGATAAGAAAGACAAACCCCTTTTTGACGTAGAGACCCCCAAGACTATAAGACCCCAGGAGAAGAAGTAATAAACGCCATTTGACCGTCCACCACATTGGTGTCTGCGTGTGTCATTGGCCCGAACGGCCCTAGAGAGAGAGGGCTGTCGAGCTGTACCTCAGAACCAGGTCGCCTGCCTTGGAATAGAAGGCAACAACCCTCAAGTGCAAGGTTTGAATTAGCCTCCTCAAAACTGATTCATTTATTAAATAATTTGTGTTGTGTAAGCCTTCGTACTGGAATTGTCAATCTTTTTCAACAAAGACAAGATTTTTTGATTCTAGGCAAAGCCAACAACAAAAGTTTTAAACTCTCAATCCTTCCTTCTGTTGTTTCAGTAAATTGTAATGAAGAACTAGTGATTTTAGCTCTTGCACTTGGTGTTCCTATGGTAATTCCACCAAAAACACCTATTGCTGTTGCAGCTGCCCATTTGTCTTGGTGCAGGGAAGGCTCGAGACCCTCAATATGAATGTTCAGCAAGCTCTGTTTGTTGAAGAGAGCATCAGACACTTATACAGCAAGTAATAAGCTCATGAATATTCTGTAATTTACACTGTCTATTGGCCACACTACAACATCAGCTCTTTCTCATTCTTTAGGGGTTACATCTCTCTTTTCTCTCAACCATAGCACTTTGTTATGGTAACCCAGCTAGGCTCAAGGACACGCTATCTTGCAGGTGCAGGACTTGGAATTAGCCACGGCCTTGTACTTCTCCAATTCCAAGCTACTCTCCCAACATATTGCTCTTGTATTTCTGTTACCAATGAATATACCCAAGCAAAACAACTTTCCAAAGAATTCGGTTGTGTCTGTGCCATCTAGTACCTCAGGTCCAGAGGTCTTTTGGGTGCAATGTTTGGACAGTAACCAAGCAAAATTGACTTGCTGCCTGACTCACTGTGGTAAAACAATTTATGTTACAGGCATGCCGCATATTGGCACAGATGTCACTGTAATTTTTCACATGTTCTGACCCATTGATTGGGATTTGGTGACTCCTTCAGGTTCCCTCATAGGGATTGGAGGTGCTGCCGTGTGTTTGCAAAGTGCATCCATTGATTAACAGTACAGGTCCTGAAGGAAAGACAGCAACGGTGCGTCCTTTTCTTGTTCAGAAGCCTCTCACCATCTGGGGGAGAGACATCCTGTCCCAATGGGGAGCCAAACTAGAAGTAGGAAGTGGGCCTGTGATGGAAACCACGTCAAAACCTGCCACTTGAAAGCTGACCTGGAAAACTGATCATCCTATATGGATTGATCAATGGCCTTTAACAGAGAAAAAAATTAAATATCCTTAAAAAGTTGGTAAAGAGCAATTACAACAAGGTCACGTCACTCCCACAAATAGTCCCCTGAATTCACCAGTGTTCATCATCCACAAGAAGACATCAGACTCCTAGATGTTGCTTCATGACCTGAAGAAGATCAAGTGATTGAAGACATGGGACCTCTTCAACCTGGACTCCCTTCTTTATCAATGATCCCATAACACTCCCCTCTCGTTGTCATTGATTTAAAGGACTTTTTTTTCCACATTCCACTTCATGCTGATGATGCTCCAAGATTTCCTTTTTCAGTTCTGATCATCAATCGAAGAGAACCCATGCAGAGCTATCACTGGAAATCATTGCCCCAAAAAATGAAGAACTCGCCTTTAATTTGCTGGTATTTTGTTACCCAAGCTTTGTCTCCAGTTCAACGTAAGTTTCCCAGATCCTTGATTCTGCACTACATGGATTATTTGCTCATCACGGCTCCAACGCAGGCAGAGATGGAGAAAACCCGTGCTAGTATTGTTACTGAAATCCAAAATGCTGGACTTGCAATTTCTGCTACAAAAGTCCAAGAAGTTCCACTCTGGAAGTATCTTGGATGGGAGATGACTGATAAAACAATAACACCACAGAAGATACAGCTCCGGAGCAGTGTCAGCAATCTGCAAGGCTTACAGCAGCTTTTGGGAGAAATCAGTTGGGTCAGACCTGTTTTGGGAATCACCAATGATGAACTGGGTCCACTTTTCGATTTACTGAGAGGAAACTACAACATCAACTCTCCAAGAACCTTAACACCTGAAGCTCGTTCAGCCCTTGACAAGGTCATGGAAGCTCTCCAAAGACAGCAAGCTCATCGCTGTCTTCCAGAAAAGCCTTTCTTTTTTGCAATTTTAGGAGAAAAAGTGCAACTTTGTGGTCTCATTTTTCAGTGGGACCCTTCTGAGAGAGATCCTTTGTTGATAATAGAGCAGATTTTTCTTCCCTACAGGTTTCCAAAGATTATTTTCACAGTTTTAGAGATGAGACCAAAAATTGTAATTAAGGCCAGGACCAGATTGTTACGTTTAGCAGGTCAAGAATTTGCAGTTATCTATTTACCATTGAAAAAATATTATCTTTATTGGGCAATGCAAAATTCTGATGATTTGCAGTATGCAATGTTGGACTTCCCAGGTGTTTGTTCTGTTCATTACTGTCACGGTCTGTTCCGGTTAACGGGTAACGTGATGATTTTTTGGTGCAAAAATAACCAACAAGGCACAGGGGATTTGCAGTAACAAATCAACAAAATGCAGTTTTTATTGAAATAACCACAACTGAAAAGCGTTGGTGAGGGGAACTGGGGAAGAAAGGGAGAAAATAAGGAAAGAGGGAGGACAGGAGGGTAGAGGGGTTATAGCTGCTGAGATGTGGTGCCACTTTTGTCCTTCGGGGTCCAGCCGTCGAAGCTCAGTGGGTCACGTCTGGGGAGATCTCAAAAAGCACGGCTAACCAGGGCTCCAATTATATGATTTTTTTGTTGGGGGGAAGGGGAGCCAAAACCAAGGTCTCCGAGGAGGGGAAAGAACAGAAAAAGGGGGGTACACAGAGTCCTAGCCAAGCAACGGGCAAAATCATTGTTTTCATGGCCCAATGCTCACAGGTGTGTTTATTCTGGGCAGTTTTTCCCCCTTCGTGCACACCTCCCCCGAGCTCAGGGGGGTGTTCAGTCCCAGTCTCTGGAAGAAGGTGAGAGGGGGGTTTTCTTGCACGTGGATTTCTTGTCTTGGTTCCTTGATGAAGAGGCTCACATCTCTGCTTGTCTGTCACGGTGTTTGAAGGCAGACAAGAGGGGTCTTCTCTTGGAGGGGGGCATCGCCCTGGAGCTCAGACCAGCCAGGCCAGGAGGCAGGGAGAAAGTCCAGATCAATTGTTCAGAAAGGGCAGAATGCCCCCTTCAAGTTCTGTCGTAGGAAGGAGACCAGGACACCAGATGGTTCATCACAGGTCCAGTTTATTAAAGAAAGCATCAAACACTTATACAGCAAATAATAAGCTTATGAATATTCTGTAAGCCAAGCAATCTATTGGTTAAACTATACCATTAACTCATCCACATTCCTTTGGGCCTATGTTCTCTACTTCTCACGCCTCGCTGTCCATTTCTTTATCATACTCCGTTAGGCCCAAGGACACATTATCTTGCACCTGCAAGATTTGGAATTAGCCACAGTCTTGTACTTTTCCATTCTCTATTCAGCTACCTTCTCAACAGACACCCTGCCTGCAAAAAGGCCTCTGCCCTAGTTAGGACATCTTTACCAAATTAATTTGGCTGTGTCCTCTCTCCTCAAGCCACTCTTTGACAAAACTCTCCACACTTCCCCCATTTTGTTCTTGGGCAAGGAGGCTAGTCTGCCAGGTTCTTTCTATCATTCGGCTAACCATATTTTGAATACAATTAAAAATACAAGGCAAAATAAGCAAAAGCAGCAAAATCACACCCAGTAACCCTATAGCATATATCACAAGGTTTCTCAGCCACGGTCCAAGTCCTAAGCTTTTAAGCCATTCATCAATTCCTAAACCCTCTTCTTCTTTAAGATTGTGAAGTCCCTGCTGTAATTCTTTTATCTTCGCATGAATAGATACAGAGTGATCAGACAAATTCATGCAACACATTCCCTCAAACTCTTCACATCCATGACCTTGTGCTAAAAGCAAAAAATCTATAGCACCTCTATTTTGCAAAACAGCATGATTAACACTTTGCATATCTGCAGTTAGCATATCTAAAATTTGTGATGTCTTGTCTAGCTCATCCTTGGCCCAGCATCCCAATTGCTTTGCTAATTTCATAGCTTTATTTGCAGCTCCTCCTGGCAAGATAGTTGAGACTACCACTTGTTTAAACTCACTCCAAAACCGTGGGTCTCCTATCCGGCTGCAGTCTAAGTCATGCAGGCTGCGTCTCCTCCTGTTTGAATTTTGACTGAGTTGCATTAATGAACACACATTGGGGTGAAACAATGACAATTTCCCCAAATAGCAAGGTCCACCCTGCGGCCTGACTGCTATGCCATTCCAAGCTCTGTCTCCACAAATTAGAAATATCCCTGTGGGTAATTTCATCGGTGCCTTAATGTTAGTGCCTTTACATTGGCTGTAAACCTGTTTAGATACTGTATCCAAACTGAGGGATGAATCCAGGGTAGCCCATGTGTCTCTAGGCCGATGTAAATTCTGTGGATCTAAGGGCTCAAAACTGAACCATCCGCCATTTGAGGTGTTAGTTATACTGGCATTTGCACTTCCAAAGAGATCTAGCTCCTCTGGAGGAGAATGCAGGGTAGTATTAAGCTATAAGATTATTAAGCATTGGCGGTAGCCGTCAATTTGACCTGCGGTGTAACCTGGCGTGGATGGTTTAATGTTTGTCAGATTGCGCATGCATAGAGTTTGATTATTGATCAGACTGCAAAATTCCCGAGGAGACCACACTGGAAGACCCACCAAGCATGTTCGAAATGGATTAGTAACCCCCCCAAGGCTAAGACAAAGCGATGATTGGTTAGTTTGATTAGCAAGCGTTATCCATATGTTATCTCTTGGCTGATTAAAGTGCATTACTCCTACTGCCCCATCCGCCACAGCACCGAGCAGTATAACAAAAATAAGCCTCATTTTTCTGTTTTCTTTCTCACTTTCCTTTTCTTATCTGTCTTTAACCTCACCGATCCTAACTTTTGCAATCTAAATCTCTGTAGAATCTCAATGCAGGAGTCCAGTGCCTCATCGGGATCTCCTTTAATGGGTCCTACTACAGAATGCTGTGTTAAAGGCACCAATTTCCTACACCTAGCAAAAGCTATGTATGACTTACTTTGAGCTTTAATTCTTTTCACAATACACTGTACCTCCCACCAGTAGTAGGCCAAGATTTTCTGCTCAGGAGACTCGTAAAGATTTAAAGCTAGAGCGGTACCTAGCCCTGTCTGTCTCCTTAGTTCCCTTTGCCAGTCTTCCCCCCATGTGTAGTCATGCTTACAGGTGTTACACCATAAACCCCAGATCCCGGACTGTTCTAACCAAAAGGTTCTACCACAACCCCCACAATATAGAGCTACCCACGCAGCACAATAGGGGCTGCAACACTCACGGCAGCGCTCCCTCGCTGGTCCTTTTATGTGGAAGTTTGATAGCGCTTCAACAGTGTCAATCAGCTCCCTGGCTGTCCAGCAGCGGCGTGTCGCTGCTCTGTCCACTGCTTTCAAGTGTCCTCTCAGTTGCAGCAATAAGGGTTGTAAGATCAGCGGCAGCTTCTTCTTCAGACGCTCCTTGTCCCCCTCCGTAAGATTGTCCACCAGATGCTGCATTAAAGACAGGTTTAGTCGACTTGGCAGGCACCCACAAAGACCCTGGTGAGGAAACACAAAGATATCCCCGACCCCAGTATAGCACTTTTGCGGGCTTTTCCCATATCCCTGTGCTTGGGTTCTTATACTTCACCCAGACCTCCGTTTCCTTAATAGGTTCCTGACTTGATCTAGGGTGATGTTTAACTGCAGGGGGGGCATCATCCTCCCCACAAACACATAAATGATTGATCACATACAACACCTTAGTCAGGCATGCTTGTGGGTCCTTTACATCCTGGTGTTTGTCGATATATTGTTTGAGGGTACCATTTGCTCTTTCTACTATCGCCTGTCCTGTGGGGGAATGTGGAATACCTGTCACATGCTTGACAGACCATTGGTCCAAAAACTTTCGGACCCTAGCACTTGTGTAAGCCGGACCATTATCCGTTTTGATACCTTTTGGGACTCCCATGACAGCAAAGCAGCTCAATAAGTGCCTCATCACATGTATCGCTTTCTCTCCTCCCTAAGCTGTAGCCCATATGTAGTGGCTATATGTATCGATAGTAACATGCACATATTTGAGCCTACCAAACCAAGCTACATGCGTGACATCCATTTGCCATTTCTCATTAATTTCTAAACCTCGAGGATTAACTCTGCAGCCCAGACCTATTCCCCCATTATGATAACTGCATATTGGACAAGCCCCGACAATGGCTTGGCTTCTGATAAGCCCAGATCAAAGTTCCTCGCCAACCCTTTTGCATTTTGATGATATCTACTATGGGCTTCTCTTGCCAATGTATGCTTATCAAGAGGACAAGAGTTATCAATGGGTAAGGTAACCAATTTATCTGCACGCTCATTCCCTTCTCCTAGGCCCTCAGACCACTTATGGCTCCTGATATGGATTACAGAGTACACCGCACTTCTATCCCGGAGAGCTTTCCTTAATTGAACCAGTAACTCATACAGCCATTTGTTATTCACTTCCTTTATTGCTGCTCTTTCTATACGTCTGGCTACGCCAGCGACATACATGGAGTCTGTGACCACATTCAAGGGCTCATGCAGGTTGGACATTGCCCATACTACTGCTAACAATTCTAAGGTTTGTAGGCTGTCTGCAGGGTCTGCTGTAAGAAGTTGATGCTTCCATTGTCCTTCTTCTTGCCAAGTGACAGCAGCACGTCTCGATTTCTTCCCTGTGTCTGTGAAGGCTGTGGTGGCTCCTTCTATGGGTCGCCCTCTTCTCAGCGGCCGAGTGATCCAGTCCCATTCTGTCATCCATTGCAGGACCCTGGGCACTAACTTGCTTGTCTCCACCTTTGCAGATGATGTCAACAATGCTTCCTGTAAGTCCACTGAATTAACCAGGTATCAGTCCAGCGTCTCTTTTTCCATGGGTAGCCTAATGGTGGCAGGTTCTCGACCGTCCACTTCAGTAATTCTGAGACGGCCTTTTTTAATCAATGCAGCCAATTGTTCAATTTTTGAAAATATTGTTCTTTTATGTTGTAATGGTGGTGACAGCCATTCCAATACCCGTATCTCCCCCATTTTGTTCTCATATTGGGAGACAGCACCAAGTAGGTGACAAGGACTATTCCAAACGGTGAGGTCAATAGGGCAATCTAGTTGTCGATGAGACACATATCCTTGTTGTACACAATTACTGATTTGCTGTAGGGCAATATGGTGTTCCTTACTGAGGCACACAGGGGTAGTGGGGTCAGTGCCCTTTAGCAAGGGTCGTAGGGTTTCCAACAAGTGATTTGGTATTCCTGCAATGGGTTTTAGCCACTGTAAGTCTCCTAGCAACTTTTGAGCATCATGTAAAGCCTTAATGTCCAAGTGCAGTTCTAATTTTTGGGGTACCACTGTTTGGTCCATTAGAGTCCATCCCAAATACTTCCATGGTTTTGTGGTCTGAATTTTCTCTGTGGCAATAACAAGTGAAGATGCTGCAAGAGTGTCTCTGATGCTGTCAAACTGCAAAGGGGAAAATGGCTGTTGCTGCGCAAACAAAATATCATCCATGTAATGATATATTATGGTAGCTGGCCACTGCTGACATAATGGCTGTAATGCAGCGTCAACATAAAGCTGGCACAACGTGGGGGAGTTGCGCATCCCCTGTGGAAGTGTCGTCCACTCAAATCTTTTGTCTGGTTCCCCACGATTTATTGCCAGTAGGGTAAAGGCAAACCTCTTCATATCATCGGGATGCAGCCCAATAGTGAAAAAACAATCCTTTAATCGATGATTAGAAGTGGCCAATCTTGAGGGATCATGGCTGGGTTCGGAAGACCAGGTTGCAAGGCCCCCATCAGTTCCATCTGGTCATTCACAGCTCGTAGATCGTGTACCAGGCGGTATTTCCCTGACTTCTTCTTGATCACAAAAATGGGCGTGTTCCACGGACTCGTTGAGAGTCACGGCGGACACTTGTGTCTGGGCGCGGCCGGCAATCGCGCTCCGCCGACCGTTTCCCGATCAGCGCCAGCAAGCCGTAGTGTTGTGGGAGCTGGATTGGCAGCTTTGGCACCACACACCGGGCACTCTGCATCCTCGGCACGTGTGTCCCCTATCGCCGCATCGGTAGCACTTAAGATGTAATCCGGAGCCTCCGTGCGTGACTGCCATTGAGCCATTTCGGAGAGGAGCAAGAGCGGCTAACACCTGATTTTGAGTGGATTCTGCTTGCTTTTGCAGCCCTACTCCTAATTCCTTTATTGCATCCACTAAGAATGCTTGTGAGGCTGTTGGCTGTAATGCCATTCGCTCTAGCGCTTCCTCAATGGTCCAACTTGCTCCCAGAGTGGCTAGCACCCTTTGCATGGCCGGATTGCAATTCTGTAAGGCACACTGCTTCAATAGCGCCCCCCTCATGTACTCTGCAACTCCAGCCCGGTCTATAGCCACAGCTGCTTTGTCAATAAAACTCCCAAACGATTCCTCTCTACCTTGTTTTATGCCCATGTACGCTGGCAGCCCTCCTGGCTCTTTAACCCTTTCTATGGCCGCATGTACCAACCACATGGCTTCTCTAAGCTTATCTGCTCCTGATATCAACTGTGCCTCCGTGCGCAAATATGCCTCTAAGCCCATGAGCTCATCCACCGTCACTCCATGCAATGGGTCCCCTTGAGCTCGCTGTGTCACAACCGACTCATTAACCAAAGCTTGCCAATGCGCATTAAGCAACAATTGCTGATGCTGAGTAAATATTAGCCGCACTATTCCCCTCAAATCATTCGGGCACAAAATTTGCGTATTAAAGAGATAATCCAGCATCTGCCTAACAGGTTCGCTTTTCACCCCGAACTGACTAACCGTGGACCGCAATTGGGATAACAACTTCCAGTCTAAAGGAGTGTACTCTGCCAGATTCTGTGTGTGGTTCCCCTGAGCATCATACTGTGGCGTGTATGTAACTGGACAGGCCAGAGCAGAAGCGGCCTCCATTGCCTCATCATCCCCCATTTGCATTGCCTCTTTTGCCAGAGCAGCCCAAGCCTCTCTCCTTTGTTTGGCCATCTCCCTCCATAGGTCACTGAGTGCCCCTGGGATAGGATCTGACTCTCTGAGAGTTTTGCGCTGTTGGCGCCTATGCGCAGGCCGTTCGGGTGGGGGAGATGGCAGGCTCAGCTCACGCTCTCTGCAGGGAGGCGGCAGGCTCGGCTCGTGTTCCCTGTGGGGGGGCAGCAGGCTTAGCCCACGTTCTCTGCAGGGGGGCGGCAGGCTTAGCCCACGTTCCCTGTGGGGGGGCAGCAGGCTTAGCTCGCTCTCTCTGCGGGGACGCGGCAGGCTCGGCTCGCACTCTCCACGGGGGGCAGCGGGCTCAACTCACGTCCCCCTCTATCCTCCAGCTCGTCCTCCTCCTCCAACAGAGGAGGTGCAGACGGCCCCCCCGCGCCTGTAACAGGATCCTCCATACCACACTGTTGTGAACCTATCGGTATTAACACCTTGTTTACTGAAGGCGCGAGAGGATCATCCTCACGACCATACCCTATATTTTTCTTATGAGCTTCTGTCGCCCTTTCTGCCGCCTTACACTCAGAAACATGTTGAAGCAGTGCGTTGTGTACCACCCGCCATAGCTTGCCCAATTTCTTTGCTGTTTTATCATCTTCTAACACCGCCTCCCACAGTATATCCCCAAACTTTCTCCTTTCAGCAAATTCATGAACCGTATGTGGATTAAGGAAAACCCCCCTAGCATAACCGTAGGCTAGCAACCCTGGCAGCTCCTTTTTTAAATCTATCCCCTTCACCCCTCGCCCTTCTAAATATGCGGAGAACAGTTCGTATGCTCCTTGCCTATCCATACCTATTCATAAGCGCGCTCTTTGCAGCTCTCCAGGCTTCCGGCAGCATGTATGGCTCAGGTCACCGATGTGAACCCCGAGGGTGCTCCTCAAAATTCTGGCACCGTCCTGGCTGCTCAGGACCCAACTCCAACTTCCTTGACCGTGGCGCGTCCTCCCTCTTTTTCTTTAGTGCGAGACTAGAGGGTCAACGTTCGAGGTCACCATTTGTCGTAGGAAGGAGACAAGGACACCAGATGGTTCATCACAGGTCCAGTTTATTAAAGAAAGCATCAAACACTTATACAGCAAATAATAAGCTTATGAATATTCTGTAAGCCAAGCAATCTATTGGTTAAACTATACCATTAATTCATCCACATTCCTTTGGGCCTACGTTCTCTACTTCTCACGCCTCGCTGTCCATTTCTTTATCATACTCCATTAGGCCCAAGGACACATTGTCTTGCACCTGCAAGATTTTTAATTAGCCACGGTCTTGTACTTTTCCATTCTCTATTCAGCTACCTTCTCAACAGACACCCTGCTTGCAAAAAGGCCTCTGCCTTAGTTAGGACATCTTTACCAAATTAATTTGGCTGTGTCCTCTCTCCTCAAGCCACTCTTTGACAAAACTCTTCACAAAGTTCAGCATGGCGTGTTCTGCAAACAACACCTGTGGAAACAGTGAGCTGAGAAGCACCTGACCTCCCCTTCCCACTGGCTCAACAGTTTTTAACTTTTAGGTTGTCTTTTCTTCATGACAATTGTGAGGCAAAAATGAAGGACATTTCGGAAAGAATCTCACACGACCCCGTGACTCACGATTGTCTTGAGGGATCTTCATCAGCAGAACTCTGGAGTGTTGTTGATGAATCTTCGGAACTCATTGCATGTTGGTAGCATAACCCGGAAAAAATAGGGATGACAGAAAAGAGGAGGATAAAAAGAAGAGAGAGGGAAAAGAAAAGAAAAAGATAGGGGAAAGAGAAGCAGTAAGCAAACATAATTAATATTGATTATCATAGCAATTTTCACACGTGGTTATTCTTTAATAACAATTTCGAAAATGGCTAATTATAATAATTTCAAAAAAAAGGCTAATTAATTAAAGCAATATCATTTGTATAACAATTTCAAAAAATGGTTGAAACAAATCACAAATTTTCAAAACAAAAACAACAAACAAATCATAATATAAGCATTGTCTTTTAAAAATTATTTTCTAAAATAATCTACCTAAGATCAAAATAACCTTCTGTAAATCATACTTGAGAATCAAAAATTGCTCTAAAGCACATATGCTCAATTCGTAATTGTTTTGTGTCAAATGTTTTGGGGGCATCTATAGTGTAGAGGACATCGGCTAAGCGGTGTGCATTGGCTACAAATATCAATCTCCTTAGCCTTTTCATCGTGTTCCAATTCATAACGAATAGGGCTGCTGACAAGTTATAACCAAGTGTAATTAGAATCAAAAGAACAACAATTGGGTGGCACACACTGTTCAGGACATCTGTGGCTGTAGGTGACCACCCAAAGACAGTATCCCACCACCTATGCTCAGCATCTTGCTTTACCCTCTCCATAACCCGGTGTATTTGTTCTCAAGAATTTCAACCAGCTCCTGATAGAGCAGCAGTTGTCTCACCAGGGTAAGGTTCATTCCGATAGGAGTGGACATCAGCTTGTGAATCAGTGTGTAGTTGGATTGCAATAGGTAGTGAGAGGTAACTGGAGCTTCATAAGAGAAATCACATCCTATAATCTTAGTAAAGTTACAAGCACAAAAGTTTGAGTGGTTCTTTGTGTCTACCACAACATCTTTTACAAACACAAAATCACAAATGGTTCAAAGCATGCACATCCATTGCCTATGTATATAAGAACTGTTTCAGTAGCCTCATTAGGACGACTCTCAAAATGACAGATGTTTTGCTCTGTGTCTAAACAGATATCCTGAGCTACGATTACATTGCTTTCACAGATGAACCCTTGTTGTTCTCGGACAATACAAGATTCCAGATTAACAGTTTGCCATTTGTCATTGACCTGACGGGCCCATCCCCTATGTTCTGTGGGATAGAGAACAGCTCCGTCATGGTTTAATCCCAATGCAAGAACAGGGAAGACCAAATGTACAGAAGCATTGCGTATGGTTTAAACAAAAGCAGTGGCTGTGTTTGAAATGGGATCATAAGTAAAGTTCACCAGATTCCACCAGGATTGGAATTCTCTTTCAAACTCAGTGGCACTGTCCCAGATTATTTTCTGAATTTCTGTGGGGAAAGTGCCTTCCTCGCTTTCTCTTATAATTGAAGCAGAGACTGACTGCATCCATAATTGTGCCTGGATACAGCTGAGGGCTAAGGAAACACTGTTTTGTGTAGGACCAAGTGAATCAATCACCAATTTGTGATCATTCATGTTCACTCTTTCCCAATTTGGCAAAATGTTTGACAGCAGCCACTGGTGTGTTCCCAAGGGTAACAGAGATGACCTCAGTGGTTGCTGTAATTTGGTCAGATCTCTAGTTGTAGCAGCCAATTTGTTCATTAGTACTTCAGAATCAATGCTATTCAGAATTCCCAATCCTGTACCCACAACACCGGTCACGTCACTTGGTGTTCTAATTTTAAAAGAGCTTCGTTTCCGAAGCCAAGTGGTCCAACCTTCAAAAGAAGTTTGCAGAAATGGAGAACAAGCTGGCTGAATATCTGAAACATTGTTCTGCATTAGCAATTTGACCTGTTTGAGAGACCATGCTGGATTGAACAATATTTGTTGTTGGCCAGTTTTCCTGATTATATAAGGTCCAATCTTGAAAATTCTTGGGATGAGTATGACCGGTGGTACGGGTGAAGTGGTGACAGTGGTAAAGTAGGTTTCAGCATTTATTACAAATTTAAAAGAAAGGTCTTGAGTATCCTTGGACCAGAGGCAAACTACCTCCGCAGTGTGAGTTAATGTAAAACTGTGCCAGCAGTCTCATATGCTTGGGTGCGTACAGACTTGTTCCTGTTTGTTTTCCTGATCTGTGGAACCACTGATTGCAATTGCTTTGCTATAGTCCCAATGCTAATTTGTTCTCCCACTACTCCTTGAAGCTGCCAGGTTTTCTGTTTCTCCCATTCTCGTGTAGTATACAACTTGTCTTCATGTGTAACTACTTTTAGTAAGTTTAGACCCGTGACATCTCCCATAGATCCGGTAAATTGCAGGAAGGCTTGAGACCAGGGCCATGTAAAGGGGCTTTTTGTTGCCTCTGCCAATTGGGGTGTGATTGCCGTGTTTACCGTGCTCAGTGCAGACCTTGCAGTGTCTGCCCTTTGAGATGTATTAGAAAAGGGCTTCACACCTTGCGTCTGAGAGAGCGTAATTACAGCACTCGGTGTGGGTTTTGGTACAATGTTTATCTTAAATGTGTAAACCAAGCCTCTTAATCTGAATGGACTAGCTGTGTCATTCTGCCAACGACATGTCACGTAAGTAGGTTTGACCAAAGTAAAACTGTACCAGCAATCAAGTGATTCATCATTACAACCTCTTGTAATTGCAACATTATTAGTTTTGGGACCTAAAACATAACTACCAATATGTTCCTGGCTACAACGCAGAGCGAGGGGACTTTTTATTTTGGAACTTCCCCATTTTTTCATGGGACATAATTTTGCTGAAGGGATGTCTAGATGATTCCTTCCACCTGTTTCCATAAAATTTCCAGCAATTATGATGGAGGTGGCCTTTTCATGGAGAGTTCCTTCCACCTTTCTGCATGTTAGCACAATTGACTCACCAACCGTTCCCATCAGGGTTCTGATCAATTCGTTCTGGTCCCATCTCCACTCATTTGGGCGGTACACCTTGGAGTCATGCTGCACTAGGGTTGCTAGGCTCGGGTAATGACCCTTGGGATAGGATCCAAGAACATTGGTGTGCTGAATGGTGGCTTTGGGCCACAGCTGCTCACCAGGGGGTTGTCCATGAAATTGTGGTAATATGCAGAAAAGTATTAGCAAGGCTATCATGTTTCGGATGATTCTCACGTCCCTCGGGGTTCTCCTGTAAAAGCAAAAACAACAAAAAGTCCTGCCACTGAGAGGCAGAAAGGAGTTTAAAATGAAGGGATTATCCAGTGTGTATGTATGCGGTGCTCTTTTCCAAGAGCATCAGAGGCTACCCATGCATGTTTGTTCAGAGGGGTTTTCAGCACAAGTGGTACCTCGCCCATGGTGGGGAGGTCACTAAGACAGGTTGTCCAGGGTAATGTGATGGATTATTTGGATTGTCAGGACCCTCCAGCGAAGGGACGATGCTTGGAGGTGTAGGGTAAAAAGCAGTGACTTTGGGGCAGTCGTTCACCCCCCACCTGCCATTTACCCCCTTAACAGCCTCCCACAGTCAACAGTCCCAGTTTGCTTTCTGTGCCTTAAGGAACCACTTCAAAAGGCCATTTGTCCTTTCCACGATCCCATTAGCCTGAGGGTAGTAAGGAGTATGAAAGGTCCACTTTATGCCTTCGGTTCTGGCCCAATCCTGTACCACTTTAGCAGTAAAGTGAGACCCGTTGTCATGATGCCGAATTTTGCCCCAAAAGGCGATAATAAGCTGCCCAGAGACTGGATTTAAGGCCTATAGGCAGGAGGTATTTATTGGCAACGTGTTGGAGAAATCACTAAATGGATTTCTAAGTTATGTACAGCAAAAGCAGGTTTTTATACAATTTTAAACAAGGATTACATCATTTATTACATGCATATTCATAGGCAGGCAGGAGTATAGGCGGAGTCTTCCAGGAATTCTTGGTCTTCCTTAGTTAAATTTTAAGCTTTTCCTAATTTGGACATTTTCCTGTTATCCTTGGCATGTTTTTCCATGGCTTGGCTGAAGTTACTGTTGTATTTGGCTTGATTCTAACGGCTTGGCAGGTCACTTTAACTTATTGGCTTCCACTTCTGTTTCTTCAAATATTCTAATTCCAAAGTTTCTTCTGTGAGTGTATTTCAGATTATTTATTAACTTATCTAGATATCTGATCAAAGTTCTTCCTAATAGTGTATTTTAGGTTATTTATTAACTTCTGCGATTCCCTTGATATACCTTTAAGTGTCTTTTAATTCTTTTATTTCTCAGAAACTATTGTTCATTATAATAAATGGCTTCAGTCAGACTGAATTTCTTGCGGCTTTGGAAAAGTTCCAAACCACCCCTGCAAAGCTTTAACTGTATTATCTCCGGTGGCCCTTTTAAAAGCATCAGCTTGTACCAACCCAGATACAATTTCCACTCCTACTAACACAAAATGCTTACCTCCTGACTTCTTAAAAGGACCAATATAATCTACCTGCCACGCTTCCCACAAGCCTTTACCTTTCCTCAAATGCAGAGGGTCATCCTCTAAAGGATGCCTTTCCAGTTGCTTGTGGCACTGTTCACATGCATGTTTTTTACACATTTCACAGGTAACTGGCCAGTCGTGGGCGTGTGCTTCCTGGTACAGATCTTTTGCACCTGTGTTCTGTCTTTTTACATGTAACCATTCTAACAGTTGATTCCAATCCTCTGAGATAGTTTCCTTTTTCAGGGGGCTAAGCCTTGCTAGTTCATCAACTCTGTTGTTCCATTCTCCTGCTTGATTCCCATCTCTTTGGTGAGAAGCTACCCAACCAACCAGAAAGTTTCCTTTACTGGCGATTTCTAGGATTTCTTGCCATTTATCTTTCTGCCACACTGGGATTCTGTTAACTTCCCAGCCGTTCTGTTGCCAGAAAGGGAGCCACTCAGTGCAGCCTTTGTATACTGCATATGAATCAGTGTAGATGTAAACAGGAGAAGTGTTCTGTGCCTCACGTTGGAAAACACTCCAGAGAGCTACGAGTTCTCCAACCTGAGCACTGCCCTCCCCTTCTGTGATAATTTTTTCACCAGATGAAATATGTAAGGCAGCCACCTTATATTTCCAAGTCTTTCCTTCCCACTTTGAAGAAGCATCTGTAAACCAACAGGTTGCTGCTAACTCAGACGAGAAGGGTGGTGCTACTTTTATTACAGAAGCAGGTTTGTCTTGGCTGGTATCCAGGCTCTCAGTGTCTTGTATTGCCAAGAATTTTGCAGCACCTTCTGTGACAGGAAAGCTATTGCAATAGTACTCTACTTGGGCATACCATTTCCTGACTGATGACTTTTGGGCTATGCCATCGGGTGGAGGGGTCCCATTTGTGACAGCTTTAATTACCTTGAAGGGACCTCTCAATATGATCGCTTGCTGCCGTGTGATTTTTTCTACTTCAATGAGAGCTAAGCTAACAACAAACGATCCCTTTTCCCAAACAGTGTATCTTTTTTCAGCATCTTTAAAACCAAGGGGAAAGAAGCTGACAGGCCATGTTGGACCCTCAGGAGCTCGCTGCCAAATGTGTATTGATAGCCCTGAGGAGGCAAATCCCCATTCCACTTGGAAAGGGTCTTTAGGATGAATGGGCCCCAATGCCTGATGTGCAGTGGCTTCAAAAATCAGTAATTGTAATGCTTCCTCCTGAGAAGGAGTCCAATCCCATTTGACTTCTTTCCTTAGTAAATTGTAAAGGGGCCTAGCAATGATTGAGAAATCTGGGATATGTTTCCTCCAGAATACTAACAGTCATAAGGCTTGCTGGAGGTCCTTTTTGTTTTCAGGCATTTTCATCTGCTCTAAAGAAGTTAAAGTGTCAGGTGGGATACATGTGCTTCCGGATTGCCACCAAATTCCCAGAAATTTTACTTCCTGAGAAGGCTTTTGGATTTTCTCTGGGGGAATCTTTGAATCTAGGTTCTCCAGATGAGAGATTATATTCTGCTGGAGATCCCCCACCTCCTTAATTTCCTCTCCTCCTACCAAAATGTCATCAATGTATTGGTAAATAGCTACAGTGTCAGTTTTAGGTATTTTTTCTAATTCCTTAGCTAAAGCATTGTGTGCTAGAGTTGGAGAGTGTTTGTATCCCTGAGGGAGTCTAGTGAATGTGTACTGTTGTCCCTCCCATGTGAATGCAATGTAGTCCATGTCCTCTGGCTGTGTAGGTATCATGAAGAACATGTCTTTGACATCTATGGTTGCCATGACTCTGTGAGCTTTTTCTTGTACTGATGTTATTAATTCAGCTAAATTTGGCACTGCTGCAGTCAGGGGTCAGTGTTGGCATTGAGCCTATGATAATCAATCGTGAGCCTCCACGTCCCGTTGGGCTTTCGGACTGGCCACACGGGTGAATTATAAGGGGAGTGTGTGTTAATTATTATTCCTTGGGCACGCAAATCTTTAATAACTGGTTTGATGCCTTCCCTAGCTCCAGAAGGCAAAGGATATTGTTTCACATTGATTGTTTTACTGTAAGGCAGTGCGGGTGTGGTCTGAATCAGCCTAATGTTAAGTGGTGGAGTGCCAAAAGATCACAGAAAACCCTCAGTGTCTTCCCACTGTCTTCCTGCGAGGACATCCATCCCTAGCAGATTATTCGGAATGTCCCCAATTACCATTTTGATTTTCAACAACTAATTGACTTTCCTCTCCAGGGAGTGTTACTTTTACTAAAGCAACATTCATGGGTTCTATAGTTCCTAAAGCATTAAGAACGCAGCATTGCCTTTTTGTTGGAACAACTCCACACTTCTGGGCATCTTTATGTGTTAGTGCGGAGATCTGGGCTCCCGTATCAACAATGAAGGTTACCAGAACTTTTTTGGGGCCCGCGATTGTTGTGGTGTGCTGTATTGTCCCATTTTGGCCTTCCAGGTCACTTTCCCAGGTGTGCCTATACTCTCTCCCTTCCCCCTTACCCCCATGCTGAGTGAGTCCTGTCACTCAGACTTAACATTCCAGCAAGGCGTCGTGTGGTTGGTCAAGTTCAAAGGATGCCACTCAGGCCTGGGGGTCATTGGCCTGTCTGGGTGTCATCTTCCCCTGAGACCCTGCCCCTCTCACCTGGTTGGTGGCTCACCTGTACCTCCCCTCCCCCTGTCCCTGAGCTTAAAAAGGTGATCAGACCATGCGGTCGGCATTCTGTTGGAGCAGGTCCTCACGTTCAGACCTCTGTAACCATGGAATAAACCTCTGGACATTAAACCTTCCAGCAGAATCCTCTCCTTTTTCTCTTCACCATTGCCTGAAGCTATTCCTCTTGAGGTAACGGGGTTCCAACAAACCTGGGCTTGTTCAGTGCCCAGCTGCAACCACCAGCAAGCTAAGGTATCTCTGGGGTGATACACCGCAGTTGCTGCCTTTGGCCCAGCAGCGAGGGTCAGACTGGCCCAGGTACAATCTAACTGGTAATATTGGGAGCCTTTTTTTTCCCAATATTTGGCGTCCCTGAGACGGGCAAAGCGACTCTGCAGCCCGAGACAGACCTGAAGCACCTCGGAGAACCATCTGGCAGCCGTGCATCCAGCTGAAAGGGGCTTTGGTTGCATCGCCCTCAGCTAGAGACTTTGGGAATATTCCCAGAAGAAGTTTCGTGGACTGTTCGGCGCCCCTGGAAAGCCCAGCTCCTTTCTAGTGAGCAGATTTTCCAGAGGGAGGACAGGGGAGCCTCTCTCGCCCACAGAGAGGTCCTGTTCCGGTGAAGAGACCTGCCTGTACCCAGCCAGCTACAGCTTCCATTTTGGGTGAGTATCTCTGCTCTCGGTAGGGCAGGAGCTCAAAAACAGACTCTGCCGTGAGTTCTGTTCCTTTTTGCATTTGCATTTTTGGCTGCGCAGCCCCACAGACGGGAATTCATTGATTTCTAGCTATTAGCTTTCTGCCGCGTGTTTTGCTGGCTTTTGGAATTTGCGCGGGAGCTCTCTGCCCTTCCTCTTGGCTCTGCAGGCTCGGCTCTCTCCACGTGGTCGGGAGATCTTTCTCTCTCTCTCTGTGCGGGGGAGGGGGGGCTCTCTCTCTCTCTGTGTGAGGGAAGGGGGGGTTCTCTGCACACGCGGCATGGGGGGCCCCGGTTTCGGCTTGCCACATGGCGTGGCTGCTCTCTCTGCTCCGCGGTGGGGCTGCATTCCACGGGGGGGAGGCTTTGTTTCCACCTCAGCTCGGCAGGGCGTGCCCTGCTGCTGCTAGCCGGGAATTTTAAAAGCAGTATATACAGCTGCATTGTGAAGCTTTTGTCGGCTCGTTATCGCTTTCCATCTGTGGTTTTTTTGTTTTTTTTTTTGAAATCGGTAGCTGATTTTAGCTTTGTTTTTGGTCAGGCGGGATTTAGTACTTTGCTTTTTACATCTAACATGGGTTTGAAACTCAGCATTGTACAAAAAGGAGTGTTTTATAATATTGTTAGCATTTTAGACAGTGGTAATGTCAAGTTCTCAAAGGGAAAATTGAAACAGTTTGTAAGATGGCTTTTCCTCCACTTCCCACAAATCTCCCCTGAAGAAATCCACAATATTCAATTCTGGGATAAAGTTGGAAATGAATTGATAACCTTAGGACAATCTAGCAATGCCCCCTCAGCTAAATTTGTGTCTTGGAGTTTACAAATTCGAACCGCATTGCTCAAACAAAAAGAAATTGAGAAAAAGCCAAATGTAAAGCCATGTACCTCTGCTCTCCCGGTTTCTCCCTCTCGTAGCTCTAAAACCCCTTAACCTCTTTCCCCAAAACTTGGTAAAATGCCTGAGTTGCCCTGTCCACAAGGCCCTGGCCAGGCTGCGTGGAACCTTTCCCAATCCCCTGTGTCCCCTCCTCTGAAACCCACAGCACGTGTTAGCTTTGCAGAGAGCAGTGATGTCCAAAATGGCCCCCAGTCCCCAGGGGGTCCACAAGATTGTGGATGCCACGTGGCATCTTCCCAAACCTGGTCTTCTTCTTCCCAAAATCCTCTTAAGCATCCCGAAACTCCAGGCCCATCCCCCTCTCCTCCTGTTCCTCGTGATACCTTTCCCCCTCCCCCTCCCTGTCCTGCAGTACCCTCAGCTCCACCCCTCTACTCCTCCCAGGGGGCGTCTGCTGACGTGATGTCACCAGGTGTCCCCGCCCCCTGCCAGCCTCTTGACCCCGCCTCTTGTTCCCACAGTTTCCCCGCCCCTTGCCAGCCCCCTGTCCCCGCCCCCTGTTCCCATTACGTCCCCGCCCCCTCCCCGGGTTCCCACGGTGGGGACACACCCACTGCCATTCCCCAAACCTGTAGCTGTGATCCCAATGCTTCTGTTTCAAGGGATACAGAGCAGAGAACAGCAAATTCAATGCATAGTCCCATGTTGTCACTGGCTCCTGTTACCTTTCAGCCTGCAGCTCAGGGGGGAGCAGCTCCAACTGCTAATTGGAGTTCTTTTGGACGACAATTGATTAAAGAGATCTGTAAATCTCATAAAGAATATGGTCCACACAGTCCATATTTCCGTGGCCTTTTAAATTCTGAATTGAGTAGGACTGTAGTGATTCCACGTGATTTAAAACAGCTTTTTTCCTGTCTCATGACCTCCACAGAATTCAAATTATGGGAAATAGCATGGAAACAAATGCTGAATGATGCTCTCCCAGGCTTGCATTCTGATCCAAACACAGCCAAAGACAACAGTGGTAACCCTATCACCATTGAGCACCTCTGTGGTGAGGGCCAATGGTCTTCTCCCTCAACCCAAGCTACTGCAATTCCTGCAGAAACACTCGAGAAAGTAAAAGAGGCAGCTGAAAAAGCATTCTTTTCCCTACAACCTGAGGGGCCTTTTGAGCCCTATAGTAAAATTAAACAGCTACCATCAGAGCCTTTTTTGAAATTTGTAGAAAGAATAACTAGAGCTATTGAAATACAAGTTAAAAAAGAGAATGCTAGGGAAGCAATTTTAGAGGAAATGGCATTTACAAATGCAAATGAACAGTGTCAAGCAGCAATCCTGAGCCTTCCTCTTCAACCTTCTCCAACCTTAAAAGATATGCTCCTAGTGTGTAACAGGAAAGTGCCTCTGATGAGTGTGGCTGAAGACACCAGACTAAGGCTGCTGCCAAGACCACCCCAGCGTGTCGCCGTTGCCAGCCCTGCGCCTTTTCCCTCAGCACAGCAGTACCCTGGGCAGCAGCAGAGACCAGCAATGGTTGATCCCACAAAACCATGCCTGCTTTGTAACAACTTAGGGCACTGGAGTAACCAGTGCCCCCTGAAAAGGGAATTTGATGAATTTAGAAATGGCAGGGGAGGAGAACTACAAGCCCTCCCTGGG
The DNA here is from genome assembly GCF_027579445.1 of Ammospiza nelsoni. NCBI lineage: Eukaryota > Metazoa > Chordata > Aves > Passeriformes > Passerellidae > Ammospiza > Ammospiza nelsoni. The sequence goes on from NW_026683193.1 coordinate 1,980,909, forward strand.
GGTCAACAACAACAAAAAAACTGAAAGGGGAGCGCCGGCCTGCCAGGCGCACAGACACAAAAAGAGCAGGCCAAGGGAATAAGGGTAGCAAAACAAATCAAGCGCGCGATAATATTAATGTTTGTGTAAGTGAAGTAAGTGCTTCAAAGACTGTGTATGATTTAAGTGATCCTGTGTTAACCACGTCTTCTGTCAATGAGCCTTACAGGTTGCAGCTGACTGAGTCACTCCATCTGGAAGACACTGATTGGCATTTTGTGTGTGTAAATCCTGAACAGAAAGGTACTTGGAACCGGATTCGTTGTAAGTACATCGTCATTGGGGACACCAAACACACACCACAAGAGATCGAAATTGCTCCAGGAATGACATCAGATCCTGAGCAATTCGTTCTTGGCCTGCATTGTTTTCACCCACCCCTGTTTCTTCCCAAGGGACAAATTGTTGCACAAGCTATCCCTGTGCCATCTTTACCTGAAAATATCAAAAAACATAAGCCCACAGTCGCCCGATTACAAGTTATTGGGAAAGACAAACCCAAATTATGGTGTAATGTCAGTGGGGGTGGGGAGTCTAAACGCACTGAAATGCTTATAGACACAGGTGCAGACTGCACAGTGATTCCAGTACAAGACTGGCCAGCACATTGGCCTTTGCAAAATGTTGCCGGTCACCTTCAAGGTGTAGGAGGTCTGCAATTGGCAAGACAATCCAAAAGCATTATTCAATTTGAGGGACCAAACGGACAATTGGCAAATATCCGTCCATTTGTGTTGGATTATTCAGAACCTTTGTTAGGGAGAGATTTAATGGCCCAGTGGGGTGTCACAATTGATATTCCAGACTCTCCACAGCATATTTGTACAGCAGTCACTGAACAACAGCGCCCCACCCAAAAACTGAAGTGGAAAACGGATAAACCAGTTCAGGTAAAACAGTGGCCGCTCAGTAAACAAAAAATAAAGGTGCTTGAAGAACTAGTGGAAGAGCAACTACAAAAGGGCCACATTGTGGAGACCATGTCCCCATGGAACTCCCCAGTGTTTGTCATCCAAAAAGCTGACAAAAAGAGATGGCGATTCCTCTGCGACCTCCGAAAAATTAATAATGTAATTGAAGATATGGGTTCTCCCCAACCTGGTATGCCATCCCCAACAATGCTTCCCCAAGATTGGAAATTAGCTGTTATTGATATTAAGGATTGTTTTTTCCAAATCCCCTTGCACCCTGATGATGCACCACGTTTTGCATTCTCAGTTCCTTCTATTAATATGGAATCCCCTATGAAAAGGTACCATTGGACTGTTCTTCCTCAGGGATTAAAGGTATCTCCAGCTAGTTGCCAGTGGTACGTGTCTTCCCTGCTTTCCCCAGTACGTGCAGCCGCAGAGAAGGCCATTATCTATCATTATATGGATGATATCCTTGTGTGTGCCCCCAATGATGATTTACTCACTCATGCGCTTGACCTAATGATCGATGCATTGATTGTTGCAGGGTTCGAGCTCCAGGAAAAGAAAATTCAAAAGATGCCACCTTGGAAGTATTTGGGCTTAGAAATTGGAAATAAGACCATTGTTCCTCAAAAACTAGAAATCAATCCAAGGATCAAGACCCTTGCGGATGTCCACAAGTTGTGTGGGTCTTTGAATTGGGTAAGACCATGGCTCGGTCTGACTAATGAAGACCTTGCCCCTCTTTTCAATTTATTGAAAGGGGGAGAGGACCCAGGTGCTCCTAGGTCTGTTACCCCAGAGGCACGGAAAGCTCTAGAAAAGGTTCAGATTGCAATGTCCACAAGACAGGCCAACCTGCCATTCAAATTTATCATCCTAGGTAAGTTGCCACACCTCCATGGAATTATTTTCCAGTGGGAGGAAAAACAAACACCTAAAGCAAAGAACACACCAAAAAAGGACCGGGACCAGAGGGACCCTCTCTTGATCATAGAATGGGTTTTCCTCAGTCACAAAAGGTCCAAGAGACTGACAAAGCCTCAGGAGCTGGTAGCAGAACTGATCCGAAAAGCAAGGACCCGGATCAGGGAGTTAGCAGGATGTGATTTTAAGTGCATTCACATTCCAGTTGAGTTAAAATCAGGTCAAAATACTATGAAAATACTGGAACAATTGTTTCAAGAAAATGAAGTGTTGCAGTTTGCTCTGGATTCCTACTCAGGACAAATTTCGGTAGCGCGGCCCGCTCACAAATTGTTCGAACAAGATGTTCAATTTACCTTAAAACTGAGAAGTGCTCTAAGTAGGAGACCTTTAAAAAGGGCTCTAACTGTCTTCACAGATGCATCCGGGAGGTCCCACAAGTCCGTTATGACTTGGAAGGATCCTTAAACCCAGCAGTGGGAGACAGACATTGCTGAGGTGGAAGGTTCACCTCAGGTTGCTGAATTGGCTGCGGTTGTTAGGGCCTTTAAAAGGTTCTCAGAACCATTTAATCTGATTACAGACTCTGCATACGTGGCAGGAGTAGTATCCAGGGCAGATCAAGCAATACTGCAAGATGTGTCTAACATCGCACTTTTCGAATTGCTCTCAAAACTGGTAAAGTTAGTCACTCACCGAGAGCAACCATTTTATGTGATGCATGTCAGGTCACACACTGACTTGCCAGGGTTTATCGCTGAAGGCAACAGAAGGGCAGATGCTCTTGCTGCTCCTGCAGTGATGGCCACTCTCCCAAATGTTTTTGAACAGGCAAAAATCAGCCACCAGCTTTTCCACCAAAATGCACCTGGCCTGGTTCGTCAGTTTAACATCACTCGAGAACAGGCCAAAGCGATTGTGGCCACATGCCCAAATTGCCAACAACATGCACTCCCTACAGTGAGTACGGGAGCAAACCCAAGGGGACTGAACAGTTGTGAACTGTGGCAAACAGATGTAACACACATACAGTCTTTTGGACGGCAGAAATATGTTCATGTTAGTGTAGATACCTTTTCTGGAGTGGTCTATGCTTCTGCCCACACAGGAGAACCATCTATTGATGCTATTAAGCACCTCTTACACGCTTTTTCTTTCATGGGCATCCCCAAGGAGCTGAAAACTGATAATAGGCCTGCTTACAAATCCAAGGAATTTGGGAGCTTCCTGCAGCAATGGGGAGTAGAGCACAAAACTGGCATCCCCTACTCCCCTACAGGTCAAGCCATTGTAGAAAGAACTCACCGTGATATTAAAAGGGTCCTGGACCAGCAACAACAGGTTCTGAAGGTGGAACCTCCCCACATCCGGTTATCCAGGGCGCTATTCACAATAAATTTTCTGAATTGTTCTTTTGACAGCCTGAACCCACCCATCCTACGCCACTTTGGGGGGAGCAATCATAGGTTAATGAAAGAAAAACCTCCGGTTTTAGTAAAGGACCCTGAGACTTGGAAAATGGTGGGACCTTACAAATTGGTTACTTGGGGACGTGGATATGCCTGTGTGTCCACCCCCTCTGGTTTAAGGTGGGTTCCTTCCAAATGGGTAAAGCCCTATGTTCCCAAGGTCTCAGAGAAATCTACAGAAGCACCCCAGGTTGCTCATGCTGCCTGGAGAAGAAAACGCCGCACGCGTTCTCTGGAGGAATTTCCACTTAAACCTCCTATCTGGAATAGTTTGTAATAAATGTTTGTTTCAAGTTTTTGTGCCAGTTTAGATCCCACTGTTCGTGTGTAGCCTCGAGATGCCATGAGACCAAGCCTGCTTCTCGTCCTACTCGTGATCATCCCACCTGTGACCTCCTGCATAGTTCCTCAGCCCAAACCACATATGGACTACCTTGACAAAGGTTCTTGGACATCAACAGAGAAACTGACAACTGGCTGAATGGACTGTTCAAAGGCTGGGGACTCTCGGGCTGGTTGGGATCTATTCTGAAAACTGTGTTTTTAGTGCTATTTATTTTAGTTATTGTAGTTGTTAGCATTGTTTTTGGACTAATCAAACGCATGGTCCTCAAGTTAATTTCAAGCTCATCTCCCCCTCCTGAAGTCTACCATTTAGAAGCCCTCAGTGCTCCAATGGATGACCTGGAAGCCTCAGTGGAAAACACTGACCCTCCTGTAGAGGAAGAACTGATTTACCAGCCATGGTTTGGCAATCATTCTGCACCACAAACACAGTCCTCTGCTTTTTAAACAAAACTAGGGGGAGATGTTGTGGTGTGCTGTATTGTCCCATTTTGGCCTTCCAGGTCACTTTCCCAGGTGTGCCTATACTCTCTCCCTTCCCCCTTACCCCCATGCTGAGTGAGTCCTGTCACTCAGACTTAACATTCCAGCAAGGCGTCGTGTGGTTGGTCAAGTTCAAAGGATACCACTCAGGCCTGGGGGTCATTGGCCTGTCTGGGTGTCATCTTCCCCTGAGACCCTGCCCCTCTCACCTGGTTGGTGGCTCACCTGTACCTCCCCTCCCCCTGTCCCTGAGCTTAAAAAGGTGATCAGACCATGCGGTCGGCATTCTGTTGGAGCAGGTCCTCACGTTCAGACCTCTGTAACCATGGAATAAACCTCTGGACATTAAACCTTCCAGCAGAATCCTCTCCTTTTTCTCTTCACCATTGCCTGAAGCTATTCCTCTTGAGGTAACGGGGTTCCAACAAGCCTGGACTTGTTCAGTGCCCAGCTGCAACCACCAGCAAGCTAAGGTATCTCTGGGGTGATACACCGCAGTTGCTGCCTTTGGCCCAGCAGCGAGGGTCAGACTGGCCCAGGTACAATCTAACTGGTAATATTGGGAGCTTTTTTTTCCAATACGCGATAGCTGTGATTAATATATCTCCTGATTTGTTTTTTGTGAGCATTCGTAGGTAAACCCAACCTCCGTCCCTTCGTCACCTGTAAGCAGCAGAGATATTAGTTTCCCGAAAGCTCTGTTGGTGTGGATTCAGTGCTTGTGTTTTGGGGTACGGGCAGTTATGTTGCTTAGGCTCTGTGAAAGAAGTGCGAAAGAGTTACTTCTGGCTTACTGCCAGTGGTTTTTAAGAGACACGCAGCCAGGGTTTCACTGTCCAAGTTCTGGGAAAGAAGCTGAGAAAGAGTTAACTTTGGCTCACTAGCTGTGTTCTGTGGGATGGACTGAGATGTGCTGTGTGTACTGAACTGTGTATTAGAATGGGGACCTTAGGGCATCGGCCTGGCCGCGGCCGTGCAGCTCACCAGGGATCCCCAGAAGCAGCACCTGGGTGAGAGGGGTGGCCCCAAATGTCCCCAGGGCAGGGAGGGTGAGGGGGGACACGCAGGGCGGGGAGGGGTGGATGTGGCGGATCTGTCGCGGGGCGCTGAGTCCCGGCTGGATGATAACAGGGGCGCGACAGAGCCCCCGTTGGAGCTCCGCAGAATCCCAGCTGCCAGTGGAGGTTCGGCGCGGAAACAAAAAGGCAGCAGCACGGGCCCTGGGGTGGAACTGGGGGAACTTTATTCGATGGTAAAACTCCCTGAGTCTGTAGCAGGCTCCATGGTATTGGCCAGGGCCCCATGGAGGGCTGAGGCTTAGCGATAGGAATTGCCGAGTCATGATGAAAGAGCAAAATAAGCTCATGTCTTCCGCCTCTCGGACCTCAGCTTATCTCTGCAACCCCATAGGTCACTTTCCCCCAATCCCTACTATTGGACAAGTTTGGATCCCTTTAATCCCTATAAAAAGGGGCTGTTTTAGCCCATTTGGCAGAAGAAGAGCGTCGCTGGAACCCTTCACAGACCCTCCAATAAAACCATCGCTGTGGAACGCCAGGACATTTCTTCTCCTCTCTCGTCTGCTTCCCCCAATAGTCTGCCAGGCACCTTAGCAAGCAAGGAGCTGGAATTCCAAGAGAGCTGATAATCACTAAAGAGCTGATATCCACTCAGCTTGCTTAAGGTAGCCATGGCTTCAAGCAGCGTGGGTATTTGGGCTCTCTGTCCCCAGCAGGGACTGAGCTATCCGGCCCGTGCTGCCTTGCTCGGGGGCAAAACCTGCCCTGCGGGCTGAGGGGCAATGCGAGTCCAGGATCCCAGGACCCTGAACAGAGGGCAGACAACAACTTATAAATGGGGGGGTCTCGGGGAGGATAAAATCTCTAGCTAATCGGGGGAACTGGGGGTGGAAACAAGGCAGGGAATACAATGTGTAAACCAATGAAGGACTTCAAGGGAGGAGAACAGCTTGAGTAAACCAATGGGGTTTCGAAGGATACAAAACTGACAGGGAAGTTTCTAAAGGGGAGGGCAGGTTCGGGCAGGGATTGACATTTAATGGAAGGAGGAGTAAGGAAGGGGCAAAGGTAGGGGCAGGAGGGGTTAACAGATGGGAAGGGGGGGAGGTTTGAAACTTGGCAGGGAGTAGCTGGGTAACAAACAGAACTAAACTGAATAACGGGGAGGACAATACAGAGGGGTTGCAAAACCACAAATTACACAGAGAACCTGCCAAATAAAGAAAGCACACTACAACAGGTGGACATCCTGGGGGTGTCCTCAACTCCTTAAGGGACACACCAGGATTGTCCCCAGCAGGGGATTTTGGGATCCTTGATGGATTTTTGAGATCCCTGATGAATTTTGGGAGGTTTTGGGATCTGTGATGAATTTTTGGGGTCGCAGTACCGGTCAGCATGTGGAACCTGTCACGATGGACTTGGGGCCAGGGCTCTCTAATGGGGTTTTTGAGATCCCTGGTGAAGTTTTGGGATCCCTGATGAATTTTCGGGGTCACTGACTGATGTTTGGGGTTGCAGTCCTGGCCACCATGAGGGCCCTGGTGCAGCAGGGGCCACTGGAGGGGCCACCTTTGGGGACAGCCTGTGGATCCTGTGGCTCAGTGTCACCAGCAACAGTTCTGTGGCCAAGAGCCTGGGGGGACTTCCAGGGGGATGCGTGGGACATCATGGGTGAGGAATTTTGGGGCGTTCTGGGCTGGTTTGAAGTGAGACCCATAGCACGGGGAATGGACCCAAAATGGAGGGGGAAGGACTCAAAATCAAAGGGTGTCATGGGATGTTGTGGGGTGTCACAGGTGCTGTGGTATGACTCTGCCTGTGTCAGGGTGGGCGCAGACACTCAGTGCCAGGAGCAGCCATGGGAACATCCTGAGGGACACGGGGACACCCCGCAGGACACAAAGAAACCCTGCAGGACACGACCCCAAGACCTCGGGGACTGCAGCCCCACCAGGGGTGGGGACAGGGACACAGGGGGAGGGACAGGGACACACAGAAGGGGACAGGGACACACGGGACAGGACGAGGACACACAGAGGGGTGACAGGGACACACAGGACAGGACGGGGACACAAAGAGGGGTGACAGGGACACATGGCACAGGACGGGGACACACAGAGGGGTGACAGGGAGCCATGGTGGGGGATAGGGACATACAGAGGGGAGGGGACACGATGCAACCATGACAAACATCAGGGGACAATGTTGCCACATCTGTGTGGATGCTGCCACCAGGACGCCTCTGGTGACACCCAGTGCAGGGCAACCCGACCTGCCAGGTGACACTGACCTTTTCCCCTGTCCCCACGGGCAGTTGAGGTCCCCTGAGTGCAGTGGCCCTGGGACACCCTGGTGGCTGTCACTTGCTTCCGTGACACTTGTCACCAGGTGAACAATGTCCCCACCCTGCCCTGATGGGTGGTGACATTCAGCTGGGACACCGCAGTGGTGACAGTGGGGATGTGGTGGCAGGAACTGCATCAGGCAGCGCTTTGCCATGGCCCAGATGAAGGTGCTGGTGGCACTGTGGTGGCAGAATTGACGCTGTCCCAGTTCATGTCCCCATGCATGTTTGCCATGTTCCCATCCCTGTCTGTGTTCCGCCATGTCCCACATGGTCCTGTCTATGTCCATGTCCCCCCATGGCCCTACACATGCCATTGTCCCCCACATGTTCCCATGCACCCCTTAGTTCAACGCCTTTATTTCTACCCCAGTTTCAGGGCTTTGAAAGGAATGAACAGAAGCCTTTTCGTTTTAAGGCAAAAAAAACCCAAAACGATTTATATATTCCTGCTGGCAGAACATCCATGTGCTTGGTGGGTGGGAAGAACCTTTTTTGGAGGGGCTGCCACCCAACTGTTTTGAAAATTGGAAAATTGAGGGTTTTGCCCCAGTCCCTCCAAATTGGGCTGTGGAAGATATCTGTGGGCCAGAGAGAATTAAAACGATGGATTAATGTTGGAGAAGACCTCCAAGGCTATCCAGTGTTGTTAAGGCCACCAGAAGAGGCAAAAAGTTATTTTTTTCTGGGGTCAGGAGTGGACAAATCAGCTCTACAAAATGGATTTTGGATGTTGGTCCATGGATGTTTGCAGGTACCCACAGGGAGCCAGGAGAATGTGGAGCCCTCCAGCCAGGTGTCTTCCCAACAGTGATCACTGGCACCACGGATCACTGGGGATCACTGAGGATCACTGTGGATCACTGGGGATCATCCAGGGTGGATCTTCCATAGGGGATGGAGGTGGAGCAGCACAGGAAGCTCTTCCTGCACTCAGGGCACTCACAGGGCTGCCCTTAGTGGTGCCTCCGTTGATGGTGGGTCACGGCTGAGCTATATCGGAATCTCTTCCCACACTCGGGACACTCATAGGGCGTCTCCCCGGTGTGGATGCGCCGGTGGCTGGTGAGGTGGGTGTTGCGCTGGAAGCCCTTCCCGCAGTCAGGGCAGCGGAAGGGCCTCTCGTCTGTGTGAGTGCGCAGGTGCAGCAGGAGATGGGAGCTGGTCTTAAATGCCTTCGAGCATTGATCACACTTGTACGGCCTCGCCCCAGGCCTCTCTCCGGTGTGGATGCGGCGGTGCCTGATGAGGGTGGAATTGTCATTGAAGCCCTTCCTGCAGTCAGGGCAGCGGAAGGGCCTCTCATCTGAGTGAATCGGCTGGTGCTGGAGGAGATGAGAACTGCTCTGAAACCTCTTCCTGCATTTATCACACTCGTAGGGTCTCTCTCCAGTGTGGATCCGCTGGTGGTAGTTCAGGTTGCAGCGCTTGCTGAAGTTCTTCCCACACTCTCCACACTTGAAGGGCTTCTCCCCGGTGTGGCTCCTCCGGTGGACAGTCAGGTGGGAGCTCGTCCTGAAATTCTTCCCACACTCGGGACACTCGTATGGCCGCACCTCTGTGTGGATTCTCCAGTGGCGGACCAGGTAGGATCTCTTGCTGAAGCTCTTCCCACATTCCGAGCACTGGTGGGGCTTCTCCCCATCCTGAAGCTCTTCATCGACCCCCAGCTCCGAGCTCCGGCCGCCTTCCCAACCCTGGGTGGGACTTTCCTCCTCAGATCCCCGTGATCTGCGTTTGCAGCCCCTCCTCGTGTGGGTTCTCCATGACTTTTCCTCTCCATTGAATTCCTGTACTGTGGAGCTGCTCAAAACAGCCTCTTCCACAAGGTTCTGCTGTGGGGATTTGTCCTCCCTGGTCTCCATCCTCAGCTCCTGGTCTGGGGGAGGAAGGACAAGGAGAGGATGGGATTTGCCTCCGTGCCACAGGGAAGGGCAAGGAGATCCCCCCAGTGCATCCCCAGCAGGACAGCTTTGGCCACAGGGTTGTCCTGCAGCCGGGGGCCGTGCTGGGCTGGGAGATGGAGCAGGACAGAGGGGGAAAGGGGCACTGACTTCCTCCTCACCTGCCTGGGGCTCCCGGGACATCTTCCTCTTCCTCACAGCCTCCTCCACCTGCATCGGGCCAAGTTTTGGGAATGGGAAATCCTGGTTTGGGGGAAAACAAGGGCTGAGCGCGTTGGGTTTCATGGTTCCGCTGCCCAAGTGTAGCTGGAGAAGTCAGCGCCCCTTTCAGCCTCAGGAGGCCCGGAGCCCGCTCATCCCCAGCCTCCCACACCCCTCCCGGCAGCCGGTTTGTCCCCCGGCTCCGGGATCGCCCCTCTGCGCTCTCCCCGCTCCGGGGCTCCCGAGCTGCCCCCGGCTCTCCCGGGCATGCCCCAGCCCGAGATCGCCCCCGTGCCCGCCGGTACCAGGCGAACGTGAGACCGCCCATGCTCTCTCCACGGGAAATTTACGGTTCGGGTTTGGGGTCCTGCAAGAGTCAAACATCCCCTGCCCCACGAAAAAACCCTCCCGGAGACCCCCCCACGTTGGATCTGGTGCGAGCTCCCCCATCCCGCTCACCTACGGCTGCTGGAGGGGGCGATGCAGCAGGAGCCGGGGGAGCTTCGGCCTCAGCGGCGGGGGAAGGCGGCGGGGAAACCAACGTGGTTCTGCCGCTCGTCTTCCTCCCGCTCCTCCTCTTCCTCCTCCTCCTCTGTCCCTCCTCTTCCTCCCGCTCCTCCTCCGCTCCCAGCTCGGCCCGGGCAGTGCCGACCCCCAAGAGCAGCCGCGCTCTGCCCTGGGCGCGCGTTCCGAAACAACACCGCCCCGCGCGGCACTGGGAGAGATCCTGGGAGCACCGGGAGCGATCCTGAGATCAGCGGGAAGGAACTGGGAGCGCTTTCCCTGCCAGTGCCGCTCTCACTGGGAGCACTGGGAGGGAACTGGGAGCAAACAGCGCCCGGAGGCGGCTGCAGCCGGCGCTGGGCGGGGCCAAACCGCAGGGTGTGGTTATGCAAATACGGGAGCGACCGCGCGCTGGGATTGGTGGGCGGGAGCAGCGCGGGGTTTGCTCGGTTGTGTGAGGGCCGGGGGAGCCGGAGCAATGGCGGCGGCGACCGGTGAGAGGGGACGGAGAGCGGGAATGGGGGCAGGGAGCGGGAAGGGGACCAAGAATGGAGATAGAGACCGAGAATGGGACCGGGGAAGGGACAGAGACTGGGAATGGAGACCGGGAATGGCACCGGGAATGCGGGCAGAATGGCACTGGGAATGGGACCAGAAATGGCACCGGGAATGGGGACAGGAGCCGAGAATGGGGGCCGGGAATGGGACCGGGGAAGGGAAATAGGGACCAGGAATGAGACCAGAGATTGGGACAGGGTCCGCAAATGGAGACAAGGACCAAGGAGGAGAATATGGGAACGGGACGGGGAACATGGAAACAGCAACCGCAGAGAGATTATGGGCTGGGGATTGGTGCTCCAAAGTGTCCCAGTGAATCCCAGCAGGGGCTGTGAGCTCTGCAGCTGGGCCTCCCCTGCGCTGCTGCGGCCCAGGGCCCAAAGGCGGGAGCTGCAGCCTCGCTCCTGTCTCAAGAACAGGAGCCTCCTCCAGGCCCATGGCCCCAGTGTGAGGGAGGGCTCTGAGGCACAGCGGCTGCTGGCAGGAGGGGTTGCTCCGGCCACCTGGGGGCCTCTGAGAAATGCCCAAAGCCTTGTGCTCTCTGCAGCTGGCCAAGGACAGCAGCAGGGCTGAACGGTTCGTGTGGCACAGCCAGCCTGAGCTGTGCAGCCCTCAGGAATGGGACCGAGACAGGACCGGGATTGGGAACAGGGCCAGGAATGGGGACAGGGACTGGGAATAGAACCAGGAATGAGACTGGAAATAGGAGACAGGGACAGGGATATTGGGACTGCAACCAGAAATGGGAACAGGGACAGGAATGGGGACAGGGACTGGGAATGGGATTGAGAAAATGGGAGAGGGACCTGGAATGGGACTGGGGACGAGAATATTGGAATGGGACAGGGAATATGGAAACAGGAACCAGACAGAGAATATGGGACAGGGATTAGGAAGATGGTATTGGGATTGGGAACAGGAATAGAGGAGTGAGAGTGGGAATGGGAATATGGGAGTGAGACAGGGAATACAGAAATGGAAATGCAGGACCAGTAGTAGGATCGGGAATACAGGAACAGGAAAGGGATTATGGGATTTGGAATATGGGAACGGCAATGCAGGGTTGACCCAGGACCTTTGTGGGGGTCTGGTTCGGCAGCTCTGGACCCCAGGCCTCGCTATCTCACAAGGACCAAAGTCAAGGACGGAGGCGCTCTTCTCCTCGGGACCAGAAATCCCACCTTAATTGTGGAATCACTCCAGGGAGGTCCAGGAGGGGAAAAGAGATCAAGTGTCTGATCGCGGGTGATTTCAAGCCCAGGGAAAGGGGGCGGAGGAGAGAGGCCACGGCCAATGGGATACAACTGATGGGAGGCGCGAGGGGAGGAGTAACCCAGGGCAAGAGCAGCACCGGGGCTTTGGGGGAGACGGCTGTGTGCGGGACAAACCATGTGATACAACATCAACTATTGCCTGCAAAATAACAAGACCAGCCAGTGCAGAACAATAACTAAAGAAACAACTTAGTGCAATACAACCAGACAGTACAGGACAGGGACAGGGAATGAGACTGGGGATGGGATTCAGACTGGGATGGAAGCAGAATGGGCCCAAGAGTAGGGTGACATGGGAATGGGCCAGAGGAAAGGAGGGTGACAGCAGGGAGAGGGGGATCCTGCACAGGGAACTTCGGGAACCAGGATGGGGGAGATGGGAACAGTCCCAGGGCAGGGGGGCCTTGATCAGCTGCCCCAGAACCGCATCAGGGCCTCCCAGCACAGCTGGAGCCACTCAGCCTGGGGTGCCCAAAGCCCTGAGCAACCCCCAAATCCCTTGGACCCAGCATCCCCCACATCTCCTGGAAGATCCCCCCATGTTCCCATCAATGTCTCCGTTCAATGTCTTTATTTTTTTACTCCAGTTTTGACTGTTTTGAAGGGACAAAGAGAAATTAAAAGAAAACCCAGGCCATGGGGACCCAGGAGGATGTGGAGCCCGCAGGCAGGTGCCTTCCCAACATGGATCACTGGGCTCTGCCCACCGGGGGTCAGTGGGGACCATCCAGCGTGGATCCTCCCATGGGGCTTGGAGCTGGAGCAGCACAGGAAGCTCTTCCCACACTCAGGGCACTCTCAGGGCTTCTCTTAGTGGTGGCTCTGTTTGTGTTGGGTCGAGCTACAGCTGTGCCTGAAGGTCTTCCCACACTCGGGACACTGGTGTGCTGTGCTTGAGGAGATCCAAACTGCTCCGAGCCTTTTTCCCACACTCGGAACACTCGTGGGGCTGTTCCCCAGTGTGGACCTTCTGGTGGGAGGTCAGAGTGGATCGAACACTGAAGCTCTTCCCACATTCCCCCCTCACTCCCAGGGTGCCAGGAAGACAAACCCCTACATGGAGCCCCTGTCCCCCAGCAGCACCTTGTGGGCAGGGTCTGGTGGCAGCTCTGGGGGGGTCTGGGGGGTCATGACTGCCTAAAACCCCCTCCCAGCCCCCTCAAACCACCTCACAGATCTCTGCTCACTCCCCAAACCACTCCATGCAACAGAAATGGCCCCAAGATCATCAAAACTCTTTTCCACCCCTCCAAAGACCCACTCAAATTCTTTCCAAGCTGCACAGCCCTTCCAGAACTCCCAAAACTGCCCCACAGGCCCCTCAAAAGCCCCCTACACCCTCCCAGCACCAGAAATGCCCCCAAGAGCCACCAAAAGCCCCTTCCAATCCCCTCTGGATCTCCTAAACCCCTTCCCTGCCCCCCATGGTACTGACCAGGGGAGGTCTATGGACAGCAACAGCCACAGCTGGGAGCAGCTCAGGCACTTCATCACCGTTTGAGGCACTTCCATCCCTTTGGGCTCTTCCCAGAGGCCTGCAGATGTTGGAGAGGGGACTGCAGGGAGGGATGAGGGATGCCAAGGGTGGGGTTTTGGGCACAGGAGGAGGGGCTGTGTGAGCCACTTGCTGGGGTGTCCATCTGGAGGCCCCCCTGGTGGTCCCGGGGCCCCAGGCTGCAGAGCTGTCACCACCTCCTACTTGGGGTGGTGGCTCTGGGGGGATCTCTGCTCCTTGGGGCTCTTCCTGCAGCCAGAGAACTTCGAGGGACCCTCCTCTGGGCTGGGTCCTCCAGGCGTTCCATGAGCTTTGCTCCATGAGCTCCTACTGGAAGTGACTGGGCTCTCCTGGGATCATACGGAGATCATACTGGGAATGACTGGGAATGACTCCGAGCATGCTGAAGGCAACTGGGATATACTGGGAGTGTCTGTAACCCTATTGGGAGTGACAGAGACCACACTGGGAACAACAGGGACCATGCTGGAGACAACAGGGACCATGCTGGAGGCAACTGGGAGCAAGTGGGAGTGACTGGGTCTACACTGAGGGCAACTGGGCATGACTGGGACCCTGGTGGAAGAGACTGGGATCATACAGGGAGTGACTGGGACTATACTGGAGGCCACTGGTATCACCCTGGGAGCAACAGGGAGCAGTTGGAGCCATGCTGAGGGCAACAGGGATCATACTGGGAGTGACTGGGCTCTGGGAAGCACAGGATGGTGAGGTGCAGGAGGACAACTCCCATCCCAGCCCCACAAATAACCTCTATTGCTGCGGATCCCCCCAGCCCCTGGCTCCCCCAGCTCAGCCCTGCTCTGACTGTTCTGGACTTGCAGCAGCTCCGGGTCAGTGGGGGATGTGCTGGGTGCACTCACCAGGCTGGCTCTGGGACTCCCAATATTCTGGCTCAAATCTGGCCCTGCTCAAAGGGGGTCCCAGCCAGGTGCATGCAAAGGTGGGTGAGGAGGCTGGAGCACTGCCTGAAGCTCTTCCCACATGCCAAGCACTTGTAGAGCTTCTCCCTGCCATGAAGGTGCTCAGGAACCACCAGCTCCAAGCTGCATCTGGATCTCCGGCTGCTTTCCCAGCACAGGGTGGGTCTTTCTTCCTCACGGCTTCCTGGGCTGGGTTTGCAGCCCCTCTTCATGTGGGATCTCCGGGGCTTTTTGTCCCCATTGAATTCCTGCACTATCAAGCCTCTCAGAACAGCCTCTTCCATGAGGTTCTGCTGTAGGGATTTGTCCTCCCTGGTCTCAGCTCCTTTTATGGGGGAGGAAGGACAAGGAGAGAAAATAACAAGAAAAAGGAAGGAAGTGGCGGAAGGAAGTGGCGGAAGGAAGTGGCGGAAGGAAGTGGCGGAAGGAAGTGGCGGAAGGAAGTGGCGGAAGGAAGTGGCGGAAGGAAGTGGCGGAAGGAAGGAAGGAAGGAAGGAAGGAAGGAAGGAAGGAAGGAAGGAAGGAAGGAAGGAAGGAAGGAAGGAAGGAAGGAAGGAAGGAAGGAAGGAAGGAAGGAAGGAAGGAAGGAAGGAAGGAAGGAAGGAAGGAAGGAAGGAAGGAAGGAAGGAAGGAAGGAAGGAAGGAAGGAAGGAAGGAAGGAGCGGAAGGAAGGAAGGAAGGAAGGAAGGAAGGAAGGAAGGAAGGAAGGAAGGAAGGAAGGAAGGAAGGAAGGAAGTGGCGGAAGGAAGGAAGTGGCGGAAGGAAGGAAGGAAGTGGCGGAAGGAAGGAAGTGGCGGAAGGAAGGAAGTGGCGGAAGGAAGGAAGTGGCGGAAGGAAGGAAGGAAGGAAGGAAGGAAGGAAGGAAGGAAGGAAGGAAGGAAGGAAGGAAGGAAGGAAGGAAGGAAGGAAGGAAGGAAGGAAGGAAGGAAGGAAGGAAGTGGCGGAAGGAAGGAAGGAAGTGGCGGAAGGAAGGAAGGAAGTGGCGGAAGTGGCGGAAGGAAGGAAGTGGCGGAAGGAAGTGGCGGAAGGAAGTGGCGGAAGGAAGTGGCGGAAGGAAGGAAGTGGCGGAAGGAAGGAAGGAAGGAAGGAAGGAAGGAAGGAAGGAAGGAAGGAAGGAAGGAAGGAAGGAAGGAAGGAAGGAAGGAAGGAAGGAAGTGGCGGAAGGAAGGAAGGAAGTGGCGGAAGGAAGGAAGGAAGTGGCGGAAGGAAGTGGCGGAAGGAAGGAAGGAAGTGGCGGAAGGAAGGAAGGAAGTGGCGGAAGGAAGGAAGGAAGTGGCGGAAGGAAGGAAGGAAGGAAGTGGCGGAAGGAAGGAAGGAAGGAAGTGGCGGAAGGAAGGAAGGAAGTGGCGGAAGGAAGGAAGGAAGTGGCGGAAGGAAGGAAGTGGCGGAAGGAAGGAAGTGGCGGAAGGAAGTGGCGGAAGGAAGTGGCGGAAGGAAGTGGCGGAAGGAAGTGGCGGAAGGAAGTGGCGGAAGGAAGGAAGTGGCGGAAGGAAGGAAGTGGCGGAAGGAAGGAAGTGGCGGAAGGAAGGAAGTGGCGGAAGGAAGGAAGTGGCGGAAGGAAGGAAGTGGCGGAAGGAAGGAAGGAAGGAAGGAAGGAAGGAAGGGAGGGAGGGAGGGAGGGAGGGAGGGAGGGAGGGAGGGAGGGAGGGAGGGAGGGAGGGAGGAAATTTATTTTTGTGCCACAG
Organism: Ammospiza nelsoni; assembly: GCF_027579445.1. Taxonomy (NCBI): domain Eukaryota; kingdom Metazoa; phylum Chordata; class Aves; order Passeriformes; family Passerellidae; genus Ammospiza; species Ammospiza nelsoni. The sequence continues at coordinate 1,997,017 of NW_026683193.1, forward strand.
GGAGGGAGGGAGGGAGGGAGGAAATTTATTTTTGTGCCACAGGGAAAGAGAAAGAGATTTCTCTAATCCACTCCTGGCAGGACGGTGTTGGCAGTAGGTCTGTCCTGCTGGGCTGGGAGATGGAGCAGGAGAGAGGGGGAAACGGGCACTGACTTCTTCCTCACCTGCCTGGGGCTGCCAGGGCATCTTCATCTTCCTCATGGTCTCCTCCTCCATCAGGTCAAACTTTGGGAACTGAAATTCCTTTTCTGGGGAAAAAACAGAGTGTGAGTGTGTTGGCTTGGGTGTTCCTCCTGCCCAATTCCATCTCCAGAAGTCACCAGGTGTCTGGTGTCCATAAAAACCTCCAGACCACCAAGGCTGAGCCACCCTCATAAAAACCCAAATCACCAGGATTCACCAAACAACCATTCACCCAGGAGTTCCCCCGCTCTGGTCTCTCCACTTTGGGGTTCAGGGGTCCCTCCTGCCTGGCCTTCTGCAGCTCCAGTGTGTATTGGCGTCCCCTCTCTCTGGGCTGCAGGGGCTCCTGGCAATCCCAGAGGTTCCCTTCCCTGGGCTCCCAGGTGGGTGTCAGAGGGGCTCCAGGGGTACCAGCTGTGCGGGGTCCCCGTTTCAGGGCCCCGGGGTACCTGTGGGTCTCTCTTGTCCGTGGTCCCAACATCTCCAGGCTGCAGAGGGTCCCCCCTATCCGGGCTCCACGTTCCAGGCTCCCGGGGTCCCCCTTATCGGGATGTCCGACCCCGCAGACTGCAGAGGCTCCCCCAGCTCCGCCACCCAGGCACCGTGGATTCTGCCGCAAGGCTGAATATTCAGTTCATGGAATCTTTGTTATCTCTGCTTACATGTGCAAAACCAGCTGCTGCTGAGACAATCCTAGCTCCGACTGAAGGCTTCCCACCCAAAATGCTGCATTCAGTTCTGACACACCATTAAGAAATCCAAGAGCAAAACTGAACACTGATTACAGAATCTTTCAAAATCCCATCCCAGAACATTTTGTCATAAAATCACAAATATTAACAGGTGCGGAGAAAGTCAGCAACATTACAAAACAAGGTTCCAACACTGGGACTAGAAGAGTTCAGGCAATGCATTTGATTGGAATGAGCCCTCTCTTTCTGACATGTGAGCAATGCCATCGAATTTCCCAAACCAGGGAAATGGGGAGCCCTGGCAGCAGCAGCTTCACACACAGCAATGACACAGAACAGGGCAGGACAAGAGGCTGGAAAAATGATAACTTCTACTTGCAATTAAGAACTCTTGTTTCAAGTTCTACTATAGACACTCTTAATATAGAGTCAAAAAGATTAAAAAATACTAGTAATAACTGGAATATTAAGAGCAAAAGTAGCCAAAATAGCAATAATAAGAATGAATAATGGTAATAAAATCCTATCACACTTATACTAGGTTTGCATGGCCAGGTTTTGGTAAGAGATGGCTCTAGGAGCACCTTCTGTGAGAGGATGATGGAAGCAGCTGCTTCTCCATGTCCCACAAAGGCAATTCCAGCCAGCTCCAGGACAGACCAGCCGCTGGCCAAGGCTGGGCCTGTTAGAAATGGTGGTAACACCTTTGGATAAGAGATTTATGAAAATAAGTTATCATGTAGTTGTAGCTGTGACCAGGGTGAGAACATGTGAGAGAGGAACAACTCTGCACACCCCAGGGCAGGGCAGGACAAGGGGCAGGAGCTGCTCCAGGGGCTGGAGCTGATTGCCCTGAGATTCCCTGGGGCAGCCCCTGGGAGGCAGCTGGGCCCCTGCAGCCCATGGAGGGCACAGAGAGCAGAGATGCACCTGTGTCCAGGTTTAGAGCAAATTTGGGGAAGAATCCCCCAAAGGAGCTCCGGTGGGAAAAGCAGATCAAATCGGCCCCTCCCCCCCAACTGGTCCGGGAGGAAAAAATACCTCCTTGGAGAAAGGTGGAAAAAAACTGTTTATTAAACAATAAGACCAAAACAGTATCAAAACAATGAGACCCCTTGCCACTCTAAAAGAGATGACAAACTGAGAAAACCCCGGGTTCAAGCAGCAGCTCACTCAGTCTCTGATCGGTCCCTCTGGTGCTGGAATTGTCGCAGGCCAGGCCAGGCCCGGTGGGCCACACCTGCAGCTGCCGGTGCTCTCCTGGGTGTTCAGTCCAGAGCAGTTTCAAGAGGTCCAAAGAAAAAAGGGAAAAAAAAGTCCAGGGAACTTTTGCCTCAGCTAGCTAACACTAACTAAAAAGCAAAAGAAGAGCTCTGTCCTGCTGTCTGTCCGTCCGCAGACAACACAGTCAGGAGCAGGAATGTGGAGGAGTGAGTGCAGTGTCTGAAAACAAACTGCGCGCTTCTTCTCTCCCCCCCTTCACTCTCTGTAACACTCTTAAAGGTACAAAACTTATTATTATTCAACATGAACAGAATGAGACGACTGGAGATAAAAGCATCATATAGTCAGCCCAGGACAACCTGCAGCACCTGGAGGAGCCCGTGCTGGAGCAGGGGGTGCCTGAGCAGGGACTGTGACCCCATGACAAACCTGTGCTGGAGCAAGGACCAGGCAGGGGCCTGCAAACCCATGGAGAGAGGAGCCCATGATGGAGCAGGGTCCTTCCATGTGAGCCCATGGGAGAGTGAGGCATGCTGCAGCAGTTTGTGAAGAGCTGCTGTCCCTGAGATGAACTCACCTTGGAGAAGTTCATGGAGAAGTGTCTCCAGGAGGGACCCCATGGTGCAGCAGGGGAACGACTCCTCTCCTTGAGCAGCAGGAGAAACAACAGGAATGAATTGAGCAGAACCCCCATGCCTGTCTGCCTGCACCCACTGGGGGAGGAGGCAGAGCTGGGAGGGAGGGAGGGATGGGCAGAAGGTGTTTTTAAAGCTTTATTTTACTTCTCACTATCCTGCTCTGATTGATAGCAATAAATTCAATTAATGTCTCTAATTTTGAACTGTTTTGCCCACGATAGCATTTGCTGAGTGATCTGTCCCAGTCCTTAACTCAACCCATAAAGATTTCATTCTATTTTCTCTCTCCTCTCCATCTCTGGAGGGGAGTGAGAGAGCAGCTTTGGTGGGTGCCTGACATCCATCTCCGCTCCTTGTGATGTCACAGGCCCATGAGTGTCCCAAGTGTGGGAAGAGCTTCTGCCAGAGCTCAGCCTTGACCCAACACCAATGGAGGCACCACTAAGGGCAGCCCTGTGAGTGCCCTGAGTGCGGAAAGAGCTCCATGCACTGCTCCAGCTCCATCCCCCATGGGACAGTCCACACTGGATGATCCCCAGTGACCCGAGGTGGGCAGAGCCCCAGTGATCCTTGGTGCTGGTGATCCATTTTGGGAAGACATCTGCCTGGGGGGCTCCAATTCTTCCTGGCTCCTGTACCCTTGATTGTCTTTTAATTTCTCTTTGTCCTTTCAAAAAAACTAAAAACTGGGTAAAAATAAAGATGTTGAACCAAGGCAAGGACGGGGACATGGGGAAATCTTGCAGGGGATGTGGGGGATGCTGGGTTTGAGGGAGCTGAGGGTTCCTGGGAGGGACTTGGGGGTTGCTCAGGCCTTTGGGCACCCCAGGCCAAGCAGCTCCAGCTGCACTGGGAGACCCCGGTGGAGGTTCTGGGGCAGCTGACCAAGGAGCCCCTGGCCCAGGACTGTCCCCATGTCCCCCCGTCTCAGTTCCCGGTGTCCCCTGTGCAGGATCCCTCTCTCCCTCCCGTTCCCATGTCACCCTGCTCTGGGACACGTTGTGCTCCCATCCCAGCGTGAATCCCACTCCCGGTCTCAATTTCTGTTTCTGTCCCACATTCCCTGTCCTGTTCCTACTCCTGGTCCCAATGCTCCTCTAAGATTTCCATTCCTGTATTCCCTGTCCCGTTCCCATATTCCCATTCCTGGTCCCATTCCAGGTCCCTCTCCCATATTCCTGGTCCTAGTCCTGGTCCCTGTCCCCATTCATGTTCTTGTCCCCAGTCCCGTATTTCCTGTCCCTGTATCCATGCCCGATCCCAGTATTGGTCCCAGTCCCGTACTCCCGGTCCCATTCCTAAGGGCCGCCTCTCCCATCGGGCTCTGAGAGCTGCACAACTCGGGCTGGCTGTGCCACACGAACCGTTCAGCCCTGCTGCTGTCCTTGGCCAGCTGCAGAGAGCACAAGGCTTTGGGCATTTCTCAGAGGCCCCCAGGTGGCCGGAGCAACCCCTCCTGCCAGCAGCCGCTGTGCCTCAGAGCCCTCCCTCACACTGGGGCCATGCAGGGGCCATGGGCCTGGAGGAGGCTCCTGTTCTTGAGACAGGAGCGAGGCTGCAGCTCCCGCCTTTGGGCCCTGGGCCGCAGCAGCGCAGGGGAGGCCCAGCTGCAGAGCTCACAGCCCCTGCTGGGATTCACTGGGACTGCTGGGATTCACTGGGACACTTTGGAGCACCAATCCCCAGCCCATATTCTCTCTGCGGTTGCTGTTTCCATGTTCCCCGTCCCGTTCCCATATTCTTCCCCTTGGTCCTTGTCTCCGTTTGTAGACTCTGTCCCCATCTCTGCTCCCATTCCTGGTCCCTATCCCCTTCCCCAGTCCTGCTCCCTGTCCCCATTCCCGCTCCCTGTTCGCATTTCCAGTCCCATTCACGCTCCCTGTTCCCATTTCCATTCCCGGTCCCCATTCCCGCTCCCTGTCCCCATTCCCGCTCCCTGTCCCCATTCCCGCTCCCTGTCCCCTCTCACCGCACGCCGCCACCATCGCTCCGGCCCCTCCCGGCCCTCACATAACCGAGCAAACCCCGCGCTGCTCCCGCCCACCAATCCCAGCGCGCGATCCCTCCTATATTTGCATAACCACGCCTTCCATCGTGGTCCCGCCCAGCGCCGGCTGCGGCCGCCTCCGGGCGCTGTTTGCTCCCAGTTCCCTCCCAGTGCTCCCAGTAAGAGCGGGACTGGCAGGGAAAGCGCTCCCAGTTCCTTCCCGCTGCTCTCAGTATCGCTCCCGGTGTTCCCAGGATCGCTCCCAGTGCCGCGCCTGGGGCGGTTGTTTCGGAACCCGCCCAGGGCAGAGCGCGGCTGCTTCTGGGTGTCGGCACTGCCCGGGCCGGGCTGGGACGGAGGAGGAGCGGGAGGAAGAGGAGGGAGACCGGAACAAGAGAAGGAAGATGAGCATCCCCCACACCACGGGACTCCCCCGCCCGCACGCTCCCGCCGCAGCTCCCGCGGCTCCTGCTGCATCGCCCCCTCGGAACCCGCAGGTGAGCGGGGAGGGGGAGCCCCAAATCCATCGGCGGGGGCGGGGGGGGCGCTCCGGGAGGATTTTTTTGTGGGACAGGGGATGTTTGGGTCTTGCAGGACCCCAAAGCTGGGCCGGAAATGCCTCTGCAGGGATCTTGGGGGGGGTCCCACTTTGCGATCGCCCCGGACCGGCAGGGAGAAGGGGATGTCGGGTTTGGGGATCCCCGGGAGAGCCGGGGGGAACGTGGGAGCCCCTGTTATGTTTGCCCAATTATCCCATCGTCAAAAAACCCAAACAATATTAGAGGTAGGAGCAATTTTAATTGAATAGTTTAGAAAATATATAAAATTGGATACACTTGAAATATTGACAATATAATTTGATTAAAAGAAGGGATAATTTGGTTCCAATAATAGCGCATAAGTAAAAGATAACCGCAGGGTACAAAGTGCAGGGTTCTGCACCCTTGCCACTTCACGTACAAACTTGCCAAGTGAAGATTCCCCCCTTATATGCCATGTGTCAATGCCATCTCTTCCCATTTTCGATTCATCACGCTTCTACCTCCGCCCTCATCACCTTTACCGTGCATGCTCCACCACTCGTTTTGGTGGTTGCACAAGTCTTTGGGGGTCATTTTTGATGAAGACCTCTCCTCTTCTTCGATGTCCTTCAACTCACCCCTGGGTTATACATGTGCCCCAAGCCATACGATGTAAGCCAAAAGTAACATATTATTACATTTAAGTATCAAAGCAATAAATCTCTTATAGCTGGCTTTTTCCTGAGACCCAACCAGATTTTCCCTTCTTTCTGTTAATTTTTAGTAACTGTTATCTCTTGCTTTTTCCTGTCCTTGAACATCTGCAGGGAAGGGGGGGATGTGGAACCCCTTCTCTCCCTTTCTTTCTTGGCATTACAACTTTTAACTGTTTTATTATTATTTCGAAATATTAATCACTGTATCAATATTGATTACTGTTTCAATTTTGTCAGCACGAATCACACCTATTTACCACAGCCTGGAGCAGGGAGAGCGCAGAGGGGCGATCCCGGAACCGGGGGACAAACCGGCTGCCTGGAGGGGTGCGGGAGGCTGGGGATGAGCGGGCTCCGGGCTCCCCGAGGCTGAAAGGGGCGCTGACTTCTCCAGCTGCATTTGGGCAGCGGGACCATCAAACCCCACACACTCAACCTTGTTTTCCCCCTGTTATAAATGATCAACGAGAAAGCCAAATTTATAAATGGGAAAGATTTTATTTTTGCGACCAGAAATACGGTCCTCTAAAAGCCACAGTCAAAGAGAGCGTCAAGCCCGGGGTCGGCTCTCGGTGAACCTGGACCCGACCTCTATCGCATCGGATCTCCCTCTGTTTACAAATGCCGTCTCCGATGGGGCTGTTTTTTACAGTTTTTTCTGCCCGAGTCAGAGGTGTCCCGATTTCTTGTCACCCCGCATAAGTATGAAGTTTCTTTTTACTGTGCAGGGCTGACAATTCCTATTTCTTGGGCAGTGGCGGGTGCTGATCATGTCAGGAGAACTCATGTATTCAGATGTATTTTTTTGACTGTTACGCTGGCAGTTTATATACAGACACGAACAGGACGGGGCTACTGGAAACAGTGTCTTGAGCTTTTATTTTTCCAGCATCAATCTCATTACATTGTTATGACAATGGAGAGGAAAGATGCTACAGCTTGCTGGTCCAGCAGGCAGAAAGCCAAAGAAACTTAGTGTTACAACATACCATAAAACAGTCTCAATCTCAGTCTCAGCCAATCACATAGAACAAAAGCATATTGACAGTAGTTCTATCCAGTAATCTGAAGCACACCTAATTCTGGTTAAAACAATAGCGGCCTATTCTCCATAACAATGGTTCGTTTATAAGAGACAAAGCACAGAGCTCTATTCATAATTAACCTTCTAAAATATACACTAAATAAACTTGTTGCAACTTAGAAGGCCCATCTACACAGCTCTTATTGTTCTATTTCCCATGTCTTCCCTACAGCTTAGAAAACTTTTCTGCTGCCTTAGCACTGTTCACAAATCTGCTGTCTGAGGCCTGTATTTAACCACCTTCCTAAAACCTTCTGATTTTTATGGATTCCCACATTTGACAACTTTGGTTATCTTTATTGATGATACTTATCAAGTATTGATGGTCCTGGGGTGTTCCCGGGTGGTTCCAGGGGAAGCTCATCTCTGCACCAGCCACGTTCTTTTATTTGATAACGAGGCATTCTTTTCCTGCTGCCACCAGGAGTTTCACAACTTCAGTGAGGTAATCTGTCTCTAGGTTGTCCATGGTCAGAGGCTTCTGTGATGTTTAATTTATTTTACAATTTTATAATTTATTTTATAATTTATTTTATACATTTTCCCCCTACACATGAATTACTTTACATTACATATTACACCTCCACACCAGGATTTCCTATTCCCAAACCTTGGCCCGATGCAGGAGGAGGAGGAGGCCACGAGGAAGATGTCCTGGGAGCCCCAGGCAGGTGAGGAGGAAGTCAGTGCCCCTTTCCCCCTCTCTCCTGCTCCATTTCCCAGCCCAGCACGGCCCCCGGCTGCAGGACAACCCTGTGGCCAAAGCTGTCCTGCTGGGGTTGCACTTGGGGGATCTCCTTGCCCTTCCCTGTGGCACGGAGGCAAATCCCATCCTCTCCTTGTCCTTCCTCCCCCAGAGAAGGAGCTGAGCATGGAGACCAGGGAGGACAAATCCCCACAACAGTGCCTCATGGAAGAGGCTGTTTTGAGCGGCTCCACAGCACAGGAATCCAATGGGGAGGAAAAGCCCCAGAGATCCCTCACGAGGAGGGGCTGCAAACGCAGATCATGGGGATCTGAGGAGGAAAGACCCACCCTGGGCTGGGGAGGCGGCCGGAGCTTGGAGCTGGGGGTCCATGAGCAGCTCCAGGATGAGGAGAATCCCCACAAGTGTTCAGAATGTGGGAAGAGCTTCAAGTTCAGATCCAAGCTGATCCGCCACATGAGAATCCACGTTGGGGAAGGGCCCTACATATGTGGGGAGTGTGGGAAGAGCTTCAGGATCAACTCTGAACTGACCATCCACCAGAGAAACCACACCGGGAAACAGCCCTACGAGTGTGATAAATGCAGGAAGAGGTTTCAGACGAGTTCCTGTCTCGTCAGGCATCAGCGGAGTCACACAGATGAGAGGCCCTTTTGCTGCCCCCATTGTGCAAAAAGCTTCAAGGACAAGTTTGTCCTCGTCACCCACCTGCGCATTCACAGTGGGGAGAGGCCCTATGAGTGTCCTGAGTGTGGAAAGAGCTTCGCCCAGCACTCCACCCTGACTGCCCACCTGAGGACCCACACGGGGGAACGGCCCTACGAGTGTGCAGAGTGTGGGAAGGGCTTCAGGACGAACTCTGAACTGACCATCCACCAGAGAAGCCACACCGGGGAACGTCCCTATGAGTGTGAGGAGTGTGGGCAGAGCTTCCACAAGAGCTGCCACCTGACCCGGCACATGCGAATCCACACAGGGCTGGAACGGCCATACAAGTGTGGGGAGTGTAAGTGTGGGCAGTGTGGGAAGAGCTTGAGGTCGAGGTCTGAACTGATTGTCCACCAGCGGAGCCACACCGGGGAGAGGCCCTTTGAGTGTGGGGAGTGCGGGAAGAGCTTCATGTCAAAGTCCCACCTGGTTGGCCACCAGAGGATCCACACTGGGGAGAGGCCCTTCGAGTGCGATAAATGCAAGAAGACATTTCCAATCAGCTCCAGTCTCATTCTGCACCAGCAGCTTCACACAGATGAGAGGCCCTTCCGCTGCCCTGACTGTGGGAAGGGCTTCACCCGCAACTGCAATCTCATCACCCACCGGCGCATCCACACCGGGGAGAGGCCCTACAAGTGTTCTGAGTGTGGGAAGACCTTCTCCGGGAGGTCTGCCTTGACCAGACACCAACAGAGCCACCACTAAGGGCAGCCTTGTGAGTGCCCCAAGTGCAGGAAGAGCTTCGTGCCCGTGACACCCTTTGTCTTCTGATTTTGGGTCCTTTCCCCCCACTTTGATATGTTTCCCTCTGTTTTGGATCCTTTCCCCCTCTTTTGCGTCCCTTCTCCCTATTTTGTGTCTTTTCCTCCCTATTTTGGATCCTTTCTCTGTCCTTTGGGTCCTTTCGCTTTTTTGGGTCACTTCCCCCCTATTTAGGGTCTGTTCCCCCCTATTTTGGATCCTTTCCCTATTTTCCATCCTTCCTCCCAATTATGGGCATCCTCCCCTTTGACTTTGGCAAATTTTTGGGTGCATCCCGCCCTCCAACCCTCTCCCTACCGCTTAACCCCTCACCCGCTTCCCCTCAGGTGTGTCCTCAGTTGTGTCCCCAGCCACCCCTCCACACCACATGGACTCAGTGCTCACCATCCTGGATGCCCTTGAGTCCCCAGTCCAGGACTGTGGATCTCCTTTTCCAGGAGTTCCAGAGCTGGCCTGGCTTCCAGGGGACACCAGTGGCACTGGGGCTCAGGGTGGGTGGCCTGGTGGGGTTGCTGGGACGGGGTTTGGGGTCATCTTGGCACTGACCGAGGGTCTTGTGCACTCTGCAGTGAGGAGTGGCCCTGGCTGGAGAGTATGGGATGGATGGGGGCAGGAGAGGTTGGACCCTGGTCCAGATGGACACCAGAGCCATGGATCCCACTCTGGATGGACCCTGGTCCAGATGGACACCAGAGCCATGGATCCCAGCTGGACACTGGTCTGAACAGCCCCTGGCCCTGCAGCCCCCCAGGCTGGCCATACCCTGGCCCACACTACTGTCCCACACCACTGTCCCACCAGCCCATCCCAGTAGCCCCCAACCCAAAATCTCCCAAAATAAACCCAATTCCAGAACATCAGCTCCACATGGCCCCTGCAGAGCAAGGGGAAACTGAGGCATGGGCTGGGGGATGACTTTGTGGTGATCGGAGGGGATTTGGGACCCACCCTGGAGACCCCAGAATGAGCACCCACCCCTCAAATTGTCACCACAGCATCCAAGTCCCCCCAGCCGTCACATCAGGGGGACTCGAGGAGCCACTGTTAACCTGCAGTCCCTTTGAGAGGTGACCCACAGTGTCCCCTCGGTGTCACTGGTGTGTCCCCAATAGGAGCAGTGGCATCACTTCCTGGGGCACAGGTAAAGGGGGAGGAGGAGGAGGTGAGGGTGGGGGAGTGCAGGGTCGCACAGCATCCTCAGGGAGGTGGAAGTGGTGAGGGAGACCCCGAAATGTGGTCAACCCCCCTCCTGTAGGATGTGGGTCACCCCTCTCTCTTTGGGGCACTGGTGGCAAACTGGCGGGTGGTGGTGACAAAAAGAGCAAGTGCCACTTCTGGGATGTACCAGAAAGGGAGTCCTGTGGTGCCACCAATACCCTCCCTGCAGAGGGGATGACAAAGGGAGAATCAGAGGGGTCTCCAGGGTGTGGGGGAGGGAGGGGAAGTGCGACGGGGGCACAAAAGAAACAACTCCGGTCCCACACGGGGGTGGCAGTGATAGTGGAGCCCTGGAAAAAGTTAAAGATAGAATCTAAAATGTTAAGCTTTGTGTTTTTCCAGATCAACTGCACCTGCATAAGCAGTATGATAAATGATATAATTGTTAGATGTGATGATTGTTTAGTAATTAAATATAATTTTTATATAACCATAAGAAGAATCATGAGAAACTATGTTGGAAATTTAAAGGGGGGCTATGCTTAGCTGAAATCTATGTATACAATAGAACAATATAAGTTTAATAATTAACATGAAAGTTATATAACGATAGAGTATAAAAACATGATCATCTCGGATGTATGGTCAGAATCAGATTTGGGTAATACCCTGATTCCCAGAGCTCTTAAATAAAAAGCACCACATATAATCGCTCTGTGATTATGTGGTTTTGAACGCTAACAGCAGGGTGCCTGTCCCCCTGTCAGCCTGTCACCGTGTCACCCTGTCCCTGGCATGAGTGGGGACTGCGAGAGGCTGGCACAGGTCCCCACTGGGTGGGGACCCCCTAGACGGGCAGGAGAACCCAAAAAATTGTGACCCTTGGATTGGGCACCCCAAAAATTGGGACACCTGGATGGTTAGATTTGGAACCCCAAATACTGGGGACCCCCACGGCGGGGATGCCCACCCCACCATGCCCAAATCCAGCCCCTGGAGTCCCCCAAGTGACTACCCCCATCCCTACCCTCCACCCCACAACCCCAAATCCAGCCCCAAAATTACTCCAGCCCCCCTGGCTTCCCCCCGAGCCCCCCGCCCGACTGAAGACCTACAAGTGGTGCACTGGGACTGCTGCCACCCCCAGAGGGGACTCCGAAAGGGGTGGGGGGTCCTGGGGAGCCAGCGCTGGGCACAGCTGCAGGGCTGGCCCTGTGCATGGCCTGTCACTGTCACACTGCCACACCCACCGGCATTGCCACCCCATGGCACTGTCATGGTCATGGTGGCACCTCCATGGCCATGTGCCCCTTAGTGTCACCACACCCATAGTGGCACATCCATGGCGTCCTGTCCCTTGGTGTCACCATACCCATGGTGGCATGTCCATAACCACGTGTGCCCTGGTGTCACCACACCCATGGTGGCACCTCCATGGCCATGTGCCCCTTAGTGTCACCCCACCCATGGTCGCACCTCCATGGCTTCCTGTCCCCTCGTGTCATGACACCCATGGTGGCATCTCCATAGCCACCTGTACTCTTGTGTCACCACACCCTTTGTGGCAACTCCATTGCCACCTGTGCCCCATCCTGGCACCCCTGGTGGCATGACCAGGCCACCTATCCCCCATCACTGCCACTCCCCCCATGGGTGACAGGGGCACGGGAGGCATCCACACCCTGTTCTGTCCCCTCCCATGGCTGGGGAAGTCACCTGAGGTTCCCCTTACAAGCAGCCAGGAAGGAAGGGCATGGAATTGTCACAGTGTTACATCCCAACACAGGGAAGACCATCGATAGGATGGGTGGAGGGGAATGCATCACAGGGGAGGAGCCCAATGATGTAGAAGCAGGAACAGGAAAAGGAGAAGGAGGGTCCTGGGCACCATTTTGCAGAGGTAAGGCGAAATTTGGCGCCACTTGGCCTAAGATGGTGGGTCTCCTCACAAGTCCAACACCATCCTGGCTAATAAAACTGGGCAGGGGAAGTGGGTAAGATGGCATGGGAAGGAGGGTTAGGTTAGGGCTCAGGATGGCATGGCCAGCACCATCCTGAGGGAAGGACAGGAGAGGTTGAGAGATGGCAGAAAGCTGTGGCATTCCCACGCCTCTTGGCAGGTTCCATCATTCGACGTTTCCTTAGGGGATGAGGGAGCAGGGATGTGAGGGGAGGAACACAGCAAATGGGGAGACAGCTGGAGATCCAAACGTGTAACTTCTCCAGACTTCCCCCTGATTTTTTAACTGAATCATAAATAAAACAAAAAAGAAGATAAAAGTTCCCAACCTTAAAATTTTCCTCCATTTGTACAACAGTTATCTTTACCCCAACATTATCCCAAATTCAAGTGATAAAACTGATTCCCTCATAACATTCACAAAATATTTGCAAAGAAAATGAACAAAAGCTTTTAAATTCCCCTTTGAAAAACTAATTCCCCAAGCAACAAGGGTTAATTTAACTTGGGATATAAATCTCCCGCTGCAGAATGGTGAATCTTGTGCCCATTCTGCAGTCTTCCCACCCACAAGATTTAAAATGAGAAAACAAAATAAAAGGGTGACTGTCACAGACACATTTTATGAAAAATCCTTTCCTTAGGATTTTTCCTCCTGAGAAGCTGAAAGGCCTCAGAAACAAAATGTAAACAATGATTATCTGCTGCTGTGGAATGCTACAGGTGGATCTGTGATTGGCCTCATGTGGTTGTTTCTAATTAATGGCCAATCGCAGTCAGCTGGCTCGGGCTCTCTGTCCGAGACACAAGCTCTTGTTATCATTCCTTTTCTATTCTTAGCTAGCCTTCTGATGAAAGCCTTTCTTCTATTTAGTATAGTTTTAATTAGTATATATCATAAAATAATAAATCAAGCCTTCTGAAACATGGAGTCAGATTCTCATCTCTTCCCTCTTCCTCGGACCCCTGTGAACACCGTCACAGGTGACCCCGACCATAACATACTCAAACAATGGTGGGTCAGCAAAGGATCTTGTGGTGGTCTGCCACGGAGAGCATCCTGTAGTCCATAATTCTGGGAGGGTTGCTGCTCTCTCCCTTCAGTGCGCCCCAATAAAACTCAGAGCTTGCTTTGGGGTAGTGGCTGACCTGAAGGTGACATAAGGTACAGTGACAGTGGAGACGTTCTTCAGGGGTATGAGATGAAGGTCCCTGTTCGGGCGCCACTTCTTGGAGTCCATGGTGGTGGTGGATGCAACATTCCCCAAGACCATCCTGCACCAGCGGGCAGGAGCCATGAGGGCACCAGCACACACCCAGAAACACAAACACACACAGACAGAGCAGCTCGGCAGTGAAGACACGGGAGGGTCCAGGCACGGTGTAAGAGCCGAAATGAGGGATGCAGGACTCCAGGTGGCTCTCCAAAATGCAGTTTATTCCATCCAAGAGGTTACAGCAGTCCAGGGTCGTGGGCAACAGAGCCTGTGCCTACAGCTGTCAGCTCCAGCTGCAGGCAGGGCTGGAGACCCTTTGGTTTTGGTTACAATGCATTATATACTTTTCTTTGCTTAGATCTTAATAGAGTAGAACCAATCTATGCCTTAAATATTATCTATAGCCTATCATAACTACTATAATTACCATATTCATATTACTATTCTCCAATCACTAAAAGTTAATACATTACAGTTTAAGCTAGAAGTTGTTTTTCAGTTTTCTTGTATTGGAAAATTCTGAGACCTTTTTTCTACTTGCAACATTTGCTAACTTGTTTGTCTGTGCTATCTTTCTGCTTGGTAAAATCATCTTCTTGTTTGAGGTGGGTTTATCCTTTGCTCTAAGTCATAAAAACCCCTTCCAACCAACACACCCTTTGCCTCCTTGGTTATCCAGTAAGACTGGCTCACAATTCTTTTCTTCTATATCAAAACTTACTTCCAACTCTATTCCTTCATCAGACTTCACATTTAAAAATCTTTCTGCTAAGCATACGTATCTGTGAGACTTTCTTGTCAAACTTTCATCCTTCCCAACACACAGAGTTCCAACAAGGGTTTATTAGGGTCCAACTCTGAAGGAGTCCAGGCACCAAAGGCACCAAAGACTAAGACAAACGAGGGTCCAGGATATAAATAGAAGGAAAGAGGGGGTGGAGAAGCGCATCAGGGATCCAGTGGTCTGAGGGCTCAGGGGTGATACACAGGGAAGGGACCAATAGGAAATGCCAGGGTGGATGGGCAGGGTTGCACAAACCAATGGGAAGACAGGGAAGGGAGAACTCCCTAGAACATGAACATATAAAGGTAAAAGGGGAAGGGAAGGCTAATGGGCCAATGGGGAGGACAGAACTGGGACAAACTAGCATAGTGCTGCAGAGCACCATGGGGGAAGTTTCTTTCCTCATCCTGAGCTGTGAGGATTGCCCAGAGCCCAAGGTGCATCTCTCCAGGGGATCACTGTTGCCCTCTCCCCAGTAGGCTCTAGGGCCTCCACACCCCTAGAGCGTGCAGCGCATGACAATCCCTTCCCTGGCCCGGCTGCTGATGCTGGGCTGCTGCCCCCAAGACACGGTGGCACTTTAGACTGCCAGGGAATGGCTGATTCATGTTCAACTTGACCTTGGCTAGGACTCTCAGGTCCCTCCGTGCAGCTGCTCTCCAGTCTCTCCTTCCCCAGTCCATACACCAAGCCAGGGGTGCCCATCCCAGGGACAGAATCTGACCCTTCCCTTGCTAAACCTCACACCATTGGTGATTGCCCGTCTCTATTTGGGAGGTCTCTGCAGAGCCTCTCTGCCCTCCAGACAGTTGAGAGCTCCTCCCAGTTTAGTGTCATCAGCAAATTTACTGATTATCCCTTCAAGGTCACAGCCCCACCACCTGAAGAGGCATCAGAATGCCCCTAACCCTAAACCTCAATGTTTGGCTGTTTTGGGTGATCCTCGCTACGACCACCACTGAGTGGGTCATCCAACAACCCAAACAAAACATTTGGGTTACTCTTGCTAAGTTCCTTCAACAGGACAGTTCTTGCATGGCCATGGGCAGTGTGGAGGATCCTCTGTCCAAGTGCCTGGTGGGAATTACTACCGGAGCAGATGAGGGCCTGCTCACAGGTAGGGGACTCATCTCGGGGGACACCTGGGACAGGTGGATGAGGACACTACCACATGCACCAGAGAAATCCCGAGAATTGGACCTGTTGGGGTCCTCCCTAACTTCACAATGTGTCCATTTTGATTAGAGAAGATTGGCTGGAAGCTCTTACAGCTATCTAAACAGAGTGATGTCGCAGACATCTTTTTCACTAAAAATCCTTTCTTTAGGATTTTCCCTTCTGGGAAGCTGAGGCCCCAGAAAAAGAATGTAAACAATGATTATCTGCTGCTGTGGAATGCAACAGGTGGATTTTTGATTAGGCCATCTTGAATGTTTATAATTAATGGCCAATCAAGGACTGAGCTATCTTGGACAGAGTCCAAGAGAGCTGGCTTTGTTATTATTCTATTCTATTCTATTCTATTCTATTCTATTCTATTCTATTCTATTCTATTCTATTCTATTCTATTCTATTCTTAGCTTAGCTAGCTTCTGAGGAAACTTTTCCCTTCTATTTCTTTTCAGTATAGTTGTAATGTAACATATATGTCATAAAATAATAAATCAAGCCTTCTGAAGATGGAGTCAACATTCTTGTCTCTTGCCTCATCCTGAAAACCCCTGTGACCACAGTCACAGAGTGACACCTATCAACAAGGTTTATGAGAGAAATTGGTGCAACTATGCTGCCAAAACACCATCTTGGTCCTCATTCCAACCTGTGGTGCTTCCCCGAGGAGAGTTCCTTATCTGCAGAGATCAAGCTTGGCATGGCCATTCCTTCTTGCCTCCTAGGAGGGCCATGCTCCCTTGGCCGGCTTGCTTCCCTCACCCCAAATTTCACCGTAATTAAAGATCGGAGGAAACAGAATCAATTGGCATGTCAAAAGAGCGAATATACAGAATTCAATAAAATTGTGATTCAAAAATTTATGACGGGGAGAAATCCAGGAGGGTTGTAGCTTCAGTATTATTACCTTGGGTAGCTGCAGCTAAGGCCCTCGGTGATATTTCTCACCTGGGGTGCAGGCTTAGCAAGCAGGCCAGCATGACATCTGCTGCTTTGAGCAATCTGCTAAAAGACAAAGAGATCACCAGGCATGCAGCCCTTCAAAATGGGGCAGCCATTGACTTCCTCCTGAGTTGTCAAAGCTAGCCCATGGCCATGGATGAGAGGACTTTGAGGAACTTTGTTGTTTTAATTTAACAGCCCACAGCCAGTCCATCCAATCTAACATCAGGAAGCTTGAAGATTTAGTGAAGGAGATCAAAACTGAGAAAAAGACTGCAGACTGGATGGACAACCTTCACATTCTGCTGTTTAAATTAATTGTCTGAGTACATTTCACAGATTTTTCTGGTTTGGAAATAGTTTGGTGACATTTTGTGAGCATTTCCTTTCTTGTGCATTTCAGTTCTCTGCTTTAGGAAATGTTTCATGTGCAGGTGCTCTTGATTTGGCTGGATGTGCGGGGTGCAACTCCATCAAACTCACGCACCAATTATAGGAAATACTTGTGTTTCTATACTCTATTTTATATAGATATTCACTGATTTTCCTAGAATAAACATACATATGATAATCGTTTCCCCAAAATCATTAACATATTTTCTCTTCCCTTTCCGCACACATTCTTCAGTCCTCGGGGTCTCTTTGGTGGTCCCTGGCAGTTGGCAACCCCAAAGTCACACCTGAACTGGTAAAAGTTGGACAGCTGGGCTGGTTGCTTTCCACTTTTTTTTCCAGAAAAAGCCTTGTGCGGTTCCACAGGCCAATGGATTTTTAAAAATAGGCATTGCATTAGCCTGATGCCTTTTTGGGGGCTACCTATAAGTAGAATAAAGGAAATAAAAAGTGGTTGTATTTTGAAATGCTTTCAGGTACATCTTGGGCAGATGAAGCCCCCCTAGGGACTACACCCAAAAATGGACAGAAACTTTTCCTGGAAACAAAGGAAAACCAGGAAAAACCCAATCAACAGCCACTGGTCAAGAAATCTCAGGGGGAGTCATGTGGGGGCTAGAATTTGGGGGGATCCCAGTGGGGCTGGGGGTTCCTACAGCATCTCCTCAAACCCCTAGGCCTGGAAGCTTTGGTGTCCTCAGCCCCCACCTCCATCCTGGGGCTCTGAGGAGATCAGGGTGTTCTCATCTCCCATCTCTGTGCTTGGGGTGATCTCAGGATGTTCTCCAGGCTGGGAACGGCCAAAGCAGCCTCAGGATTCTGGGCTTGGACTCTACAGGAAGTTTTGTGTCTCTGCTTTGGTGCCGTGTCTGAGATTTCGGGTCCTTGGCACGTGGGATTTTCCAGAGTCGGTGATGGGAAAAGCTGAGTTTAGGTGGGAAAAGCTGGGTTTAGGTGGGAAGAGCCAGGTTTAGGTGGGAAAAGCCAGGTTTAGGTGAAAAGAGCCGGGTTTAGCTGGGAAGAGCTGAGTTTAGGGGGGAAGAGTCGAGTTTAGGTGGGAAGAGAAGGGTTTAGGTGGGAAGAGCCAGGTTTAGGTGGGAAAAGCCAGGTTTAGGTGAAAAGAGCCGGGTTTAATTGGGAAGAGCCGAGTTTAGGTGGGAAGAGCTGAGTTTAGGTGGGAAGAGAAGGGTTTAGGTGGGAAGAGCTGGGTTTAGGTGGGAAAAGCCAGGTTTAGGTGGGAAAGGTCGAGTTTAGGTGGGAAGAGTCTGGTTTAAGTGGGAAGAGCTGGATTTAGGGGGAAGAGCCGGATTCAGGTGGGAAGAGCCAGATTTAGGTGGGAAAAGCCAGGTTTAGGTGGGAAGAGCTGGGTTTAGGTGAGAAAAGTTTGGTTTAGGTGGGAAGAGCTGGGTTTAGGTGAGAAAAGTTTGGTTTAGGTGGGAAAAGTCAGGTTTAGGTCAGAAGAGCCAGGTTTATGTGGGAAAAGCCAGGTTTAGGTGGGAAGAGCCAGGTTTAGGTGGGAAGAGCCGGATTTAGGTGTTGCCTTGGAACAGTGGGTGAAACACTGGGAGTTCTGGTGCTGTCTGGGGTTCTGTTGCTTCCCCAAAAATTCCCCTTTGCTCTGCCCTCGAAGAATCTGCAAGAGCCGGAGTCAGTTTGGGGTGAGCCCAAGAATGAAGAGAGATTGAAAAGATGATGAGGAACCAGGGGGTGAACTGGGAGCACTGGGAGTGAACTGGGAGTGAGCTGGGAGCACTGGGAGTGAGCGGGGAGCACTGGGAGTGAGCGGGGAGCACTGGGAGTGAGTTGGGAGCACTGGGAGCACTGGGAGTGAACTGGGAGCACTGAGGTCAGGCTGGGAGTGACACGGGGATGGCACTGGGAGCAGTGGGGCAGACAAGGGGTGAGACTGGGATGGCGCTGCAGGGAGCAACACTGAGTCCAGAAGTGGATGGAGAGTCAGCTGGGAGCACTGGTTGGAACTGGGAGCACTCAGGGAAACCAGGGGGTCCTATTGGGAACTCTGAACTGGGAGCATGGAGATGAGGTGCTGGGAGCACTGGGAGGGGTCACTGGGAGCAGTGGACACCCCATCTCCCCATCTCGTGTCCCAGTTGCTCGAGTCCAGCTCCTCCCTGGCTGGGCAGGTGGGGAGGGGCCGGGGGGTTGTGAGAGTCTGTCCGAATTTTCCCTCATCTGCCTCATGATCGTCATTGGGGGTTACTGAAGAGACGACCCCCCTGTCTAGAATCTCTGGCTTTGTAGGAGAAAGGCCCTGAGAGCTGAAAGCTCAGTGTTAAGAAATTGTTCACAGGTGTTGTTTGCTGTATGCTACACTGAGCTCACAGGGCACCGTGTCCTTTTGCACAATAGCTCTGGAATCCTCCCCACCTCTCGGCCTGGCTGGATTTCTCCTAAGCTTTAGGGTGGTCCCCCCTCCAAAGGAAGACCCCTCTCACCCGTTCATAACCACCGTGACAGACAAGGAGAGATGTAAGAAGCCTCTTCATCAAGAGTCCAAGACATGAAATCCCTATGTGAGAAGGCCCCCTCTCACCTTCTTCCAGAGACTGGGACTGAAACCCCCCCAAACTCAGGGGAGGTGTGCAGTGGGGGGAGGAAAGCTGCCCAAAGCAAGATGGATGTTGCAGGTACAGGCAATGGACCATGAAAACAATGGCTCTTGCCTGCTGCCTAGCTTGGACTTTGTGTACACCCCTTTCAGATGCTATTCTTCCCCCCTGAAGACCTTTGTTTCAGTTGAGAAATTTATTCCCTCTTCCCCCAACGAAAAAGAGTATAATCGGGGTCCAGATGAACTGTGCCTCCGAGATCTCCCAGGACGTGGCCTGGCGGACTCCATCGGCTGGACCCCAAAGGACAACGCAGTACCACGTTTGGTAGCTATAACCCATTCTTCTTCCTTCCTCTTTTCCCTCATTTTCTCCTTTTCTTCCCCGGTTCCCTCCCCAACGCATTCCTGCTGTGATTATTTCAATAAAGTTGCACTTGCTTGATTGTTACTGCAAATCCCCTGTGCCATGTCGGTTTTTTGCACCCCAAGATCACCCCCACAAACCATCACGAAGCCCGTTCATGAGGACGGATCGTGACAGGGGTCCCCACATTTTTCTGGGTGCCCCTAGCAGGGACGGTCTGATGGACAGCTGGGAGAGAACAGGTAGTGGGGGTGATACAGGTACGGGAAAGAATGAAAACAATTATTATCTCTCTTTCTTTAACCATTGTTTATAGTTATGGTTCTCTAGAGCGTGCTATTCATAGTCACCAATAATGTGAGATGTTTTCAATTTGACACCAATCAGATGCCAGCTTAGTGAGACTATAAAGCGAGACTATAAAGACTATAAATCTCACAACTTCTTGCTAATAAAGGAATTATTCTTTTGCTTTCTGATTCACCTGAAGAATGGAGTCTTTCTTTCCATCCCTGACTCAACAGTGTCATGCTGGGAAAGGAGACCCCAGGAATGAGGGACCCTGGGAATGAGAGACCCCGGTGTGAAAAATGCATGTATTTTATGATTGGCTTTTTGCAAATATTAAAATGAATAGTATATATGTTGTGTTAGAAATTATGCTGCATTAATTCTCTTAAGTACTGTGTTAAATATAGTTTTAGGTTATAAAAAATGTTAAAATAGAAACTCTGCTATGGAGGGTACTTTTTTTAAAAGAAAGGACTCACAGCAAGATAGCAGCCACAGGACGGCTGAATCTTTCAAAGAAAAATAATTTATTCCTCCCTTATCAGAAGAAACGAACTTTTTCCTGCCTCGAAGGCACTGTAAGGATTCGGAGGAAAAAGTTGACGATGACCAGACAGAATCCTGTATTTGAATGGAATTTATGCATCATGCATGACGTGTATGAATATGCAACAGGCTGTTGCTTTTAAGAGTTAATCCTTTGTAAACAGGTGTCCTTTTTCGGGCTCCTGCTGCCCAGAAAAAGGTACCCGGACGTCCGTAACTCTTTGTCCCTATTGTCTCATATTGTCCTAATACATTATTATTACTCTAATTGTATTACTATTTTTATAACAATTTTATTACTTTTAAAATTTTAAAAACAAGTGATTGGCGTTTTTCACACGGGGGATGAGGGACCCCGGGGATGAGGGACCCCGGGAACGGGATGGACGGGCCCCGGGTGATCCGGGGTCGATCCCAGGGGGTCCCGGGGGAATTCCCAGGGATTCCCCGCCCCCACCGCGTCCCTCGGTCACTTTCGCGCCTCCCAAACGCCTCTGGGATCTGCCCAGGGACCGGTGACGTCACGAAGAGCGCTAGCTGCCATTGGCTGTGGCGCGGGCGGCGGCGCCAATCACGAGCGGGGCGGGGCCGGGGCTCCAGCGCTGGGTCTGGGGGCGCTCCGGGGGCTCCTGGGGGGCAGCGAGGGCACAGAGGGACCCCTGGCACCGGGACCCCCCTGAACTGCCCATTCCCGGGCACGGGGACCCTCGCGACCCTCTGGGCTCGCAGCCCCCCTGCCCTCCCTTCTCCGGCACCGGGACCCCCTGTACCCCTAATCCTGAACCGGGACCCCCTGTACCCCTTCTCCACCACCGGGACCCCCCTGTACCCCTAATCCTGAACCGGGGCTTTGTACCTGAACCCCTTATCCTGAACCCTTATCCTGTACCTGAACCAGGACACCCTGTACCTGAACCAGGACGCCCTGTACCCCTTATCCTTAACCGAGACCCCCCGTACCCCCTAATCCTGAACCGGGACCCCCTGTACCCCGTAATCCTGAACCGGGACCCCCCTGACCTGCCCATTCCCGGGCACGGGGACCCTCGGCAGCCGCTGTTTGCTGGTTCCCCAAAGGTGGGGGGTTCCCCAAAGGTGGGGGGGTCCCCAAAGGTGGGGGTGTCACCCAAATGTGGGGGGTTCCCCAAAGGTGGAGGGTTCCCCAAAGGTGGGAGGGTCACCAGAGGTGGGGGTTCCCCAAAGGCTGGACCCCCAATGCTCACAGCAGGGGCCGGGGGTTCCCCCAAAGGTGGGGGATCCCCAAAGATGGGGGGGTCCCCCAAATGTGGGGAGTTCCCCAAAGTTCTCTCCCCTCTCCCCCCCCCAGCAAAGCTTTGCACCATCGGGACATTTTAACAGCGCTCATTGGTTACAGACATTGGCAGAACTTCTGATTAATTAATGGTTAATTAATTATTAATGAATGAATTTCCCAGTTTGCTGCTCCTGTCTTCCCCCTCCAGTGCGATGAGCCCGGGGTGCAGCTCTGCCCTGGCTGGGGACACGGCTGGGGTGTCCTGAGGAGAGAGACTGACAGTGACAGGGACAGTGACAGTGACACAGTGACAGTGACACAGGGACAGTGACAGTGGCAATGACAGTGACAGTGACAGTGACACAGGGACAGTGACACAGTGACAGTGACAGTGACAGGGACAGGGACAGGGACAGTGAGGACAGTGCTCCCAGTCCCCCCTTCCATTAGTCCCAGTCCCCAGCAGTCCCTCCCAGTGACCCCTCCAGTGCTCCCAGTACCCCCTGTGCCATTCCCAGTATCCCCAGTATGACCAGTCTCCTCAGTGCTCCCAGTATCCCTTCGCAGTGACCCCCCCAATATCCCCACATCCCTCCCAGCTCCCCCAGGTACTCCCAGCTCCCCCAAGATCCCCCCCAGTGCTCACAGTAACCATTCCCAGTACCCATTCCCAGTGCTCCCAGTGCTCCCAGTGCTCCCAATGCCCATTCCCAGTGTTCCCAGTGCTCCCAGTGCCCATTCCCAGTGCTCCCAGTGCTCCCAGTACCATTCCCAGTGTTCCCAGTGCTCCCAGTGCCCATTCCCAGTGTTCCCAGTGCTCCCAGTGCCCATTCCCAGTGTTCCCAGTGCTCCCAGTGCCCATTCCCAGTGCTCCCAGTGCTCCCAGTACCATTCCCAGTGCTCCCAGTGCTGCCAGTACCTGGCCCCTCCCGGGCTGGGGGGCAGCGCTGGGGCCGGGGGGGGGCCCGGGGGCTGCGGGGGGAGGGACAGAGATCGGGGGGGAGGGGGGATCCCACCCCAAATTGGGGGGGGGAGGGTCTCGGAGGATCTGGGGAGGTCCCGGTTAAAGGGGAATTGGGGGGGGGGGGAGTTTGGGGGGTCCTGGGGGGCTTGGCGGGGTTATTTTGAGGAGGGGGATTATATTGAGGGGGTGAGGATTATTTTGGGATGGTATTTGGGGGCATTGGGTTATTTTAGGGAGGGGGATATTTTGTGGAGCATTATTTGGGGTGGGGGATTATTTTGGGAGAGTTCTTTTGGATGGGGATTATTTTGGGATGGGGACAATTTGGGGGGATTGGGTTATTTTAGGGAGGGGGATATTTTGGGGAGGGGGATTATTTGGCGTGGGGGATTGTTGGGGGGTTTGGGGGTTATTTGGGGAGGGGGATTACATTGAGGGGATTATTTTGGGGGCACAGGGATGATTTTGGGGGGGTCTCTCACCTGTCCGGCCGTGCACGAACCAGAGCCCCCCGCCAGCGCCGCCCCCACCACGAAGGCACCGAAGGAAACGGCGGCCACGGCCCCGGGGGGCACGGGGGGGGCTGGGGGGCAGCGTCAGCGCCCCGAAATCGGGACCCCCAAATCTGGGGGCCGGGACCCCCAAATTCCCCCCTAAACCCCCCAAATCTGGGGCTGGAACCCCCCAAATTCCCCCCAAATTCCCCCCTAAACTCCCCAAATCTGGGGCCGAGACCCCCCAAATTCTCCTCTAGCGCCCCCCAAAGGGACCCCGGAGTTCGGGACCCTCCCCAAAAGGGAAACCAGAGCCCCAAGACACCTCCGGCCCCCGGCCCCCAAAACTCCCCCAGGAAGGACCCAGGGATCCGGGATCCCCCCCAAAGCCCCTTCCCCGAAAGGGACTGAGCAGTTCGGGACCCCCCCAAAATCCCCCCCAAACCCCCCAAAAGGGACCCAGGAGTTCGGGACCCCCCCCCCCCAAAAAAAAGAGCCCGGGGTCTCCTCCCCACCCCCCCCAAACCCCCCCAAAAGGACACTCGGGGCTCCGGGACCCCCCAAACTCCCCAGTCCCGGGGGGTCCCGGTGCCCCCCCCCCCCCCCCCATTGCTGTCACTCACCCGCGGGGGGGGCGCGGGGCCGCTCCCGGGGTGGGGGCGGGGGGCGCGGGAGGGGCGGTGATTGGGGGGCACCGGGAACGGGGGGGGGGGGGAATTGGGGGTCCCGGTTTGGGGAGGGGTCCCCTTTTGTGGGGGGGGTCCCGGTTTGGGGAGGAGTCCCTGGTTTGGGGGGCGTCCCAGTTGTCGGGGGGGTGTCCTCGGTTGTGGGGGGGGGGGGGGCCCGGTTTGGGGAGGGGTCCCGGTTGAACTGGGGGTGTCCCGGTTTTGTGGGAGGGGTCTCTGTTGTGGGAGGGCTCCCGGTTGTGGAGGGGTCTCGGTTGTGGGGAGGTGTCCCGGTTTTGGGGGGGGTCTCGGTTTGGGGAGGGGTCCCGGTTATGGGGGGGGGGTCTCTGTCAGGGGGTCCCAGGTTGGGGAGGAGCCTCCGGTTGCAGGAGGAGGCTCCTGCTTGGGGGGGAGGGGTCCCGGTTGTGGGGAGGGGTCCCCTGTTTTGGGGGCGGGGGTTCCCTTGTTTTGGGGGGGTCCCGGGCTTGAGGAGGGTCCCGGTTTGAGGGGGGATCTCTGTCAGGGGGTCCCGGTTGTGGGGGGTGTCCCTGTTGTAGGGAGGGGTCTCTGTCAGGGGGTCCCGCGTTACGGGCCGTCCCGGGGGGTCCCGGGGGGGTTTGGGTGGTCCCAGTGCGGGGGGTCCCAGTCAGAGGGTCCCGGGGTTGGGGCGGACTTTGGGGTCCGGGGGTCCCGAGGGGGAGTCCCGGGGGTGTCCCCGCCCGGGGGTCCCGTACCGGGCGCGGGGGTCGCAGGTGTCCACAGTGTCCCCAGTGGGGCTGGGTTGACGGGGAGTGGGGGACGGGGATCGGGGGATGACACCTCCAGAGCCCCCCGGTGTTCCTGGTGCCATCCCCAGTGTCCCCGGTGCCGCGCTCAGTGTCCCTGTCCCTCCCCAAGTGTCCCTGTACCCCCCCCACTGTCCCTGTCCCTCCCCTGGTGTCCCCAGTGCCACCCTCAATGTCCCTGCTCCCCCCCCTCGGTGTCTCTGTCCCCCCCCCCGCTGTCCCTGTCCCTCCCCCAATGTCCCTGTCCCTCCCCTGGTGTCCCTGTCCCTCCCCTGGTGTCCCTGTGCCCCCCCCGCGATATCCCTGTGTCCCTCCGATGTCCCTGTCCCTCCCCAAGAGTCCCTGTCCCTCCCCCAATGTCCCTGTACCGCCCTGGTGTTCCTGTGTCCTCCCGGTGTCCCTGTGCCACCCCCGTCCACCGCGATGTCCCTGTGTCCCTCTCCAGTGTCCCTGTCCCTCCCCCGCTGTCCCTATGCCACCCCACTGTCCTTGTCCTGCCCCCATGGTGTCCCTGTGTCCCTCCCTCAATGTCCCTGTGCCCCCCGATGTCCCTGTCCCTCCCCAAGTGTCCCTCTCCAACGTCCCTGTCCCCCTCCCGGCGTCCCTGTTCCTCTCCAATGTCCTTGTACCGCTCCCCAAGTGTCCCTGCCCCCCCCCCCCCCCCGCAGGTGTCCGATGTCCCTGTGCTCCCCCTCCCGCAATGTCCCTGTGTCCCTCTCCAATGCCCCTGTCCCTCCCCAAGTGCCCCCAGTGCCACCCCATTGTCCGTGTCCCTCCCCAAGTGTCCCTGTCCCCCCTGGTGTCCCTGTCCCCACCGGTGTCCCTGTGTCCCCCTGGTGTCCCTGTCCCTCTCCAATGTCCCTGTCTCCCCCCGTGTTGTCCCTGTGTCTCCCCCCCGATGTCCCTGTGTCCCTCTCCAATGTCCCTGTACCCCCCTGGTGTTCCTGTCCCTTCCCCGGTGTCCCTGTCCCTCCCTAAGTGACCCTGTGCCCTCCTCCCAGTGTCCCCATGTCCCCCCCAGACACAGGCAGTGCCTCCAAGAACTGGTGTCACCTTTATTGGTTCCTGTCCGTGACCGTCCCCACGGTGGCCCTGACCCGTGGTGGCCCTGACCAACCCCATGGTGGCCCCAACTGTCGCCATGGCGACACCGACTGTCGCCATGGCGACCCTGGCCACCCCCTCCATGGCCCTGGCTCTCCTCTGGTCCCTTGGTGGCCCTGGTCACCTCTGTGGTGGCCGCCATGGTGCTGGTGGCCCCTCGGTGGCCATGGCTGTCCCCTGGCTCTTCCTGTGGTGGCCCTGTCCATCCCAGTGGTGGCCCTGGCAGTGGTGGCCATCCCCTGACTCCCTGTGCTGGCCCTTGGTGGCCCCGGCCACCTCCTGGCTCTTCCTGTGCTGGCCCAGTGGCCCTGTGGTGGCCTCGTGGTAGCCCTCTGGCCATGCCCATGGTGGCCCTGGTGACCCTGTGGTGACCGTCCGGTGGCCCTTGGTGACCCTTGATGGCCTTGGCCGTCCGCTTGGTGGCCACAGTGACCCTGTGGTGGCCCTGGGTGGCCCCTCGATCGTCCTGTCGGTGGCCCTGGGTGACCCCACAGTGGCCCCAGTAGCCTTGGTGGCCCTTGGTGGCCTGTGGTGGCCCTTGGTGGCCCCGCGTCCCCTCCGGCTCCGGTTTCGTTGGTTTGACGCACTCGACCCAAAGTTGGTTTGGCAGAATTTTGGGGGGGGGGGGAGGGGAAAGGGGAGGGACCCCCCTAACCCGGGGTGGGGAGAGAGGACCCCAAGATCTGGGGGTGGGGGGGAAGAGGTTTTCCCCTCTGCACCCCCAAATTTGGGGTCCCTGAGGAAGTTTTGGGGTCCCCCCATGCTAAGGGAGGGGGGAGGGGAACCCCAAAACTTGGGCAGGGGCTGGACCCCCCCCCCCCCGTGTGTCCCCAAAACCCCTGAGGGGGTCTGGGGGGGACCCCAAAACCGGGGGAGTGCCCTGATACCCTGGGGGTCCCCCAAAACACAGAGGGACCCCCAAAGTAAGGGGACTCCAAACACTGGGGGGGGGGGGTCCCCAAATTTGGGGGGTCCCAATACCCTGGGGGGGGATCCCTGGACCTCGGGCGGGGGTGCCCAAGCTCTTGGTGGGTCTCCAAAGTATGGGGGACCCTCAGTCCTGGGGGGTCCCCAAGTTCACTGTGGACCCCCAGAACTTGGGGGTCCCCAGTACCTGGGGGGGAGAGGGGTGCCCAAAATATGGGCGGGGTCTCAACACCCCAGGAAGGATCCCCAAGCCCTAGGGGGTGTCCCCAGATTGTGGGGTCCCCTCAATTTTGGTGGGGTTCCCAGAACTGTTAAAGGGTCCCCATTCCTACCCCCCCCCGATTTTGGGGGCCCCCCCATCCCTATGTACAGCGTGGCGAGGCCCCCCCCGGCTGGGGGGGGTTGTGCTTCCGGGGGGGCCCCGCTGGGATTAGGGGGACCCCTCGAGAGGGGGGGCAGTTTTGGGAAGCCTCCCCATGCCTCAGTTTCCCGGGCGGGGGGGGGAAGGGCTGGTCCATTTACATCTATATTACAAGGAAAATGTGTCTCTTTGTGGGGGGGTCCCCGTTTCGGGGGAGTCCCTGCTGTGGGGGGACCCCTCAGTTTGGGGGGCTCTCAGTGCTCCCCCCTGGCTCGGTGCTGCCGAGGCCATCGGGGCCCCCCTGCGATGGCTTTTGGGGGGGCCCCCAGGATGTGGCTGAAGGATCCTCCCCAAACGCCCCCAGGCCGGGGCGGGAGCACGAGGGGGGGCCCTGCAAGGTCCGGGCGCAAAGTCCTGGTGTGAGGTCCTGGCACGAGGGGGGACACAGCTGAGCGAGGTCCCCAGGCACGGTCCCCAAGCACGGTCCCCACGTCGGGCACCAGGTGGGTGCTCGGGCGAGGTCCCCACATGTGGCGCCAGATGATGGATCTTTGGGCGATGTCCACACGTGTGGCGCCACCTGGATCCTTGGTGACATCAGGTGGATCCTCAGGCGAGG